>NW_024423675.1:24827161-24923336 GCF_017311325.1 Ursus maritimus | reverse complement strand
GATAATCCTTTTAATGTACTGTTGGATTCTATTAGCCAGGATCTTGTTGAGAATTTTGGCGTCCATATTCATTAGGGAAATCGGTCTATAATTCTCCTTTTTGATGGGGGTCTTTGCCTGGTTTGGGAATCAAGGTAATATTGGCCTCATAGAATGAGTTTGGTAGCTTTCCTTCTGTTTCTATTTTTTGAAATAGCTTTAGGAGAATAGGTATTATTTCTTCTTTGAATGTTTGGTAGAATTCCCCAGGAAAACCATCCAGTCCTGGAGTTTTGTTTTTTGGAAGGTTGTTTATCACTGTTTCAATCTCTTCATAATTAATTGACCTGTTTAAAAAATCAATTTCTGGGGCACCTGGGTGGCACAGTCATTAAGCGTCTGCCTTCGGCTCAGGGCGTGATCCCGGTGTTCTGGGACCAAGCCCCACGTCAGGCTCCCCTGCTGGGAGCCTGTTTCTTCTTCTCCCACTCTCCCTGCTTGTGTTCCCTCTCTCGCTGGCTGTCTCTCTGTCGAATGAATAAATAAAAAATCTTTAAAAAAAAATAAATAAAAAAAATAAAAAATCATTTTCTTCCTGTTTCAGTCTTGGTAGTTTATAGGTTTCCAGGAAGTCCTCCATCTCTTCCAGATTGCTTAATTTATTGGCATAAAGCTGTTGATAAATGTTTCTAATAATCCTTCCAATTTCATTGGTGTTGGTTGTGACCTCTCCTTTTTCATTCATAATTTTATTAATTTGGGTCCTTTCTCTATTCTTTTGGATAAGTCTTGCCAGTGGTCTGTCAATTTTATTAATTCTTTCAAAGAACCAGCTTCTAGTTCTGTTGATCTGCTCTACTGTACTCCTGGTTTCTAATTCATTGATTTCTGCTCTAATCTTGGTCAACTGCTTCCTCATGAGTGGATTAGGCCTGTCCCTCTGTTGCTGTTCCAGCTTCTTTAGGTGAGAATATAAAAACTGTATTTTAGATTTTTCTGTTCTTTTGAGTGAGGCTTGGATGGCTATGTATTTTCCCCTTAGGACTGCCTTTGCAGTATCCCATAGGTTTTGGACTGTTGTGTTTTCATTCTCGTTGGTCTCCATAAATTGTTTAAATTGACATTTTTCAAAGAACTGAAACAAATAGTCCTTAAATTTGTATGGAACCAGAAAAGGCCCCGAATCGCCAAGGATCTGTTGAAAAGGAAAAACAAAGCTGGGGGCATCACAATGATGGATTTCGAGCTATACTACAAAGCTGTGATCACAAAGACAGCATGGTACTGGCACAAAAACAGACACATAGACCAATGGAACAGAATAGAGAACCCAGAAATGGACCCTCAGCTCTTTGGGCAACTAATCTTTGATAAAGCAGGAAAAAACATCCAGTGGAAAAAAGACAGTCTCTTCAATAAATGGTGCTGGGAAAATTGGACAGCTACATGCAAAAGAATGAAACTTGACCACTCTCTCACACCATCCACAAAAATAAACTCCAAATGGGTGAAAGACCTCGATGTGAGACAGGAATTAATCAAGAACATAGGCAGCAACCTCTACGACATCAGCCAAAGCAACCTTTTTCATGACACATCTCCAAAGGCAAGAGAAACAAAAAATAAAATGAACTTGTGGGACTTCATCAAGATAAAAAGCTTCTGCACAGCCAAGGAAACAGTCAAAAAAACTAAGAGGCAGCCCACGGAATGGGAGAATATATTTGCAAATGATACTACAGATAAAAGACTGGTATCCAAGATCTACAAAGAACTTCTCAAACACAATACACAAGAAACAAATAAACAAATCATAAAATGGGCAGAAGATATGAACAGACACTTTTCCAATGATGACATACAAATGGCTAACAGACACATGAAAAAATGTTCAAAATCATTAGCCATCAGGGAAATTCAAATCAAAACCACACTAAGATACCACCTTATGCCAGTTAGAATGGCAAAAATTGACAAGGCAAGAAACAACAATTGCTGGAGAGGATGTGGAGAAAGGGCATCCCTCCTACACTGTTGGTGGGAATGCAAGTTGGTACAGCCCCTCTGGAAAACAATGTGGAGGTCCCTTAAAAAGTTAAAAATTGAGCTACCCTATGACCCAGCCATTGCACTATGGGGTATTTACCCCAAAGACACAGAAGTAGTGAAGATAAGGGCCATATGCACCCCAATGTTCATAGCAGCATTGTCCACATTAGCTAAATCATGGAAGGAGCCAAGATGCCTTTCAACAGATGACTGGATTAAGTAGTTGTGGTCCATATATACAATGGAATATTACTCAGCTATCAGAAAGAATGATTTCTCAACATTTGCTGCAACATGGATGGCACTGGAGGAGATAATGCTAAGTGAAATAAGTCAAGCAGAGAAAGACAATTATTATATGATTGTCTCTCTCTCATCTATGAAACATAAGAACTGGGAAGATCAGTAAGGGAAGAAAGGGATAAAGAAAGGGGGGGGTAATCAGAAGGGGGAATGAAGCATGAGAGACTATGGACTCCGAGAAACAAACTGAGGGCTTCAGAGGGGAGGAGGGTGGAGGAATGGGATAGGCTGGTGATGGGTAGTAAGGAGGGCACGTATTGCATGGTGCACTGGGTGTTATACGCAACTAATGAATCATCGAACTTTACATCAAAAACCAGGGATGTACTGTATGGTGACTAACATAATATAATAAAAAAACGTTAAAAAAATATTTGCCCTAACCACCAACCTGAGTGATTTAAGTACCTTTATTAGTGAATCGTGGGTATTTAACAAAATTATTGTAGCAATTCATAAAGAAAACAAAGCTGTCAGTGGACATACATCATTCTAATGTGGCACCACTGAAAAAGAAGATGGGTTAGCTCATTTTGTCTTGGGGAGTTAAAAGGGTAAGTTAATTTATGCCGACAAAGAAAAATCAATAGTACATTGTGCACAAAAGAAGAATCAATCATCATTTCTATAGCCTCTATATTCATTATGACATGAATTTATTGAGGAAAACATTGCATTCAAATATGAATTGAGTTTGCCTCAGAAGTCACTAAGCTCATCAAAAGCATAATCAAGGCCCTTGCTATCAGAATCTTTCAGTGACCCCCAACATTCACATAGCAACCGGCACACAGCGAATAGTGAATAAGTCTAGTCAGCCGGCTTCGACAGCATTTCAAGAATCATAAATCTTATTCTTCAAATGCCACAATAATAGACATTTCCTTCTGGTGTATCTTCACACATTAATTTTAATTCTATCAAGGGTTCTCTGCAAAATAGCTCAAGCATACCAGGCCCTTAAGCTTATTTTTGCTACTTGCGGAGAAATGTATGTGCAGGCTTTTGTGCCAATTCTCTGTTTTGTTTTGTTTCTGGTTTTGTTTTGCAGTCATCCTTTCTCTGAAATAATTTCCTACCTCTGTGGTGGCACTTACAATCACTTTCTTTTAAGTATTTTTCTTCATAATCCAAGTCATATATTAATAAATAAATAAATAAATAAATAAATAATAAATAAAAGTGGTAGAATGTGAAGATACAATTCCTGAAGTGAACAAAGTTTTTCGGGAATTAAATATACCCAGAATAAAAAAGCTTTTTGAAGAAAAAGGTTCAATGTGCTTTATATATCTTTTGTGTGGCTTTTATTTCCTGGGTCATACATAAAAGTGGAGAAATCAGAGGTTCCAGTTTAAGTCCACAGTCTCTTGGCTCAAATTGAAGGTATAGTTCCTTGGTCCCAGCGAGTTCTTGCTTGGCTTTATGGAGCTCGTATCCATTTGGATATTGATTGGGTGTATAAGAAACTTCCATAGACTTTTCCTTCCTTATTTAGAACTGTGGTAACAAATTAAATTGAGCTAACCAGCCACCCTCCCCCGCCAGCAGCAATAGCATCTTTCTTTCTTTTTTTTTTAATGATTTTTTTATTATATTATGTTAGTCACCATACAGTACATCCCCGGTTTCCGATGTAAAGTTCGATGATTCATTAGTTGCGTATAACACCCAGTGCACAATGCAATACGTGCCCTCCTTACTACCCATCACCAGCCTATCCCATTCCCCCACCCCCCACCCCTCTGAAGCCCTCAGTTTGTTTCTCATAGTCCATAGTCTCTCATGTTTCATTCCCCTTCTGATTACCCCCCTTTCTTTATCCCTTTCTTCCCCTACCGATCATCCTAGTTCTTATGTTCCATAGATGAAAGAAATCATATGATATTTGTCTTTCTCTGCTTGACTTATTTCACTTAGCATTATCTCTTCCAGTGCCATCCATGTTGCAGCAAATGTTGAGAATTCGGTCTTTCTGATAGCTGAGTAATATTCCATTGTATATATGGACCACAACTTCTTAATAGCGTCTTTCTGAGCCTGTCTTTTCCTAAGTGAATGTGACTAGGAACCGCTCTGCCAACTCACCATCGCTTCTAAGTGCCGCTCTGGCTCCGCGATTCCCCCAGATCACCACCGCACCAGTCCCGTTACCGCCGAGATAATCTGAGTACCTGTTTCCACTGATTTGAAGAATGCTGTGCTGCCACGTGGGAAACTGTCTCTGTCTCAGGATGAGACTCTTCACCCAAAATAGTTTCTTCAAAATGACTGCAACAGTTTCCAAAGAAATTGTAGAGTGAGCCCTTGGGTTAAAGGAGGGCATGCTAAATTACATGTGTGGGCACACACACACACACACACACACACACACACACACACATTTACCCACAGCTGTAAAACACAGAAAATGTTTTTAATTAATAAAACAAGAAACAGAAATCCCAGCACAGGTGATAGAGGGCCAGATTAACCTGAGATACAGAAGAAAAGCCAGGCTGGAACCAGACATCCCATTAGCTGTAGTGCTGAACACCAGCCTTTAGGAAGAGCCAGACGCCCCAAAACAGATAACTAGCTGACGGTTGCAGTTTACATGCTCATGCCTGGAGCACACAAAATGAGAAAAAGAATTTCCCTCTGCTTTTTCCTTTATCCTATGAGACTCCTACTGCAAGGACTAGCTGGTACCATTCTGCTGCTGGGAGGTCCTTTCCAGCTCTGCCCGCACCACACTGGTCCTACTACGGCTATAACTGTGACTCCTGCTGACTCCCGATGCCCTTCATGCTTCCAGGGTCCCTTCCGGCCCACTGCCTGAAGAGTTCTTGCTCCAAGCCTGTTGCTAGTGTGGCTTAGAACTTGGATTCCTTCCATCACCCTAGATCTTCTGCTAGGAGCTTTTCCAGTGATACAAGGCAACGACTGAAATGTGAGAAGATCTTGGAAATCAGGGAAGTGACTTGTTAAATATACTATTTAAGGAATATTGTTTCACATTATTGAAGCTCAGTTATTAATATAGAGGAGGATTGTTATAAGAATTAATGCAATATTACCTTATTGAAATTATTCAATGTGTGGTAGTTCCTATCATTAGTGTTATTGTAAAAGGCCAAGTTAATGAATATATCCAATACCCACTACTGTATCAAAATCTCCTAGGGGAGAATTCTATGCTATTTTATTTCAGAATGCTTCAAACGTAATTTTGAAGGACAGCCAGGTTTGGGAACTTCTCTTTTGAGACACGATGCCATACTAAAGTTCAACTGCGACTTGACTGAGCTGAAGACTTAAACACAGAACTGTACGTATTTCTCCAGATATGACACAAGTAAGAATATCACCTTCTGATGTCAAAATATTCTACGGATGTTAATGGAGTCTATTTTGTGCTAATTAAGAGGATCTTACTGTTTTTCCTTATGAAGTTGTTTGTTTGTTTTAATTGTGTCTCTGTAATTCTGGGTTGGCCTGTTGATTTTGTTTTGCCAGAATTCAGACTTTGACTTTTTTTTTTTACCTATTATATCTCCTGTTGTTAATTCCTAGAAGTGCTCTGAAGATAAATCATAATTCCTAAATGTATTGTTTGGCTCTTTCATTCAGCGTGTATATGGACAAATTTGATAAGCACACACCATTCATTTCTTCATCAGAGTTGCTAATGATCATGTTTTGGTCAGACTAGAGAGTAGAATATACAGAAAGAGACACAGTATCTGCTTACTTCTCCCAGCACCTCCCACACTGGAACACACCTAAAACATTCTTCTTCAGAAATTAAATATAATTTATTACAGAAGCGAATGGAAAAGTCCAAACGCACATTTGTTCAATTATGGTCTTAAATTCTTGTAAAGGTTGGCAAAGGCTGTTATTCTGCAAGCGGTGTTAACAGATATTGAGAGGGAAATGTCCAGAGAATTATATCCTGGTTCAAAAACATTTAAAAATGCAAGTGATAATATATTCTGGTATGATCAATTGAAATTAGGAGACTAAAACATGCCCCTCACTCTTCGGGTTCACTGGAAATGCCACGACAGGGAAAGGAAACAGAAAAAACTTAAATTCATGGAATTTTAGCATTGTAAATCACCTTGGGTTGGAGACCAATTGCATCATTTTACAGATGAGAGAACTGAAGAAATTACTTAGTACAGATTGCATACCTAAAGAGTGGCAGAATTAATACTAGAATCCAGTCTTTTGACTCTTAGTCAATATTTTTTTTCACTATACTAGGTGATCAAACAAATCTTAATGGATCTATGACAGTAAGCAAATCAGTGGTAAATTTAAATCTATAACCAAGTATTTATCTGCAAACATTTGACAGCGTCCTAAAATACATTATATCTATGTTCATTTATAATCCAACTTTATTTAAATTCCTATCTTAGAGATACCCAGAATCATAGTAGAAAATCTCGTATGTTATTACATTTTCAAATTCTGTAACAAGAAGCTATGATTAGGATAAGAACAATCCTTTTAATCCTTCACATGAATAAAATGTGAATACCTACCTTCCTGACTTGCTTTATAAGCAGATGCAATTTACAGAGTGTTTTTTGAAAAGCCTCTTTTCAGGAAGATTAACAAATAGCTTTGTGTGAGAACACATGTGTGGTATAGTGTTGAAATATAAATCAGTTATTTTCGACCTAACAGTAGCCAGAAGCTGTACTGCTAATTAACAAGCCGAACTCCAGAGTCCCTTTGCTATTGCTCATTAAAGAGTTCATCACAAATGTTACAAAATCTCAGGATAAGCAAACTCTAGAGCACTGCTATTTAGCGAAGAAGGAAGATGTCCATCTGGTTGGGATTATTAAAATTTCAAGTATGAAAGAAATGAAGAAAATGTTCTTGGGGAGACAGGTTGTCACGTGCATTTACAGAAGGGCTGCACTGACATTTAGCAGAAGGATATCTCGGTGCCATAAAATAAACTAGCGCAAAAAGCTAATGGTCACTTAGGCAGAACAGCTACGGTTCCTCAAACACGTAACAGAGAGCTGTTACTGTGGCCGCAGCTACGTATCTTAGCTCATGTGAGGTTCTTAGCTAAAATGAGGACAAATAAAAGGCCTTCTCCTAGGGCCTCGAGCAATATTCTGAATATGTTCAACCTAAGCTACTAATGTCCAAAGTTTCAGAGACGATCATGCAGCCATTTTGTTTTAAACCGAGAGCTACATCAAAAGCAAGCAAATAAACAAAACTAATTCCAAATCTGTAAAGGTTAGGTAGTTGGACTTGCTCCTGAAATGGAGATACTCATGTCTTGTCAGTGTTAAGTTTATTCACCGCTGAGAGGAAAGTTAGAGCTACTCTCAAGCCAACTATGTGCTCGTAAGTGCACTGCAGGTCTTCTGAGGAAAGAGTTCACATCAACACTTGATAGCAGTGGAGGTTCTGCCTGACACAGGTGAGGACCCAACCAAATTAGGCCTGGAGAAGAGATGGCCCCACAGTGCAGTTCATGGGAAGGAGCGAGTACTGGTGGGGAGGTCACTGGCCTTTTCTAGTTCTGTGGGTTCACCTTCTCATAGCTTTGCCCCCAGATCTAGCTCATAAGCAAGGCCTCTTATTGATGTTCTTTCACTCACATTTGTTTCTTTTTACCCACCTGCGTTGCTCACCATTCTTCCCATCTGACCTGAGTTCTACCCATCATTCAAAGTTTCACTTCAAAGTATACCTTCTCCCAAAACTTACTCTAAATACTATCACCCACATTACTCTCGCCGCTCAAGCCATAGACCTTAATTCCAGTATGTCACTCATTCAGCGCTTGTATTGTTATTGATAAATTTATGTATGGGTCATTCTTTTTCAATCAGGCATATACCCTGTGACATTAAAAGCCATGTTCCACATTACTTTTTTCACTCCAGAGTGGTTATATTTTACAAGTGAAGAAAACCTCTCTTACTGTATGAGTTCAGTGAAACTTTGTGAGTTGACCTAGAATCTAGCTACTCTGTTGGAGCGATTCTTTCAGACAAACCTATTCTCAGCTCCAAAAAATACCATATAAAGGAATTTAGGGAACACAGTGAATAGGGTTAGGGGTAGTATGTATTTTCTCAATACATGAAAGCAGGCTTAAAACCTAAAAATCACATACTATCTTATTTTATAAGTTAAAATTTTATATTTTATATTTTATATAAAATATTTTATATAAAATATTATATTTTATATATATTTATATAAAATACAATATTTTATATAAAATATTTTATATAAAATATTATATTTTATATATATTTATATAAAATACAATATTTTATATAAAATATTTTATATAAAATATTATATTTTATATAAATATATATAAAATATAATATTTTATATAAATATATATAATATATAAAATATTATATAAGTTAAAATTACATAAGAAGCTAAGCTTTTCTTACTCATTCTACCTTCATTTACTTTGCAAATAGAGAGTTAGCATTCTGACCAAGAATTCTAAAAATGTATTCCTATCAATTCCTTGAGCAAAGCAACTCCAGGTTATTCCAAGACACATGATAAGTGTGACCTTGACTCATAGAGGAAAAAACTATGGGATATATCAATATACATTTCCTATCTTTCATTCAAAAGGAAAATGAACACCATAGAGATACTATAATAATTTTAAAATATTCAACTTAAGTGCAGGAGCTTTAATTATGATTTTTGGCAACATTTATGATCTTTTTATCTATTTTCCACCAGAAAAAAAAAAAAGATTTTTCTCTGTCTAGCATATTAATGACGTCCCAATTTCGCTATTTTAAGTCATATACAATGCTGAACTAGCTACCCGTTGTCACCCTGATTTAAATATTGTTTTAGCCACTTCAAACATACATGTCATTCAACGAAAACAAAATTATCAAAATTAAGTACTACAGTGGCTTACACAGTGCTGGTGTGGTGAGGCACGCTTACAGTAATCATCCACACAAAGCAGCAGGGAGGACTAGGGATTGGTTAAGTGCGTTCCCACTTCTGCCTGGCAATCTAATACTACATCTTACCATTAAGCAAAGGAAGTCTTTAATACATTACCAACATTCAGTCTAAAGTGCCTCACAGAGAAAATGCTATAAAACATTGCAATTATCCTAAACATGGATGCAACACTATTAGATGTTGAGTATTTTTAAATGTGAATCTGTTATGTCTGTCTTAATCAGGGATTGTTACAATAAATATCTCTAAATCACTACAGTTTAGAGAGACATAATTGATCATAATTTTTGCAATGCCATGAACACTATCTACTAGAATGTGAGCAAATCTTATCCTTCATCTGGAAGGCCTCCAATATTCTGTAAGTAGTATGGAAAATGTTAAATGTCTCTCCTTTGAAAGCAGGGTCTCTGTGCTTCTCACTTGTCCTTTCCCAGTATACAAGTAAATTTGAAAATTTCCTAACTGATATTTTAGACAGGATGATCACATTAATTTCCTCCAAAATTAAAGATGCTGTTTCCAGCAATCCTTTAGGTTTAAACAACAACAACAACTACAACAAAATCTAGATGTGTACACTCAATGTCTCTGCTCCTCCCCACTCATTCACTCCATGCCCTCCTGCTCCAACCTGGCTTCCCTGCTATTACTACCACCAGATTTTTCTCAGGCCACCAACTCCATAAGCTCCATATTGACAAGGTGTAGACTCTTTCTTGTGTTGATACTACTTGACTACGTAGCAATACTCAACACAGTTAACAACTCCCTTCTTCTTGAAAGCCTCCTCTTTTGGAACATTCTTGGATTTTTATTATCTACTGGCCAATTCCTTTTAGTCTCCTATCCTAGACACTCTTCCTCAACCAGACTTTTACATCTGTGCTCCTCAGAATTCAATTTCCGGCTTTGCTCTACTATCCTCCACCTGTCACCATAATAAAACTTCCCCAACTCTATCTTAGTCACTATTATGTACTCCATGCTTACAATAATACCTACTCCATAAAAGATGCTCAATAGATATGTGGCATGACTAGATTAATCCAACCTCACAGGTTTAAAAATCATCATTATTCTAATGGCTTCCTAATATGCATATCAAGGCCTGATCTTTCTATGAGTTGCAGGTTTACGAATGTTTATCTTCACTTGATAGATCTCTTAAATGTCACAGGTTTTTTAACTTAGCAAATATAAAACATGAATTACCCTCAATTTTCTCCAATTTGAGCAATGGTATGGTCATCTATCCTGAGGCTAGGTCTGGAAATTATGTATCATCTTGGGAATCTTTCATTAGATCAAACCCATATCTAACATTTTAGAAGATCCTGTCAATTTGACCTTTAAAATTTAATGTGCATTTATCTACTGGTCTCTGTTGTTATTGTCACTAACCTAACCCTGACTATCAGCATCTTTTGTCTAGACCATTACATAGTCTTCTTACCTGTCATTGCAAAGAACAGGTGAGAGGGAGCCAACTTAAGTTGATAGGACTGAAAATCTCAATGGGATTCTGGGATGAAACATAACTCCTAAAAAGGAAAAAAAGAAGAAAGAAAGAAAGAAAGAAAGAAAGAAAGAAAGAAAGAAAGAAAGGAACCAAACACTTTGATTCCTGACCCCAATCCCCCTACTTCCTGGATCCAAACCAGTGTCATCCACAACAGAGGAGTTTACAAGATGGTAGAACTATCACTGAGGAAAAAATAAAAAGAATATAAACCAACAAACATACACCCATCCATTTATCTGTCAGGTAATTGCATAGTCACTCATATGCCCCTTTCAAGGAAAATATTTTTAAAAAATACTACTTCTTGGACAATATTCAGAAAGAAATTCTCAAAACAGGAAAAAATTAGAAGGAAAAGAAATATTACTGATCAATAAACATAGATTAGATAGATAATAAATAAATATGGACATGATTAATAATCTGTGTATTGATTTAAAAATACTAAATAAGGATTCTTAAAATAGGGACGGTAAATTATAGGAAAAATCTGATAACAATCTAGAACAAAGATTATAAAGTATCTCAGCAAAATCTATTGATAAAGGCAAGCAGAACAGCGAGAAATGAATGCATTCTGGGAATTGATGGAAAGAAGCAGGAAAAAAAAATGATATCTACCAGTAGAGAGAAAGGGCGTTGTTTTAATATACTGGCAAACGGTGTGTTTCATTATGAGCACTGGGAAAAAGAACATAATCAGAATTAAGATGCAAAAGTACGATAATATTTACAAAATGACAGGAGAGATGAATAAAATTAATAATTTGATCAATTTATCAAAAGTTGGCTAAAGAAGAGAAAATGAGAAGAAAAGTAAATAAATATTTTAAAAATTAGTGAAAAAATCAGTTTTATTTATTATTTATTAATTACATAAAATTGAACAAAAATTTCCCATTAAAAGCCAAGTACATTCATATTGTCATATTCTCTCAGAATTCATATTCTGAGAGTACATTCATATTGTCATAAAAAACATAAAAAAAACATAGCTCTATGCTATTTATAAGTAACATGTAAAACAAAGTAATAAAAGGGCATTACAGAAAGTGGTTCAACAAATAAAAATTTAATTAAACAAAGAGGACAAGCAACACTATTAATAGAAAAGGAGGATGTAAAATATAGAGTTTAACAGGACCCAGAATAAACAGGGAAATTATATGCATAATATGTATGTCTATACACACACGCACATACACACACACACAGAAGCATAAGGTCTGATAGAGCATAAACAGTTCCATAAAATATAAGTATTTCAGGGTCCCTGGTGCCATGTGGGGTGATCAAAAATCATGATATAAAGATTGACAGAATGTATATACCTCTCTTAACCTTCCCTAGGTTGATAGAATTCAGCCTTATAAATTACTACTTATGAGATCAGAGCCCTACTAGCAAAAATATTAGCTTATGTTTTAAATAGCCACATAGTGTCAAAAGGTGAAAACCTTACAAAAAGACCATTCTGAGATTTTTACTATGCCACAGTGTAACTTTTTTAAGATTATAAATTCAAACCCTGTTCATTTTTGACATAGCACAGTAACATGAGATAACATATTAACTAATTAACATTCTAATGTACTTCAGGCTGAAGAAACTGACTATATTTCAAATAGCCAGAAAATTGCTAAATATAGAATACTGGAGATTAACAAAATGCAAAGATTTCCAGTAATGTTAACTCAGCCATGTTAAACATATTATAGATCTGATATCTCTCATTGAAGTACCACTTAATGTCCATATTGACAAGTTATGATAGAAATGGTTGTAGAAATTTGGGAAATGAAGATGCTTAAACTTTAAAACATAGATTGCATAGGTGTATTAAGAAGCTTCTTGTTTTTAAGGGAAAATGGCAATATTTGAAGAATTAAAGAGAGCAAAGAATCGTAACATTAAAAGGGATTCTCATTCTCAATAGAATAAGTCACCAGAATTTATAATTTTTCTAACCAAAGTTTAAGCCAAGATTTTATAAACAGATGCTAGGAAGATTCACTGTCTTCCATAGGTATTGATCTCCAAATCAAAATTTGATGTTATAATGAGACATGTTTACTTTCCTCAATACCACCTGTTTCTTAGAGAATAGACTTTTATTCCAATTATAATTAGTTTGGCCTACATCTATTAATTTAAGCTAAAATTTATTAGTTTTTCTATTGTTAAGTATCAGAACTTTTTTCCCCTGGCATTTCTGTTGGTTTTGTTTCCTTTGAGATCCTGTAGTTGCATGCTATGGTTTGTTCCATTAATTTTTCAAACAAACAAACAGAAAAAAATCTTTATAAAAAGCATACTGCAAAACAGTTTGGGCTCCAGCAAAATATGCGTGTGTGTATATAAATAAATAAACAAATAAATACTTTTTTTCCCCCACTCTTTTTCACCATTGACTCACTACAATACATTCATGGGAAAATTCTTTCTCCACCTAAAAATAAAGTGAAATAGTGAGAAAATTTTAAAAGCTGATTGTTATAAAATGATAACATGTAGATTCTGAGAGAAAAACCTTTTCTTACAGTTGGTAAGATCTTTTCAAATGTGTCTGTCTTATTAAAAATCATAAATAATAAGTATATAATATATGAAAATTAAAAGAGAAAAGACCAAAATAAAATTATCAATTAATCCAACTAAAATTATCAATTAATCCAACTACACAGAGATAACCACTACTAATATTCTGGAATATATAACTTATTGTTTATCCATTTGTGAAAATAGGAGAAGAAGGGGAAGAATGGAGATGAAAAAACTCTTTCAAACTTTTTTTAACATAATATAATATGAACTACTTGCACAACAAGCATAATACCTTAAGCACATAATACCTTAAGACTAATTTATAACATGTTTAACAATCTTTCGTTAGGGTGCTTTAAAAAATCTCCCATTGTAAATAAGGCTGCAGTGAATACCTTCATATATAAGAAATATTTCAATTATTTCTTCAGGATATAAAATGGAAGTAAAATTGTTGGTCAGTAAGTCTTTTGAAAGATTTGATTAATTTCCAATCTTCATAGCTGAGTTCCATATTTTCAATACTCTTCACCAATGTTTTTGTGTTAAAAATCTTTGCAATTTGACATATGAAAAGTATCTCATAATATTGAACTAAGTCTTATATTTGTTACAAATATCTTAAAAGAAAGTAAACTGTCTTCCATTCATTAAAAAGGAGAATGCTAATAAAAGACATTCAAAATAGAAAAGAAGTATACACAGATGACACAATCCTATACATAGAAACTTTCCAAAATCCACAAAAAATCTGCTAGAGCTAATAAACAAATTCAACAATGTTGCAGGGTGAAAGATAAACACAGAAACATCAGTTGTGTTTCTCTACACCAGCAATGAGCAATCTAAAAAAGAACTTTTTTAAAAATCCCACTTACGATGACATCCAAAAGAATAAAAAAAGAATAAAAATCCAAAAAGAATAAGGGATAAGTTTAACCAAGAAAGTGAAAGACTTCTACACTAAAAATGACAAAGCATTTCTGGAAGAAAGTACAGAACACTTAAGTAAGTGGAAAAGACACCCCACTTGCATGGATTGGAAGATTTAACAAAGCAATCTACGGATTCAATAAAATCCTTATCAAAATTCCAACAACTGTTTTACAGAAATGGAAACATTGATCCTCAAATTCAAATGGAATTTCATGGGGCCCTAACTATCCAAAACAATCTTGAAAATGAAGAAAAGTGTTGGATATTTCAGTCAGCTCAGGCTGCCATAACAAAACACCATAAACTGAGGGGCTTGAACAAGAGAAACTTATTTTCTCATCGTTCTGGAGACTAGAAGCCTGAGAACAAGGTGCCAGTATGGTTGGGTTCTGGCGAGAGTTCTGGTCCTGGCTTGCAGATGGCTGTCTTTTCTCCATGTCCTCACATGGCATACTGACAGAGGAACGGGGAGAGAGAGAGATGGGCTGGGGATGAAGGAAGAAGAAAGAGAAAGAGCAAGCTTTCTGGTGTCTGTTCTTACAAAGGCACTAATCCTATCATGAGCTGTCCACCTTCATGACTTCATCTAAACCTGTTACCTCTCAAAAGCTCCATCTCCAAATACCATAACATTGGAGGTTAAAGGCTCAAGGTACAAATTTTGTGAGGTCATGAGTTAGTCTATAGCAGCAGAGGACACACACTTTTCAATTTCAAAACTTACTATGAAGCTACAGAAATCAAAACAACGTGCTGCTGGCGTAAAGAGAGACATATAGACCAATAAAATAGAACTGAATTCAGAAATAAACCCGTACATCTATAGCCAGTTGATTTTTTGACAACAGAGCCAAGATTGTTCAGTGGAGAAAAGACAGCCTTTTCAACAAAAGAGGTGCACAAGATGAAAACAGAGTGAAGTTGGACTTATACCATATGTAAAAATTCATTCAAAATGGATAAATGAGTTAAATACAAGAGATAAAAACATGAAATTCAGAAAAAAAAACATGAGACTAAATCTTCATGATCTTGGGTTTGCCAATAAATTTTTAGATATGAAACCAAAAGTATGAGTAATAAAATTAAAAATAAGTACATTGGACTTCATCAAAATTAAAACTTTTGCTCATCAAAGGACATTATCAAGAAGGTGAGAAGATAACCCACAGAATGGGCAGACATTTGCATGCTATGCATTTGATAAGTGTCTAGTATTCAGACTACATGAAGAACTACTTCAAATCAACAAAAGCACAAATAACTCAATTTAAAAATGAATAGAAAACTTGAATGGATATTTCTCCAGAGAAAATTATACGGTAAATACAAATCAAAACTACAATGAGATACCATGTCAGGCCCACTGAGATAGCTATAATAAAATTCTTTTTAAAACAGAAAAGAATAGTGTGGGTGAGGAAATGGAGAAAGTGGAGCCTTCAAGCATTGCTAGTGGGAATGGAAAATGGTTTGGTCACTTTGGAAAACAATTTAGAATTTCCTCATATACTTAAAAATAGAATTACCATTCAATCCATTAATTTGAGTACTAGATATCACTGACCTAAACAAAGAGGAAAACTGAGGCAACCTCAAAGAGATGAGTTTATTTGGAATAGCAGAGGGATTGTGACTCAGAATAAGCAAACTGTGGCAAGCTACAGGCGAGTCCATTGAGGATTTGGGGTAGGTTGTATTCATGGGTAGAAAATGTAAAGAAGTTCAGTAAGAGTCCAAATCAAAAACAAATGGAAACCAGCCTTGAAAACTGCCCAAGCAGACAAAATCAGTCCAGTTGCACAAACAAAGCTCAGTTCAGTGCACTTTGTGAGACCAACACTACCTGGTTATCTCCTGCTTACACTTCTGGCAAAACTTCCCACAGTTGATATGAGACAATCTTTGATCAACCCCCCACCGTCCAAGAGAATTCCAATGTTATCAGTTTTCTGTAAATCACAAATTTATAGGAAATCAATATCTTGGCCTTAAATTTTGTCTTCCTGAGCGTATATGAGATTTTCCATTTTATATCCTCCAGTCCTATTTTAGATTAAAATTCGTTCACATTTCCCCCTTTTGATCAAGATCTTTCACAGAAAGCATGACTGATCAATTAAGTCATTCAGGTGCTGTTTGTTGATTTTTTGTATATGTCCATGGAGCTAAGATCCTCAGGCATCTTTCCCCATGAAGGAGGGAAATGGAATGTCATTTGACCTCATCTGACAAGAGAATTGAAAAATGAAGAATTTCAGTGTGTCCCTCTAAGGTAGATGACTTAGTTTACATAAATTTGGGAAGAACGCATTTTTATGGAAACAAAAGAAAAAGGTTAATAGTTTGAGCAAATCATAAATTCTGTTTCTGAGTTTTGGAGAGCAGCCAAGTGAGAAAATTTCGAGGTGCCAGGTTGAAAGCATCTTCAGATGGAGTGAGGGCAGACAGTGGCAATCTGACAAACTTTTCTGGTTTGAGGTTTCAATGTCTCTGGTGACCCTACTGAATGGCCACATAACAGCAGGCGTGAAGACTGTCCACGCAGGAGCTGCTGTGATGATTTCTCTGAAGTTAGTATGAAGTTGATTAGCTTTAGCTAACATGACATTGCAAAAAGGGCAGTTTTAGTCTCATAATGATTCCAAGTCAAACGAGTGGGAGAAAGTTAGAAGTGTTAGTTTGGGGAGTTCTAGCTACATATTGGAGGAAATTAGAAAAATTCAGAGCCCAGTCCTGCTTACAGGTAGAAAGCAAACCTCAAAGATAATTAATAACACTGAAATCTGATATCCATCAAGGTGCATTACTGAAATAGAGTTTTTTCTAATCATCCCCATTTCTATCAAAGAGAACCATAGTAAGATTAATTTGTTTGTGAATTAAGTTCAGTCTTAATAAACTTGACTTGATTATTTATACAAGAGCAGCAAATGATTGTCCATATAGGTTTTTTTTTTTTTTTAAGATTTTATTTATTTATTCGACAGAGAGAGAGGCAGCGAAACAGGGAACACAAGCAGGGGGAGTGGGAGAGGGAGAAGCAGGCCTCCTGCTCAACAGGGAGCCCGACGCAGGGCTCAATCCCAGGA
This sequence comes from Ursus maritimus, assembly GCF_017311325.1. Lineage (NCBI taxonomy): Eukaryota > Metazoa > Chordata > Mammalia > Carnivora > Ursidae > Ursus > Ursus maritimus. The sequence goes on along the minus strand of NW_024423675.1, from coordinate 24,905,924 downwards.
TCCTGGTACATGACCTGAGCTGAAGGCAGATGCTTAACGACTGAGCCACCCAGGCACCCTGCCCATTTAGGTTTTTTAAAATCCGCATTGCTGAAACTTTTCATAAGGAATCTCAGATTGGCTTTTCGATGACTCTTTAGGCTAAAAAGTCAAGCCAAGGACTTGTCCAATTGTATCCTGTTACAAGGAAACCAAATTTTTACTGAACATATGTAACTATATATACTGTTAGGAAAAGTAAGGATATTTAATAAGAGCTTCCAAATTCTGGAGAGATCAGGTGGAGAGTAAAAGATGAATGTTTTAACTTTTGTGCAAAGATACATTTTCTTAGAAAAGAAAAAGGGGTCTTTTAAATCTAGAAAACAAAACATTAAAGAACAAGCAATATTTTAAATGAAGCCATAAAAATTATAATAAGCATTAGCAGTTTATCCAGGCTTATGTACTTAATTCTTATTCTCTTTCATCTATTGTTAGCAATTTTATGAATTCATCAGTTTACACATCAGAGTTTTAGAAATTCTTCCTGGCTCAGTGTTATGATCTTAAAATTATCAGAAACCTGTATTCTAGGATTCTTGTTAAGATCTTTTCCATGGTTTCTTTGAAGATGAAACCTATCTGTAAAGGCATCAGGATAAAACAATAATTGCCTGCAAATGACAAAAGACCTAAAAATGACAATGGTTAAAGTTTAGATGACAGTTCTTTATAATAACATATAATTCACAAGGAATTTGGTTATTTCTATGACATACATTTTAAAATTATGACTGATAACATTATACCAGAGCATACCAGAATTTTAGGAATTTGATATAACTTCTGGAATATTTATAAAATACACTTATATAAATACAACATAAAGAAGGCCTAGTGTTACTTTTTCTTTGATAATGCTTCCCATGAATGGGTATTTAATATACCAAATAAGCCTAATTACTGTATATGCTCCTTTTATACTGAGAGAAAATTATCTGTTTAACCAAGGTGGCAATAAAAGATTTTAAAGGCAAGTATAAAAGGTAAGAGCAAAATGTAGCTCTTCATATTGAGAAAACTGGGTTTACTTAAACAAGTAAAGACTTGATGGTAAAAATAACATTAAGTACAAGGATATCATTCTGATACATAAAATCTTTGGTTTCTAGGCAGACTCCTTAAAAGGTCTAAAGGACAACTTTTGCATATGATTTTTTTTATTAACAGCAGACCAATAATTTAAGAAAATGTTATGTTTTTAACAGAGAGAAAACCAAATTCTAATTTTACAGCAATATGCTTTTGATAGCAAATTTTTTTAACTTAAATAAATGCATTCCAATCTTAGTTTGATTGCGCACAAAGTTCCCTTCTCAAGATTTCCCTTCTACAAACCTTCTGCAACTTACTCTATCTAAGTTTTGTCCTACCTTTTTTCCTTTCTTACTCTGAAACAATCAGTTTACTTTAGGACGAAACCATTTTTCTTTTTCTCAACCAAAGTACATCTCCATTCCTCATGCCTTCTTTTTTCAAAAACATACACCCTACTTTCCTTAATTCTTAGAAATAATCATCTGTCTTTCCTCAATCATCAGAACTCTGCTCTCCATTTCACCACTTTCCCAGATATTCCACCTCTGAGTCCCACGCAGGTTTTGTCACAAGTGCCTGGATCTTCTGTGGCCTCCTTTGCCCTCCTAGCTTTGCAAAATAACAAAATAAGGCCTCCAATGTTGAATTTCACATCCTGCCCTCCCATCTTGTCTGCCATACCTGAAGGTGGCAGAGCAGTGGACAACTGCCCGTCCTTCCCTAATCTCAGCTCTTCCAACTTCTGTTTGTAATCTTTGCTTTTCAGTGAAAAATAGGAAGCAGGCAAATTGTGAATTGCTCGTCATATATTGAGATACTGTGGTTAATTAGCAAGGTTATAAATACATTTTATAATTTCTAGAAGTATATTTTCTTCATAGTAAATTTTCAGTGTGGACAAAACATGTTTATTAATAGACCCAAATATCTTTAGCTCCTCTGTAAAAGAAGTCAAAAGTAGATAAATTTATTTTTAGTAATGTTTCAGTATTTTACTTCTATTTTATTTTATTTCATTTCATTTTACTTTACTTGGAGATGACCTAGATACCCAATAAATTTGACTTAACTCATTATTTAACATAACTTAGCAAAGCTTTAAGGTTCTCAGTAACCAAAAGATTTCAGAAACCGTTTGCTGAAAAGTTCACCTAGAAACTCTTACCCAGTTTGTATCTATTTAAATCATTTTTTTTTAACAATCTTATTTAGGTTACTCCTAAAGATTTCATGATTCATTAAAGCAGTTAGCCAACATTTTAAGTTATTTTTCTTGCTGACAAATTTTTGTAACAGAGATAATATGAGCTTATTTGATTTTCAGTAAATTTAGGTCGAATAAAGTATTATACTTCATGTTGGTAACTCTAAGGACATGTCTGTTTTAATTAAACAGACGAACTTAAGCTAACTTTTATTTATCAAAGATTATTCCAGATCTGTAACTTGAAAAACATTTGGGTTAATTTCCGTTTCTGAGAATATACTTTATATAAATGTTTGATTTTTTTAAGCCAATTAAATAGAGCTCTTTACAAATTAATTTTGCCAAGGGAACTTCTACAGCAATCTGTGCTTTAAAAGGCTCTTTGCTCCCTTTGTTTTCTTTTAGTCTCTATGGGTAATGTTTTGAAAACTAGGGCAATTACTATTTAAATTTTTTCCTTCTTTTTTTTAAGTGCAGGACAATTGTTTTCCAATGTCCTGATTTTTTAATTGTATCTGCAAATGTCTGAGGAAAATAAGAAAGGATCTGGGTCCATTTTGAGTTCAAATCAAGAATTTTTATTTCAATTCTCTCCTTTCTCTATTTTTTTAACAGGAAAAACTAGAAACCATTTAGCACTAGAGAAGAAGGAGAGTTCAAATAACAGAAGGAAGTTTGGACGACCTGGCTGGTTCTGCGAGGAAGAGGCCCCAGGTACTTTGAAAATTTCTTTTCAGTTATTTATTTGCTTCAGTTAACTTAGAAATAGTATTTTGTAAAGAGGCAACTTTAGAATTCTGGATACATTTAGAAGCCTCTAGAACCAATTAAAATAGCTATAGGAAAACAAGTTTGGGGAGTTTGCAGGTTCCCCATACAGGGCATTGAAATTCTAAATTATAAGGTCGGTCCATTTAGTCAAACATACATATGAAGAGGGATCATAAATTTTGAATGTAAAACTGATGGGGTCCCTGAAGGAAAGCTATCCCTAGAGCATTTAGATGACTGGAATCCCATTTCTCAGAGGTTTTACTAGAGGAAAAGAAGAAAAAAATCTCTAAATAGCCTGATGGGTATGCTTTCAGTGTTGAGAGTTGTGTTTTGTTTCACAGTGTGCTTTTCATGGGATACTATTTCTCATGGTGGACGACCTTTGCCCCCAGTTGTCCAACCTATGATCAGGTGTCCCCTGTTGCATGGAAATTGTCTTTCACTTGGCAGATGACCCACCATAAATGTGGTCTGTTTATGCCTGACTAATCCTCTTACAGGAATTTTTTGGTTGGGTTTGGTTTGGTTTTGAAGTCTCTCGTAAGGAGGTAACAAATGCTCCACTAGTGTTTATTTGCTCAACTACTCATGACCACGGATATTATTATTTTTGTTTTGTTTTCTTCTCAAGAATTCCAAAGGAATTATACTGAAATTCTAATGTGTTGTCAATAAAAATATAACCAAGTACTCACCGGAATGGATAAAGCTTTTAAACAGATCCCAAATAAAGTCAGAGCTCAACCAAAAGTGAGGGAATGTAAAGAGGGGGAATTCAGGGAGAGTCAGTTAAAATAAAAAACAAATGGAGACCAGCTTTGAAAACTACCCAAGCAACGAAACCAGTCCAGTTACACAAACAAAGCTCAATTCAGCCCACTTCGCGAGACCAACACAACCTGGGTCAGGTTTGTTCATGCCTCCAGCAAAACTTCTCAAGGTTTGTTCATGCCTCCAGCAAAACTTCTCAAGGTTGACATGAAACAACCTCTGTTCAACCTCCCACTCTCCAAGAAAATTCAAACACTATCAGTTTTCTGTAAATCAGGTATTTTTTTGGGAAATCAGTCTCTTGTCTTCCTGCGGGTACATGTATGAGATTCTCCATTTTATATCTCTGATTCTATTTTAGATTACTATTCTTCCACAGTATATACCCAAAAGAATAGAAAGAAAAAAAAAAAAGGAAGGTACTCAACAAACACATGTACACACATATTCATAGCAGTACTATTCACAGCAGACAAAAGGTGGAAATAATCCAAATGCCCATCAATGGATATATGGAAAAATGAATTGTAGTAAATACATCCAATGAAATGGTATTCATTCAAAACGAATTATGATATATACTTACGTCGAAATATTATTTAGTCATAAAAAGTAAATGAATGACACATGTTACAATATAGATGAATCTGCAATGCATTATGCCGAGTAAAGAAAGTAGACAACAAGAGGCCATATGATTCCATTTATATGAAATATCCAGAGTAGATGGAGATGGAAAGCAGATTGGTAGTTACCAGAGGTTAGGTGTAGAGAGCAATGGAGATTAAATGCTTAATGAGCGCAGGGCTTTCTTCTGGGATGATAAAAATGTTTTAGAACTAGATAGAGCTGATGGTTGCACAACATTGTGAATGTACTGAATGCCACTTAATTGTTCATCTTAAAGTGTTGACTTTTATATTATATAATGTTCACCTTACTTGAAAAACACAGAAGAGCACTAGGCTTTGAGAAGTTATCTTTTACCCAAAAGTATGAAAAAAAAGAAGTAATTTGAGCTCCACACTCAGGCAGTCTTACAGGAGATTGAGTACTATTTTTCTTTTTGCTGTACTGATTCTGTTTTGCTTTGTTTTGTTTTATTGAAAGCAATGTTTGTTTGTTTGTTTGTTTGTTTGTTTTTGAAAGATTTTATTTATTTATTTGACAGAGATAGAGACAGCCAGCGAGAGAGGGAACACAAGCAGGGAGAGTGGGAGAGGAAGAAGCAGGCTTCCAGCGGAGGAGCCTGATGTGGGGCTCGATCCCATAATGTCGGGATCACACCCTGAGCCGAAGGCAGACGCTTAACCGCTGTGCCGCCCAGGCGCCCCGAAAGCAATGTTTTTATATGCCTATAGAATGTTTGCTCTGAAATCTATCATTGCCTTTAGTGTTTTGCCTTTACAAGATGAGAAAGGAGATACTTGTAATTGTCGAGAAATCCATGGTTTCCTGTTGCAAGACAGAATTCTTTTAGCCACTAAAGAAGTATGCCATCTATATCTAAAGCTCAAGACTTAAATTTCAAGAGATGCTTAAAAGAGAATCTTAAAATTCAAGTTGTTAAAAAGCAAATTTTATTCAGGGGGAACTTGCATTTACAATGCCCAGACAATTGCTAAGATTTGTAACCAACTCAGTTTCTACAGGAAGTAACCAGTAACAAATTAACCTGAATCCATTTGTTTCCTTCCCTAAACTCCAGTCCTGGGTGTTTCAAGTTCTTGCATTAGGGTGGCTCTACAGTAAACAAGTTTCCCCCCAAGATCACGTCCTCAGAAATCATAGATATTTAGTTGGATCAAGGTTTTGTGAAAACAGAAAGTGCATATATTATTAAGCTGTGGGGGAAAAAAATAAGAAAGATAGGACGATCGGTACAATAAAAAATATGGATTAAGGTCAGGATCTTAGGGCTGGAAAAGAAAGGTTTGGAATTCATCAGCAATAAGTATCTTTAATGGCTACTTAAGGATTGTGAAGATAATCCAGAGAGACTGCACAGCGCAAGAGAAGAGAAAAAGGAAAGATCAAACACCATGGATTATTAGTACTTAAGGGCAGGGAAGTGAAGGGACAGCATACATTATATATTGATCTTTGAAAAATACAGGGGAAGAAATAGTAGAGAACTTTGACAGAGGCATCAAGGAAATAAAGCAAGACACAAGAGACAAATGGTTCATGCTATCATCGAGGGATCAAGTAAGACATGAAATAAAAATAATACATGGAATTGGCGTTTATGGATTAAGTAAGACCCTAGGGAACATAATTTTAGGCAGAAGCTTGATTAGTAAAAAGTAGAGAAGAGTAGATTCTGAAGGGAAGGAGGTAGGTATGTACCACCTGGAAAAGTGGTTTTCAAAAAGGTTATAAAGATGGGAGAAACCTGATCCTGTGTATATGTGGAGGTAAAACAGACAGCAATGGAGGTGTGACTGAATAAGATACTTGATCAAGAAGAGATAACTGATAAAGAGAAGTACTAAATAGGATAGGATATAGAAGATAGGAAAAGTTTAGCCCCTGAAAGATGAGGAAACTACTACTTTTGATCTTGAGTGAAGTGATCTAGAGCGGTCACCTAGAATATGTGCTGAGTCCATCCACTCTGTCCACCTCTCTACACAAAGCTGCCACCATCTCTCTAGAGTGTAGCAATACAGTCTACGGATTCTGTTCTTACCGCACTCTCATTCTGTTCCCACAGGGAATCCAGAATGATTTGTTAATACATAAATCAGATTATGTTACCTCCGGTTTAAGCCCAGTGCAGCTTCCCATTACAATGACAATTGTATCAGATGTCTGTCAGGACCCTCAAAGTTTCTCATGAGAACGAACCACGACCTGTATTTCCATAACACTCATCATCCTTGCTCCCTTTACTCTCTCTGATCCAATCAACTTGGTTTTCTTTTCATGAACACACTAGTTCTTCTCATAGAGAAGGCCTTTCTGGATACTGTTCCCTGCATCTGAAATATTCTTCTTCTTCATACTCAACAGATAGGCAGCTTCTTCTCATTTTTCAGGTTTCAATGCGAAAATAGCTCCAACAGAAAGGACTTCGGTCACAAATCAATATAAAAAAGACCTCCCTCCTCTCAAAGCATCCTTCCTAATATTTATGACAAATTTATCATTTGTTTAATCAACCAAATTATAGACTCAGTGATGATAAAGACACAGATGCTCAATGAGTACTTGCTGCATGAATGGCAAACAGTATCTACAACTACATCTATCCAGTGATATCAAGTGAAGTAGAATTGAGGTGTGAATAGCTGATACCAAATTTCTCTGTGAATTAAAAATCAAATTCCATTACTTTTGCTAAAGTAATGAGTTTTTGTTAGGGGCCAAATTAATGGCATCCTGAAGGCTTTTCAGAGGAAGATAAAATCTGAAGGATGAAAAGATTTAGCTACAGGAAGCTGAGGGGGAAGGGTGTTTATCCCCCTTATAGAGAAAGGGTGACCAGAGGGGCTGAAAAGGGATCAGAAACTCTTAGTCCAGCCACAGATAGCGTTGACCTCCTATGGGAGAGCTGTCTTTTTATTTTGTTATTGTTATTGTATTTGTTTGTTTAATTTTCATTTAAGATTCTGAGTCAGTTACAAGAAGAAACAATATAAAAAGGGCAGCATACCTTTCTACTTCATTTTTTAAAAAATATTTAAACAATGTACAGAAAAGCTAAGCTTAAATCACTGCCCTGTCCCTTAATAACCCCCCTGCAATGACCACTTGAGAAAAAAAATGAACAAAAAAACTTTTTTAGGCCTTTTGGTGGTCATGCACTACTCTAAAAGATTTGAGCCCTATTTCTTGATCTACTAACTTTAAAAGTCATCTCTTGACTTCTAGCTACTCACCCATCCCTTCTTTAAATAATAATGTATCATTCTTCTAATTTCTCTACTGATCTGTGCTGCCACAAATGGTGAACCTAAATCTTTATTACTTGTCCCATCAAACACAGACTCTTTTGACCCCAACTTTATAAAAGGAGACATTAACCTGTACTATTCCTGCTCTCTTTTGCAGATCAACCTCCAGCCACTATAATTTTTTCTTGACACAAAGATAATAACATTCTATCTAGTAATCATAATAAAGATTTCCTTCCCCTGTCAATAGCTTGACCTTAAACACTGAAAATCAATGCAATGGAATATATTTTTTAAATAACTCACCATCTATTCTGTCCTGTCAGTGATCCGATGATTCCTGCTTACCCCTCGAAGCCCCTTCACCATGGGACAGAGAGGAGAGCAAATTTCACCTAAAGAGAAAGAAATGATAGTTTGGAAATTCCCATCAAGAAAGAAAATAAAATATAAATTTCTTCCAGGTTGGGAGGAAAATAGAGAATGAGAAATACTCATGTAGTAATAATCTAAAGGGTATAAATTCTCAGCCTTTACACTGCCTCCTTTTCTCATATTTCTCCAAGTGTCAAAATTCCAGGTTCAGAAGTGTATAAAAACACACGGGTTTAATTGAAACCTCCCCCCACAATGAAATGTACATTATTAATCTTGTTCTGTTTTTCCTTCATGTGCTTATCATATGGTAAACACCGCAAATCAAGTTCCCAAACAGAAGGTCTGAAGGAAAAACCACCGAACTTTGCCCTCACTGCTTAGAGTTTCAGGTCAGAAAGATATTACTTTTGTTCACTAGGTGTTTAGCAGAGCACACACAGCGTTAAGTGATATAGAAAGATGAACAGCGACAACAAAGCACTATCAGAGAGATACATGAAAAAAAGGGAAGATACAGAAAGCTTTTCTGATATCTTCAACAAGTTAAATTGCAAGTTCCATTCTGCATGTTTTATTTCCTATAAAAAATAAATGTGCTTTCTCTGTAAGTGCCCATTGACCGATATTTTTTTAAAATTAGTTTTTTGAGAATATACAAAAAACATCAGTAAGCCACCGTTTGAAAAAAATTCAACTTTGCAGGCCAAATTATTTATAACAAATATAGCAGGTTTATATTAATATCCAGAATCTTACAAAGAACTAATTCTTATATACGTTATTGTGGAGATCTTATTTAAAAGGTCATTTATGTAAGGTCTTAAATAGGCAAAGAAATATTGTTCAGACGTTGTAGATACAGGGAATGGTTTGAAAACTGAAAATTTTAGCTGGAGTATTTGGAAGAATTTGGAAGCAGGTAAAAGGCCACCATTAAAATGGGATAAATGTAAAGCTAAATATGAATATATTTATTAGCTAATTAAGGAATCATGAAAATGGTGGACCTGGGCATGCTTTGACCTTCAAAACTTAACTTGTTCTCCCAAATTTTTATTTTCCCCCATACTCAAGGTTTGAACACTGTTATGTCAAGTTGTCAGATTCCAAAAATCATACTTACCCAGTTTCTTACAGACCTCCTCCTATCCTCATCTAAACTCAAATGAAAAATACATGTTGGGAGACTCTCCCTGCAATCTTCCCTCCTGTATGAACACTGGAGGAAAACATTTTCCAAATAATTATCTTGATGAGATAAATAAAAATGATATAGATATCCATTCATTATATTAAAAAAGAATTTTGGCTCAGAATCCACTGCCCCAACTATAAACATACAAGACAGTTTTTCCCCAAATGAAAGAAAAGCAGGAAGGGAAACAGAACTTGAAAAGTTACACTACATAGATGCTGATCGTCCGGAAGCGCCCAGGGTCAACAGAACCTACTGGCCTGCAACAGCTGAAGACAGAGTGGTTTAATTTGTAGAAAACCATTATACTCTCCATACTGCAAAGGCAAAGCCACTGCCAACAATGGAAAATTCTGCGGGCCGTGGCCCTAGCTACTGTACAGAATATAGGCTCTCACCTAATCAATGTGTATGACTTCAGGTCACCCATCTGTCTTTCTAAACAGGCAAGCAACTGCACTATGAAAAGCAACATCTTAAAAATAAACATGGATGATACATTTTACCTGTAGGCTGAAGTTGGCACTACATATCTAACCCGACATCTCTAATATCTACATCCACCATCTACAAAGGGCTTTCTCCCCATTTTGGATTCCCATGTTGCAATAATAGAACATTACCTCAAAACTGCAAAATCTTTTAAAGCTTATCTTATTCTGGGAAGCAATCACTCCTATTTTCTCACAATGAATTTAACTTTCATAATAAAGAATGTTTAATTATAGCAGCAGTAACCCATTTGGAATTGAAGTTTGATATCTGCTGTTTTTTTTTTTTTTATGACAAGCTAGAGCTTTTTGAAGATATATTTTATTTTCCAGAAGATTCAAGCAATTCTTCAAATGAGTTTGAATCTTCAATTAGGAAAAAGGCACTTATACAGGCTTGGAGGAAAAGGCACTTATATAGTGGCTTCAATTTTACTTTGCCAGATAATGATATAAACCGCAACACATCAGAGAAGATAATGAGCTTCTAGAGCTTTCACCAAAACCTCATGAGCTTAAATCAGATCTTACTGTCTCTAACCCATATCTGAACATTCCACTGGACGTGCAGAAAATTGCTTAAAGACAAAGATATATGGTTTTGAGGCTTTAAAGTCCTTATAATACAGACACATATCACACAGATTTTGACAAGCCTCCCTAGATACCAAAGATGAGCTGTCATGGCATACACATCCCCCACAGAAACAAGTTCCAATTATCAATTTCACCACTAATATATCTACCTTAGGAAAACATACTAACCCAATTCTGTGTATAGCCATTTAATTTTTTCCCCCGAGGGACTAAAAACTCCCAGAAATGAAAATTTCTCATGAAAAGCAAAGTAAAAATTTTCTATAGCACACTGTGAAAAAAATTAAAAAAAAAACTTAGTGATTTTTAGTGATCTCAAATGATTGTGTTTTTTTCACTCATTTTTCTGCACAGATCAAAAATATTTTAATTATATCACCTTCCAAAGTGAGTTTTGTAGCAAAATAAGCAAAAGAAAGCAAAACCAATCCAACATGCACATTAAAAAGTGGCAAAAGAGATCACCAACACGAAATCATTAAATGCTACACATTCTCAGTAACAAAGCGTAGGTCTTAACTATCATTCTCATCGATCCACTGAACAAACACAAATATTGAGATACTTCTAGTTACTGTGAAATGTGGGTTTTTATTTCTCATGCTTTTGAGCTTCCACATGAAAAATAAAAGAGAATAAAATGTGTTTTAAAAATGTACCCTCTTAGGGGAGCCTGGGGTGTTCAGCCGGTTAAGTGCCTGCCTTCGGCTCAGGCTATGATCCCAGGGTCCTAAGATCAAGTCCCACATCAGCCTTGCTCAGCAGGGAGCCTGCTTCTCCCTCTCTCTCTGCCTGCCATTCCCCCTGCTTGTGCTCTCTTGCTCTGTCAAATAAATAAATAAAATCTTTAAAAGAAAAATCTACCGGCTTTAAGCAAAATAAATGCAGTAATGCAAAAGTTAGCTACTAACTTTTGTTTCAGGCGAAGATATTATCTGCACCAAATTTCTAGGAATTAAAACAATATTGTATAGTAAAAGAAGACCTCCCTAATAGACAGCAAACATTAGATTTCCAAAGACAGTTTTAAAGAATATAGTTTGGACTCCTTAGGATTTCTAAGAACGTCAGATCCAAAAAGAACACTTTCATTGAGAAGAACTTGCTTAGCAATCAAGAATCTAAAAACAGTGTGTGCCTAGCCAGGGACAGCTACACTAGGCTCAGGACAAATAAAAATGTGAGAGCCCTTGTTATAACGACAGGGATGGGGGAAGCTTGTTCTTTTTTTCTATGGTCTTTCTCACTCTCAACTTGTTTTTGTTTTGATTTTTAAGATTTTATTTATTTATTTAGCAAGAGAGAGCATGAGTAGGGGAGGGGCAGAGGAAGAGAGAGAGAGAACCTCAAGTGGACTCCTCGTTGCTCACAGATCCCGACGCAGGGCTCCATCTCAGGACCCTGAGATCATGACCTAAGCGGAAATCAAGAGTCAGATGCCTAACCAACTGAGCCACCCCGGCATCCCCTCAACTTCTGTTGGGTTTTCATTTGCTACTTAAAGTTCCATTCTCCACTATGAGAAGAGTCCTGGGTGAGGGCAGACCTCCACAGGCCCACGGGAACTGCTGGGGTAACTTAGCACATAGGGCGCATAGGCCCAATCACCGCCCTCTCAGTGTCTGCACTCAGCCTCCTCCATGGGCAGGAGAAGGAGCAGTTGGCTGAGAGCCCGTCCCAGGGTAGGGAGGAGGTCATGGACATTGGGCCCCTACCTGAGCTGAAAGTCCAAGTCCCAGTGCCAACTCTATTGTCCCATAAGACTCCAGGCACAAAACACAAATCCCAAAATAAAATTATTAATATTTTTGAGATAGTGACTGCAGACATAAAACTTAAGTCCTTTCTGAATGTGTGGCCCTGTGAGACTGCACTGTTCATAATTCCAAGAAGCCAGCCCAGCTCTAGACTGGAGTTTTTGGTGCAATTGACATCTGGGGCTAGATAATTCCTTTTTGTGTTGCTGTCCTGGGCATTATAAGATGTTTCATAGCATCTCTGGTGTTTACTCACTAGATATTTGCCAGTTGAGAACAAAGCCCTAAATTAATATTTACCTGCACAAACCCAGGATGCCATTTTTGCACTCCTGACATTCCCTTACTGATAAGCAGAGAAGGAGAGATTCTAAAATGCACAATTAACCTTATGATAATCATTTAGCAGTTACCAGTTAAAGAAACAGAAGGCATCAAAAGACGTAGCTTATGACAGACTTTCGGTGCTCAGCACTGACCGCCTGCCAGGACAACTTCTGCCTGGGGCAAGGAGCAAGTGATTCAGCCTTGTAAGGAGGTTAGGGAAAAGCTCAAAGGACATACTTCCTATTCTTCAAACAGAAGGCATAGAGTCCAGTTACTACTCTATTCAGCTCCTATTTTCTCTGGAGCAAATAAATCAAGCAAATATCCCCCACGTTGTAAGCCTCTTGAGAATTATTGCTTGGATTTTGTCGAGTTGGAAGCAGAAAAGGTAGATCAGACAGCTTTAGGAGTGCCATCTAATAGGGCATTGCCTGGGACACAAGGATCAGGTAGAAAATGTTTCTCCCTATCAACTTCTGTGGAGGCCACACTGATTTTTAGTTTATAAAAATTTTGTTTATATTCATTGCGTATTCCTAAGTACCAAAATCCCAGTACATTAGTCGGCTTATTATGATTGACCAGCAGCTTCTTTGGCCATCTTTTACCATCTCTCCAACACCTCCCCAGTTCCCTACCTCTCCTCCCCACCTTTATCCCTGCCTTCTACTTCTCCCAAGGACTCTGTACTTATCAGCTGGAGTAACTCTTCCTCCTTCAGGACCAAATCAGTTACCTGATAAAGGGGGAATGGGTACTGGGGGGACAAGTACAATAAAGTACACTAAGCTGCCATTCCAGTCTTGTGCCCCCCCCCCATTTCCCCACATAAGCTCATAGACGGACAAAGATGTACGCAGTCTCACATATTCCACCCTTCCTTGTCTTTCCTCATGATGTGCCCATGCCAACTGCTTGCCTCTACACCTGTTGCATTTCTTTCATTTGTCCAGATCCAGGTCAAATGCAGCTTCCATGAGGCACCTGGGTGCCTCAGTCTGTTAAGTGTCTGCCTTCGGCTCAGGTCATGATCCCAGGGTCCTGGGATTGAGTCCCGCATCAGGGTCCCTGCTCGGTGGGGAGTCTGCTGTCCCTGCCCCTCTGTCCATCCCCCTGCTCCAGCTCTCTTTCTCTCTCTCAAATAAATAAAATATTTAAAACAAAGCAAAACAAAACAAATGCAGCTTCTGCTATGAACCTTTTCTGACCATCCCAGTCCATGAAAATCGCAGGCTTTCCCAATTTTGTGAGCATGGTGGTCTGTGCAGCCTATGGGGCATACCGCCTGGCACATGGTGGTCAGTCAGTTCCCAGCTATGGAAAAATAAAATCTCCTCACGTTTTAAATCAGTTACTATGATACAATGTAATGTTTTGTCATTCTTCCCAACTATATTATAACCCTCAAGAGCAGAAGTTATCCTTCCATAGAATGAATAAATTAATGCATAATTTGTCATTACTTTAATTCTGTGCTCTTAGTTTGTCCTCTTCTTAAACTGAAGCTGTCCCAAAGGAGGACTCTTTATTCTCTACCCTTGAAAAACCATCAGTCCCCAAATTCAGCTCTTCCCAAGTAGATATTTCCCCAGTCAAGGAAAACATTGACATTTTCTCACTGCTTCCTGCCAAATTATTGATTATCTATCAGCTCTTGGATTGTGTTATATTGGTTAAATAATCATCCTACTAGGGGCTGTTTTTCCAGGTGTTAGAGTTTACATACACATGGCAGGCAGAAACATTGTGATTATTATTTTAACAAGCGAAGCACAGGCCCTTATACTTGTGGAACAAAATCAAGAAGCATAAGAAAATTGTTTGGGTCCAGTCGGAGCAAACTGAGAATAACTTTTTGTTAGAGGTATTCAGTTAAATCTGAATCTTATAAATGATCTTAAGAAAGCATGAATGAATTGGACATGTTTTGTGGCCTGATAGAAACAATCGTCTCTTTACACTGAGGGTAGAACAACATTATGAGATGTTTTATCAGCTGAGTGGATAACTGTAAGTTAACAGAGTGAACACAAATGAACAGCTGTGGTTTGAGACTGGCGAAACAGTGAGAGAGCAGTCCACCTACGCGATGCTCATTGAAACTCATATTTCATTGGCATATTTGTAATCTCTGCAAATCAAACAATAATTTAGATCTCAAAGGAAACGTTCAACAGTTAATAGTCAAACTTGGTCAGGAGGAAGTTTATAACAGTTAATATATGTCAGTTTTAATTGTGAGTGTATCTTGATTCCTGGCACACTTGTTGACCCACTGTTGATCACTGCAGAATTATAAGATAAGTAAGATATGCAATTATAAGATATGTGAAGTATATGGTGTGATTCTGCCTTTTATAGCTTTGTCTAACTCTTCCAGGGGTTAATACTAGGATATCACCCAGTCATTTAAAATTAAGACTACATGTTCAAAAACCTTCCAATAAAAGTTTTATGATTTTATGTAATTATGATCTATTAAATGAGACTCTAAAAAAGGAGAGGGAAGGTTTTGTTATGCTAGTTTTTCTTTTAATGGGAAGTACTTATTTAGAATAGATTCTGAGATTTTTTAAAAATTTAAACGTATAATTAAATACTGTTAAATAAAGTGGATATATTAGTTAAGGAAAATTAGAGGAAAGAAGAAATAAAACAAATAGCAAAAGTGACCAAATAGCAAAAATGTTTATGTGTCAGTGAAAAACAGGAAGATGGGCTGGAAAAAGAGCAGTCGCGCTGTATTCCGTCCAGAACAGATGGACCAGAGAAGTCCACCTGCACCCGCAGCTTCAGAGGAAACTTACACCGACTGGAATTTGAAGACACTGTTTTATGTTCCCAACCTCATGGGCACTCAGCAGGAGACAATTGCCATCAATTCATCCCAATTAGTGTCACATTTTGGCGCAGCCGAGATCTGCCCATATGGAGGTCCAAAATTTGTAAATAAGCTGTTTCAAGAATATATGGGGGGTAATATGCAGCGTGAGGACCAGGGAGTTGTTGGAAACTCACTGAAAACGTAGTTTAGGTTTGAAAAAGCTAAATATCATTTGGAAGTACCAGGGAAGAGAACATATTTTCAATCCCAAAATAGATCTTCTCTTTCTGGCTCTGTCTCTCAAGTCCAAGAAAGGATGCGCTTAAAGGTGCTTGTGAAAGTTTATACTTTAATGAATGCAGAGCAGCCAGGCTTGAAAACAACTTTCTGGATGTATTCCTGGAATCCTAGTGTATTGTTCTAATGAGATGAATGGCAGTCCGAAACTTTGGGTTTAGCTTCCCCTTTGACAAGAACCCACCCATCTGCATGACCTTTTTGTCACCCTGCCTATGTAAAAATACCATAGTAGACACTATTAGCACAAAAATTACCCTTATGCATAATGAATGCAGGAGGAAACATGCAAATGACTCTGAAAGTTACTTTTTGAACTGCAAATTTTCCTATCATATCTTGGGGACAAATGACAAATGCAAAGATGTGACTTCCTGTGAGATGCTTGGCATGCTATACACCTTATGTAGCGTCTTTCCTCCTTCTGCCTGCCACAGAAACCAAACTGCTCTCCAAAGGATTGAGCTAAGAGGTATTCATTCACGGGGCGCCTAGGTGGCACAGCAGTTAAGCGTCTGCCTTCGGCTCAGGGCATGATCCCGGCGTTCTGGGATCGAGCCCCACATCAGGCTCCTCCGCTATGAGCCTGCTTCTTCCTCTCCCACTCCCCCTGCTTGTGTTCCCTCTCTTGGTGGCTATCTCTATCTCTGTCGAATGAATAAATAAAATATTAAAAAAAAAAAAGAGGTATTCATTCACTCACCCAAGCATGGCTCTTTGACAAATGACAGACTCAATTTTATTCCAACATTGGAAAAATGTGGAATTGTATTTAATATGATTGATAGAAAATTCCTCCTTTCCCTCTCCTTGTTTTTCAGTAATCAGCAATTTCCATGTTATATAAACATCAGAATCAGCCATTCTTAAAGTGAATAACATTTTTTCCTACTATTTAAAATTGTATGTTCGGGAAAAAAATATGTTGCTTATGTAAGTTTCTTCTCTTTAGTTGATTAAAATAGTACTATAATCTAAAACATTGGTATATGATCATTAGCATAACAATTAACGTATGGCTCAAATTGTCCTATTATTAAGTTTTTTTAAATAAAAAGTTTACTTTGGATTAATATAGAAAAACAATTCATTATTTTTTATTAAAGTAAGTTAAGGCGTAGTGCTCTCGAGAGCAAATAAATACCAGAGAGAGAGAGAGAGGAGAGACAGAGAGAAATACGAAGAGCATTACTATGTCATCATATAGAAATAAGATAAAGCTGCCATTTTAGAACTTCCAAAAGTGCGCCCTACCAGAATCAACCCAGAAGTTCTAAGAAGGGAATTTCTGGTTGTCTGGTCCTTAAGGAATGTGGATAATCCCCAGCTGGGCCAGGTTTCCAGAGTCCTACTAGCAATCCCTCAATAACACTTCTTTTTTTGATATGATAACTCTGAACGAAAGTGTATTTTGGAAGTACCATGGATGCCGCATTATGTAGACTAGACTAGGGCCAATGAAACCTGTTGCCAAATATCTTTGCCACTGCATTACCTAAAACAACAACACAGAAGACTCAGGAGTTATCAAGATCCTGGTTCCCAAAGGGTGAAAAATACACACAACCATCATATTCACAGAAAGCAATGCCCATGAGTGATTAGAGTTCATGTGGAAAACTTTTTAAGGAATTTAAAGTATAAGTACTCTAATATCATGCATGAATATTTAACAGACATATTATTTTTAGATTACAAACAAATACAGGTTTCCCCGGCTATCTAAAGTAGGGCATTTCTATGAAAACTTTTTAAACCCAAATGGCATAAAGCAAAGAAATAATTACCACTAATTTATATAGAAAATTTTTTGAGCATTCCCAGACCCCCAAAATAACCTATTTTAGGGTTTTCTGATACCTTAAAACACATCTTGCTAATAGACGCATGAAATAAATTGAGATAAAGCCCAGATGCCCACAGACATAGGTCAAAGCCGTTGTGGCTCGCTGCTGAGATGCTGAGTGGAATTCCAGGGCAGGGAGCTTGGTCGTGCCGCCCTCCCTGCTTGAAGTGCACATTGCCTCTGTAAGGGCTCGCTGCAAAACAAACGCTAAACACTACTTTTGCTTTTCAACTTTTGTTGTAAATGCAAAAACCCTCCTCAGATTTCTTTTGGTTAGTGAAAACAGGTACTAGTGTAGTCTTTTGTAAAACCAAAGGGGCATAATGCAAACTTTCAAAAAGCAGGGGCTACCTATGTTAAGTCCAAAATAAATTCATGCTCATTTTCTATAATCGTGGTCCTAGCATCAGTAGATATCAATCCTCCTTCCTTTATGTGAATGCTTCCAAGTTACATGAATCAGGGGCTTAATCTTTTCAAAATATTTCACAGTCAACACATTCTTTTGAAAATAAAATTCATCAAAAAGATAGGATGAAGAGATAAATTCTACAGTCATAGAGCTTTGACACTCAAATCCTAGTATTGCTTTTATTCTGATTGTCCGCAGCAGGGTCTTGGCAGGAAACACAGATGCACTTATATACATTAATTGAAAGAAGTTGAATAAGGAGATGTTCCCATGTGCGCGTCGGTTTCAGGGACATGGACGTGCCGGGCTGGCTGCACGGGCCCGCCAGCTCTACTGCTGCACAGGCCCCCGTGCTTCAATGCCCTGTGCTTGCTGTAAAGCTCTACTGTTGCCATCTTGAAATTCTTAATAATTTGTGAACAAGGGGCCCCACATTTTGTCTTCCTTGCACTCCACAAATTATGTAGTCAGTCGTGTCAACAGGAAATGTTGAAGTACCTGAAGGAATTCTACTCCAGACTTCCTTCAGACTCAAGACTGCAATGTTAACTCTTCTCTAGGTCTCCAGCCTGCTGCTGACCTCCCTTACTGATTTCAGACCTGCCAGGCCCCATAATCATGTGAGCCAACGCCTTAAATAAAAATCTGATAGAAAAATCTAGAGACAGATAGGTAGATCAGTTACTCTCTCTAGTGTCCTGTTCCTTCTTGTTTCTTTAGATGTAGAAATGATGTAGTCATCTCTTTTTATCCAGATATATCTAGAGATGTATAGAGATGTACAGAGGATACTATATTATATATTTTATAAATGATAGATATAGATCCAGTGAAATAAATACTTCAGACTTAACTCTTCTCTATCCTAAAATTTCCCCGTCAAATCCTCTCTTTGCCTTAAGCTAATTAAAAGCTAAAGAATAGGAGAATTCGTTCATGTAACCTACAAATATTGCCTTTTGAGGCACAGAGAAAGATGGGAAAAAGTGAGAATGGATCTAGAGGGCAAAATAATAATACCCATCATTCTCATATAATTTTCTAATCATAAAATTCTAAATATAGTTTTTAGTTGATGTATAGTTATCAGGATAATGATTGCGTTATCATATTGAACTTTTTTTTTTCAAATTCATGAGATGTAGTTGCTATTCTCTCTTCACAGATGAGGAAATAAACACTTAGAAAATTTAAGTAATGTGTCCAATATCATAGAGCTCCTGAACGACAGAGCTGGGATTCAAATGCTAGTCTGTCTGATCCCAGAGACTGTGGTTTTGGCTAATTCCTAAGCAGATGTGTGTATTTTTCTTCAGTGCACTCTTATCCTCAATACACCTGAACACAAAACATTCAAGTCATTCCGAATATCTCCCTTATATCTCATGATCAATTTATTTCCAATACCTACAATCTTATTCTCCTAGCTTATTCTCCTGGTGGGAAATTATTTCTGCTGAGATGTCACCTAACAGCATACCCTAGAAGGTAAGGGGAAGTTTTCTCAAATACCAGGAAGTCACAGAATTTGCAGCTGACTGCATGAAAAGCATTTTTCATATTTGTCTTTTTGTGAATATTTGTTTCCCAACTTTTTTGGATAACCTTTGAAAGGAAAGAAGAATTATAAAGTTGTTTTGTTTTGTTTTGTTTCCACACTTCTACAACTCTTTACTCTGACAGTGTGAATAGCTGGCAATCAACATCTAGTGAGTGAACATTTTGCATAGTTAATAATCTGGGTGGAGTGTTTGATCATTTCCAACAGGAGATTTGAGCATGGAGAGTCTTGATCTTGTCTTAGTCCTACCCGCCAAAGCAGGAAAAAGGACCAGGCATCAACTCACCCATGAGTTTTGATAGGAGGTAAGTAGGACAAAGCAGCAGAGTTTAGTCTCTGCAAATCTCCTGCAAATGGTGTAAAGTGTGTTCAAATTAGAGCCTCCACTCTTGGCATGCATCACAAATCTGATCTCACAAGAGTGGTAGTATCTCATAACATAAAGTGTAGAACCTGGAGTCTGCTGCATCACAGAAGTTCCGGCATGTGCAGTCAGTATCAAAGGCATCTATCAGAAGTGGTAGAATTCCATTCAAAGGTCAGGGTTTAAGATCAGAGCTCTTGATTCAGGAGTGAGAATGACAAGAGCAAGAGCACGTTAGGGTCCATAAAGAGGAATTGCCCTGAATTCTAAGCAGGCTACTAAAATGATGGATAATTTTAACAACTGTCACAGGAGCAAAGAGCAAGGTAGAGACCTATTTATCCAACTTAAACCTCATACCAAATCCTCAGAGCGAGGGTTAACGGTAGTCTCAGGCCTGTCTGCCATTCTTGGACCATGCTTGGCACAAGATAAATCAGACCAGAGCAACTGATGGAGGCAGAGACTCTGGATCAGACTGAAATCCATAAATGCAAGCAGCCTTTATTTCAAACATCAGATGATATTTATTTTTTACCTGAGACACAAAGCAGAGTCCAATTGGAATAATCAGACACCCTAGACTAAAAATTCATTGACTCATGTAAAGCATATATTGTGTTCTGGTTTTGAGCTCTAAAGTTCCAATGAGTTCAAATCCTTTTAGTCAAACTAAGAGAGAGGCTAGATGGAATGTTAAGTTTGAACTGGGGGCTCCTATCAACTTTTGTTCTTTAATTTCTCTGATTATTTATGAATTTAATATAATGATTAATATGGAGGTGGAGCGCTATGTATACATAGTCAACCTCTCAGAAGTGAGTATCTGAGTTACTTTCTCAGACAAGTAGGAGTTTGTCCATTGGCCTGCTATACTTATACAGGACCACCTATGTAACCAGAATTCCCAGATTATAAATGGTTAAACTGTCATTCATTGATTTATGCATCAATTTATGTAATCTATGTGAGTGATAATTATGTAGGAGATTTTGAGTTGATGGGCCCAACAATGGGTTACACGTGATCATTATATTCATTTGATGAAAACCTCTGGACTATCTGTAACATCAAAGGTTAAGTGGTTCTGTCCACTTAGGAACTGAATGAAGACATCTATTGACACCTTGATTATACGATTGATAATCTGGTATAGCCTCAGGATACAGAGAGAATCTGCCACTGTTATGAGATACTACCACTCTTGTGAGATCAGATTTGTGATGCATACCGAGAGTGGAGGCTCTAATTTGAACACACTTTACAATTTTTATATTATTGGCCCTGTTCATTCAATAACATGTAGATCCAAATCCAGTGAAGCCATTCATTTTCTACTCTATATGCTGGAGTAGATATTTAGATGGTATAATTCTTTTCTCTAGGACTATGGACACACTTGTCCATTAATTCCTTATGGTTCTAGAAATCTTGAGAAGTTTGAGTTTGAAATAAGTTTTTGACTATAATAAAATTTGCCAAACTTCCTTGAAGAAAGTCAGGCACATATGGTAAGCACCAGCTCTAAAAATATCAATGAGCACCAATTGTACATTATAAACAATCACTGGGAATCAAAATCCTCTCAGGATTAAATATTTATTTTAGAATCCATTATGTTAATGATTCAAGGTCACCACATTAATACAAAGACACCACAAGTAAACAGAAGAAAGTCTTAGGACAACATGATGATTACTGCTTTTGTGGACAAGTTTACTGAGGGTTACCCTAAATTTATAAATACCAGTAATTCTTAGAATGTGCATTAAGTATTATTTAAGTGTAACTGACAAATCATTTAGACCTGCGCTGATTAGCTATACTCTAAACGCACTGGGATAATGATAATGGTTCAGGTAGCTGCTATAATTTCTTATTAATGAGTGGTCTATACATATAGTTCATTAAAAGTACATTCAAGGACTTCTTGGATTTCTCAAGAGATAGGAAACATTTCTTAGGGAAATATGGCCAAGAATTTTTCAGCAATTAACTATAAGTACCATATAGTTATTTGCACCACAGAAAAAGATAAAACAGTGAAGAAGTTTGCAAAAAACTGACCTAAACTGAATAGTCAGATTTTTAAAGAAAAGGTAAGTAGAAGGAGGATCAGGACTTCTGGATTCTCTCTCAGATAAACTAATATTTTGCTGCCAGAAATTATTGAATTTACCAAAAGTGCAGACTAATAAACCAAGAGACTATATTCTTTCCAGATAAATTATATCCTAACTAAATCATTTAGTTACCTACTCAAAAAATAAAAATGAAGCTCAAACAATATATAAAAATGAGAATGTGGAAATAATCAAAGACATAGGGGATTAAAAAATTATGAAATTATTTTGTTTATATGTACACAAAAATGTTTTGAAAATCTGACTTAATTTTTCTATAAAAATATAAATATGCTCATTCCTTCAATAAAATTCTCAGTGAACTATTCTCTCCAAACATACACCAAGTAATTGTAAAGATTAAGTCTTTCAAATGCATGTGGAAAGAAGAAGAAAATCTTTCTTGTTTTACTTGTGAGCTGCCTGGGTTCAAAACCTACCTTCAACTAGCTTTACTGGAGTTTCTTAACTTCCTTGTGCCTCCCTTTTGTAATTTGCAAAATGAGGATGCTAACAGTATTTCCTTCATAGATCTGTTATGAGCACTGAATAAGTTAACATTTGTGAAACATTTAGGGCAGTTCTTGGTGCTTAGTGCTGTATATGATTTTGTTAAATAAAATCAAATATCTAACAAAATACATTTTTTTAAAACCACTGACATTACAAATTTTAATGTAAATGTCACAAACATTAGCAAAATTATTTCATCAATGCAATAAATGGATAATATGCAATGAAAAACAGATTTTATACTGGAATTCACTGATAATAGTCTAGGATTATAATTTGCTAAATTTAAATATTAATTTACATAAGGAGTTTAATAATATTTCATGACAAAAAGTTTTTAAAAATGAAATTATATCAAAAAAATGTCTCTTTGTATAATTACCACTTACATAAAGGAAATACAAACAATTTGAAAAGAAACAAGTGAAAACATAAAATACAGTATTTAATTGAATTTTTTTTTTCTAAAAAATAACACTAGAGGCAAGTAATACTTTTAAAGATATTCTCAAAAAGGCCCTGGAGAAATAGACATTTCCCACAGAAGAATTCCTTTTGAACTGAGAAAAAAAAAAAAAAAAAACTAATCTATGTGGAATTAATGCTTTTTAAAAATAAAATTGTTCTACATTTAAAATGCCCAGAGCAACTGGAAGTAATAACGTATTCTTTATGTTCCCTTTATGTTAATAACTACATTTTTAAGAAAAGTGAGACCAAAAAAGTTAGTTTGGTTCAATCATCATCAATATAAGTGCTCATATTGTGAATTTCATGCTTGCAAATAGCAGCTTTTGCTACCATGAATTATTTTCCAATTTTAAACTCAGTCTGGAATCATGAGATAACCTTTGGCTGGACATCTTCAATTTCTATATTAAACAAAGAAAAGAAAAAGGAATACATATACAAAGAAATAGTAGGATATTTTTTTCTTATTTCTGTATTTTTAGTTTATTTCTACATAAAGTATATAAAATACACTCCTCAATCTCAGAATCAGGAGAAATAAAAAAAAACAAGCATTTGTTGAGAACCTCATATATTTCCCAAATTTTTAAAGATATATGGAAACTGAAAAGTATACAAAATGGCTTCTCTCTTTAAGAAGCTTATGATCCAGTTGAAGGGAACACCACAATCATAGCTGAAACAGTTTGAGAACACGCGGTACTTAAGCTGTAACAGCACCGTGGTCTCAGAGAAGAGAAGAGGTATGTGAGGTCTTAGCGGGGATGTAAGACTTGAGCTGAGCCTGGAAGATTCAGGGGATCTGAGTGGTGATAGGGATAGCAGGGAAGGCCGTGATCTTAAGGTGAAAGGCAGAGTCTGATTTTTGTAGTGTACTGTGGAAATTGTCCTATCCGAGGTCTGGAATGCTTAAATGGGAAATGAGATTTTATGACAAGATTCAGTTCCTATTATAAGTCAATCTTTATAACATAGGTGGTTATGGGCAGGATTAGAAGTGAGACAGTGGAGTCAACTTGAACCTGGAGCTACAGGAAACTACTTTAAGCTCTTAAACAGTGAAGTAACATAAGGAAAGATAACTCTTAGAAGATAATTTGGTTACTCTCTGCCAACTGGGTTTCAAGAAAGAAAATTTTAGGGTCAGGAAGATCTGTCAGGGATTTGTTGTAGCACTCCAGGTATCAGAAGGTTTAGTAGTTTTAAAATGTGCACACAAATCCTTTAATACTCCTCCTTTCAAAAAGTGTAGCCTAATTCCCTTCTCTTTGAGTCAGCTAGATTTAATGACTCTTTTAGTGTATTCCAACCGATAGAATAAAGTAGAAGTGATGGTATGTCACTTCTGAGACTGTATCATAAAAATACATTGTGGATTTCTCCTTGCTTTCTTTCTCAGGGTAGTTAGCTGGCACGTCATGAGTATTCCTTTGGAGGGGCTCATGTGGGGAGGAGTTAAGGTTTCCAACCAACACACAGCTAGAAAGTGAAGCCTCTAGATCACAGCCATGTGAGTGAACCTTCTTGAAGCATATTCTTCAACCCCAGTCAAGTCTGCGGATGACTACAGCTCTTGCCAATATTCTACAGCTTCGTAAGTGACTCTGAACCAGAACCAACCGGCTAAGCTACTCCCAGATTCCTGACGCTTGAAAATTATGTGAGATAGCAAATATTTGTTCTTTTAAGCAACTAGGTTTTGAGGTAATTTGTTATACCACAACAGAAACCAGTAACAGAATGAAAGTCTAAAAAAGAGCTAATAATAAATTGGTTGGTTTTCTCCTGTTGTTTGGTTGGTTTCTAATTTTTTTAAGGAGTGTGGAGAGAAGTATGTGTAGAATGCAACAGTTTGACCATTTCAAGTAACAAAAGAAAATCTCAAATGGCTGGTATTATAGTATATTTGGTAAGGTTGGAAGCTACCCTCATTTTGACCTAAAGCCGTGTTAGTAAGATCAACATCTTATGGAATCTGGTCATAATTTTGTTATTTCAAGACAGAGAGAGATCAGGCCCTGAAAAACAAAATCAGGAGATCAATGTAAGATTCAGGAAAAGAAAAACAAAACATCTACAATGGGAGAAAAACTATGAAGAGGGGATGTAAACTTGTCCTTGCTCTGGGCTCCAGTCCAAAATCCAAATCCATGGGAAATCAATTTATAATCAGTTGTGAATTCAGCAAGCATAGAATTAAAGCAGATATATCTGATCTAAGTGATGATATAAACTAAAACTTTAAAATAGAGAAATTGTTTTGTGTGATCCCCATTCTTTGTATTTACTAGCTAAGGTCTCTGTGCTTTAAGCAGTGTTGAGTAAGTTCAGATAATCATGTGTGCCAATTTCTTAGTTGACATACCCCACAGCACACAGCTTGTTGATATGATCGTTTATGTTGGTTACTTCTTGATGATATACTCTACACATTAATCCTATTAGTACGTTGTCTCAACAACTAATAATACGTATTTTTGTCCCTAGAATTAGCACTGTGTACTGAGTATGAGATCTTTTTTTTAAGATATTAATTTATTTACTTGTTTAAGAGAGAAAGAGGCAAGAGCATGCATGAGTAGGGGGAGGAGCAAAGGGAGAGGGACAGCGGACTCCACACTGAGCGCAGTGCCTGATGCAGGGCTCAATTTCACGACCCTGAGATCATGACCTGAGTGGAAATCAAGAGTTGGGGCTTAACCAACTGAACCACCCAGGCACCTCGAGTGTGATATCTCTTATTCTGTCCCTATCAAAATAAAAATAGGGGTGCCTGGGTGGCACAGTTGGTTAAGTGTCTGCTTTTGGCTCAGGTCATGATCCCAGGGTCGTGGTACTGAGCCCCACATCGGGCTCCCTGCTCGGCAGGGAGTCTGCTTTTCCCTTTCTCTCTGCCCCTGCCCACACCCCGCCACACACTCATGCTCTCTTTCTCTCAAATAAATAAATTCTTTGAAAAAAAAGAAAGAAAAAAAATGATGTTGAGGCACCTAGTGGTTCAGTCGGTTAAGCATCTGACTCTTGGTTTTAGCGCAGGTCATGATCTCTGGGTCCTAAGATCAAGCAAGCCTGTGTGGAGCTCTGAGCTGGGTGTGGAGCCTACTTAAGATTCTCATTCTTCCTCTCCCTCTGCCCAAAAGAGAGAACATCCTGCTTGTGTTCTCTCTTTAAAAAAATTATTTTATGACTTTTATATGTTTATAAGCAAAGGTTGATGGTAAGATCTAGTCTTTCTGCTTGAGTTCTGCAATAGCATAAAGATTCTACCTTGAAGAAATGGAATGGTGATATTACGGACAGAGATAAAATAGTTGATATTACAGCCAATTTTGAATAGAAGAAAAAGTTATACTACATTTGTGTTCCCCAAAGGGTGTTTCTCTGGTAGTAGGTCAGCAAGTTAATAGAATTTGTTCATAAATAGATTCTGTGGTCAAAATATTTGAATAGCAAAACCTGGCACACACATTTTGGTATGGGATTTCCTAGATGAGTTATATGTCAATTTTCAATGTTTGAAAGCTGTGATAAATTCAGTTTCAGTCATACAGATGGAAATAACAAAAGAAGAGCACACGTTGAACCATGAATCTCTAGTAACAGTTTAAACAATACCACAATGCTCTGAAAAGTTGTAATTATCTTTGCCACACTGATTTAAAATGAGTATAAAACAAAACACTTTGTGAGATGGATCCATATGTTTCTTCCTATTTCCCTCTATTAAAATTAAATTCCAAAATTAAAATAGCTGAAAGGCATTCTCTTCCTATGAATCCAATAATGTGCAAACAGCTTCCTTGTGCCTAGACAAATATAGGTTGTCTGGACTGTGATGTTTTAATGATTTAATAAGTAGGAAAAATTAGGGGGTTAATAGAGTCAGTAGGCGAGTATGAGTCTTGCTATAAAAGTCGTTTCCCAATAATATTCTTAAGATACAAAAGAGGCAATTTTCATATTTTCCATGGTAAATAATCCTACTAATTAGCAAAGCAATACCCATCATTGCATGCAATGAACTAAAAGGAAGATGAGACATTTGCAATTACAGCAAATGATTAGAAAAAGGCCTCGGGATACAAAGTATGATCCAATGTGCCCTGGTGATGTATATAATGGAACAATGTGTCTATAAAATTTTCCACGGAGTAAATGTCCAATCATCTATATTCTATTCAAAGTAGGTTCAAAATGGTATTCAAAAAATGCTCTACGAGATCTGAAAATAAGGCTGAAGGTACAGTTTCTGTCATTGGTGTAGACCACTAAGAGTGAAGAATGAGTTTCATTTAAAACTTTACTCTGTTTCCATGATGTTCTTATAAGTTTCCGTCACGGTAGAAAAATAGGCACTTGAAAATTTCCAATATGCTATTTCCCTTCCTTTGTGGAGCTGGAAGTTCTAATATAAACATCTACACTTTTTACCTTTTTCAAACACTTATAGTAACAGAAACCTTTTGAAACTATTTACAGAGCAATGATTTGGCATGCCTCATGCCAACACACAATTTTTACAATCGGTTGTCAAGTTTACTTGCTATACTAATTTCAATAGGTAGGGTTTTCAGATCAAATATAGGACATCCAGATGAACTTGTATTACAGACCAACAATAAATACATTTTTGGTTTAGTACATCCCAAATATTGTGTAGAACATACTTATGGAAAAAAGGGTTTATTGTTACCTTAAATTAGAATTTAACAGGGTGTCGTGTATTTTCATTTGATAGTTATGGTACCACTAACAACCAGCAATTGCCTTTATAAATTAACTAAAAATTAGGTAGTGTAAAATAAGAATGGTAATATTAGACTGAGCAAAGAGATGAGTAACAGACTGTCAGAAAAATAGTTTCACTGAATTCTAATAGACAATAAAATTGCTTTCTTCCAAAAAAAGGAATTTATGTATTGTGAAGCAAACCTTAAAGTTCGCTGTACAGTTTCCATTTATGTAAATATAACAATTTTCTATGTGGTACCTTTCAAATAAGCAGCTCAGTAATTTTTGTAACACATTTATTGAGTATAATTCACATACCATAAAATTCACCACATTAAGGTGTACAATTTAGTGGTTTGTAGTATATTCACAGAGTTGTACAGCCATTCCCAAAATGAATTCTAGGCCATCTTTATCACCACAAAAAGAAAAGTACATCTGTTAGCACTCCCTCCCCATTCCCCCATACCTAACCCCAAACTCCAGGCAAACCTACAATCTTCTGACTCTATAGATTTGCCTGTTCCAGACATTTCATATAAATGGAATCATATAATATGTGGACCTTTGTGACTGGATTCTGTTATTAACATAATATTTTCAGGGGTTGTTCGTGTTATAGAATGTATGCTACTCTATTTCTATCCTTGAATAATATTCCCTGTATGAATATACCTCCTTTATTTATCATCAGTTAATGGATATTTGGTAATTTCCACTTTCAAGCTATTGTTAATAATGCTGTTATCGAAGTTGCATACATGTGTTTGTGTAGACCAATGTTTTCATTTCTCTTCAGTAGATTCCTAGGACTGGGATTATTGGTTTATATGGTAATTCTATGACAATTCCTTTGAGGAACTGCCAAATTGGTTTTCTAAGTAAATGCACCGTTTTACTTTCCCAACACCAATTTACAAGGATTCCAGTTACTCCACATCCTCTCCAAATTTTATTATCTGTCTTTATGTTTATAGCCATCCTAGTGCATATGAAGTGATATTTTATTGAGTTTTTTGTTTTGCCCTGATGATTAATGATGTTGATCATTTTTTCATGTGTTTGTCATTTGTACATCTTTGTTGGAGAAATGTCTATTCAGATCTTTTTCTCATTTCTTAATTTTGCTGTTCATTCTTTTATTATTGAACTATAAAAGGAACTGGACTCTCCCTTAGGGCCTCCAAAAAGAATACAAATCTTCCAACTCATTTTAGATCTTTGTGAGGAGACAGGTGAGGTCTCCTAACACTCTACCTTGGTGATATCACTGTCTCCTGCAACCTTAATGAAGTCATTTATCAGTTCTAACAGTTTTTGTTGCTGTTAAGTCTTTAGAGTTTTCCACATATATGATCATGTCATCTGGAAACACATAATTTTATTTCTTTTTTTAATTTGAATGCCTTTTCTTTCTTTTTCTTGTCTACTTGCTCTGGCTAAGATTTCAAGTACTATGTTGAATAGAAATAGCAAGACTGGGCGTCCTTGCCTTGTACTGGATATTAGAAGAAAAGCTTTTATTTTTTTCCATGGATTATGATGTTAGCTGTAGGTTTTTCATATATAGCCATACCAGCTATCAAAATATAGTAAAAGAAACAACTGAGGAATTGACAGATATACCAAAAAATATCTGTTCAAAAACAAAAGTAGTGAAGAAATAGAAGGAAAAAAGACATAAAACATGGAGAAAATAAAAAGCAAAATGGTAAAGAAAAATCATACTTTATGTGTAATCATATTTAAATAAATTAAACATTCCAATCGAAAGAAAGAAATTGGCACATTTCATTTAAAAAATCCAACTACATGCTGCCTATAACATATACTTTAGATTCAAAGATAAAATAGGTTGAAAGGAAAAGGAAGGAAAAAGGAAAATACATACTATAAAACCAGTACCAGTAAGGTCTTGATCTGGATTCATTTTTTTGCACCTAAATGTCCAGTTGTTCCTGCACTATTTTTGAAAAGACTGTGTTTGCTTCATT
This sequence comes from Ursus maritimus, assembly GCF_017311325.1. NCBI lineage: Eukaryota > Metazoa > Chordata > Mammalia > Carnivora > Ursidae > Ursus > Ursus maritimus. The sequence goes on along the minus strand of NW_024423675.1, from coordinate 24,876,312 downwards.
GCATTTAGTGCACCTTTATCAAAGATCAGTTGACTATATTTATGTAGGTCTGTTTCTGGACTCTCTATTCTGTTCCAATTATTTATTTCCCTATTCTATTGCCAATACCAGACTGTCTCCTCTCTGTAACTTTAGTCATGAGGTAGCACAGTACATCAACTTTGTTGTTCTCCTCTCATACTGTGTTAGCTATTCTGGGTCTTTTGTCTTTCCGCATACCTTGAATCAGCTTGTCTATACCCTCAAAATAACTTGCTGGGATTTTGACTGGGATTGCAATGAATCTAGAGATCAATGGAAATAATTGATACCTTAACAATATTGAGTTTATCTACTCACGAACATGGAATATCTCTCCACTTATTTGATTTCATTCAGAGGTTTGTAGTTTTCCTCTTATAGATCTTGTACGTATTTTGTTGGATGTAAACCTGTTTTGTTTTTTTGTGTATGCTAAATATAAATGGTATTGTGTTTTTAATTTTAAATTCCTCTTGTTCATTCCTAGTATATAGGAAGTGATTGACTTTTGTATATTAACTTGTATCCTACAACCATGCTATAATCATTTATTACTTCCAAAAGTTATTTTGTCAATTCTTTCACATTTTTCTGGATTGGTGATTATGTCATCTGCAAATAAAGACAGCTTTGTTTCTTCCTTCTCCATCTATACATTTTTATTATTACTATTCTTATTATCATCATCATTGTTTTTCTTATTTATTGCATTACCTAGAATGTTCAGTTTGATATTGAAAAGCGGAGATGAGATGAGACATCTTTGTGTTGTAACTGATCTTGGTGGGAAAGCTTTGAGTTTCTATCAACTATGGTAGCTGTTTTTTGTAGATATTCTTCCTCAAGTTGAGGAAACCCTAGTTTACTAAGGGTTTTTTTGTTGTTGTTATTTTTTGTTGTTGTTGTTATTTTTTTGTTTTGTTATTTTTTTAAATAATAAGTGCTGGAATCTTGTCAAATGCCTTTTCAGCTTAATATAATCTTGTGGGGGTTTTTTCCCTGTTGATGTGGTAAATTACATTAATGTTTTTTTAGTGTTAAACTGCCTTGCATACCTGGGATAAATCCCACTTAATGGTGGTGTACAATTCTCTTCATGTATTGTTGGATTTAATTACTAATAATTTGTTGAGATTTTTGCATCTATGTTGAAGAGAGATACTGATCTGTAGTTTTCTTTTTGTAATGTCTTTGTCTGGTTTTGGTATAAAAATAACGCAAACCTCACAGAATGAGTTAGGAAGTATTATTCTATTCTCCTAAAGTGATTGTAGAGAATTGGTATAAACTTTTTTAAATGTTTGATAGAGTTCACCAGTGAACTCATTGAGCTTAGTGCTTTCTGTTTTGAGAGGCTATTGATTATTGATTTGGTAGATATAGGCCTATTCAGATTGTCTATTTCTTATGTTAGTTTTAGCACATTGTGTCTTTCAATGAATTGGTCTATTTCATCTAGGTTATCAAATTTGTGGATATAGAGTTGGTCACAGCATTCCTTTTTTTATGCTTCTAATGTCTATACGATCCCTCTTGATGTCCTGCCTTTCACTTCTGATCTTAATAATTAGTGTCATCTATCTTTTTTCTTAGTTAATCTGACTAGAAGCTTATCAGTGTTACTGATCTTTTTGAAGAGCCAGCTTTTGATTTCCTTTGATATTTTCTATTGATTTCTTCTTTCAAATTTTATTGATTTCTGCTCTAATTTTTTTCATAAAATGAGGTGCAATTGACATATAAAATTATATTAGTTGCAGGTATATGGCATAATTATTTAAAATATGTATATATTGCAAAATGATCAATAAGACACAATAAGTCTCTTTAACATTCATCACTACATATCATTTAAGACACAGTAAGTCTCTTTAACATCCATCACTACATATCATTATAATTTTTTTCTTATCATGAGAACTTTTAAGATCCTCAGCAACTTTCCAAAATACAACACAATATTATTAACTATAGGCACTGTTGTACATTATATCTCAGGACTAATTTTATAACTGGAAGTTTGCTCTAATTCTTAGTATTTCTTTTCTTACACTTACTTTGGATTGTATTTGCTATTCTTTTCTTAGGTTCCTAAGGTGGAAACTTAGATAATTGATTTTAGAACCTTAATTAATTTTTAAATACTAAGTAATACATCCTGAAAGATATGTTTGTATGGTAGTTGGAACTGACAAGTATTATGGGTCTCATTTAAGCTGTAAATAAACAGGGACAAAAACTTAAAAGATTTATGTGACATATCCCAGAATCTTGAATAGCATGTTGATAAATTAGCCATAAATATTTAACAGTTCAGATATTTATTTTTATTTTGGGGCCTTTACAGGTTTTCTCAGGATTTTGCCCTTGTAAAATCTCTTTAGAAATGGAATACGCCTCAATAGGATTAAACAAACCACAAAAATATTTTTGGAGGGAATCCTGGTTTACTATTTCAGATTCTAATTGCCCATTTATGATGACAATGGGCTGCACAGATGTGACAGCACATTATAAACAGGAAGTAATGACAATAATTTTATGAAATACAAAAACTAAAAAAAAAAAAAATCCTGTAAGGGAAGCAATCATTTTTTCCAAGTTTCCCAAAAACAGTTTCTAACATTTTTTACTCTGAAAATCAGGAACACACACTATAGCATGCAATAATTCTAGAGTTCATTTTACTTTTGGTAACACATTGAGTTCTGCTATAACACGAGGTAGTACATTTTTAAACAGGTCCAATTGTGAAGAAATACACAAATACTGCAATAAATATGGTACTGTACCTTGAAAAATACCTCAAGTTTACTGGTAGCAGTGAGCATAAAAAGGTTTTCATCTTGTGAGTTATTCCGAAATGGAGGAATAGGTTTATCTGAATGAGGAGGGAAAGTTGTAATTAGAGATGTGGAAGAGTATCTCATAGACATGTGGAAACTGGTAGGTACTTGAGATGTGCATGTCTGCGTTTGGTCTATCTCTTCACTTTGGTGTATTCGGCTGAATGTATTTTTTCCATTCGTCTGGTGTTTCTTGTGGGGGAAACTGCACAGAGGCAAATGCAGGATTTGTGTTAGGCTCCAATTGTTTCTTAATCTATAGGTTGCATCGGAACAAATTTGAGTTCTCAAAGCAATCGTAGCAGAGCTAACCATATCTGAAAACTTCTACATTAAAAAATATAAAACTCTTGATTGCATACTCACCACAGATGTACGCTTGAGTAAGGAGATGGAGCAAATAAACCCCCCCTTCTCTTGTTGGCAATCCAGGGACTGTTAGGGAAGTCCTTTGAGCTGACACCGTTGAGGTGGTGAAGATATGTCTGTTGGGGAAACTGAAAACGTGCTGCATGAGAGACCAGCCACAGCATTTGTAAACCTCAGAGAAAAACACACCGGCCCAGTCAGCTTCACACTACAGCCATTCTTGCACTCCACTAAATCCCGGGTCACGAGTATAATGCGGTTCTCCTAAACACGGATAAACCGTCTTTTTCCCTGGTGCTAAGGTAAACGCATACACCTCATTTCTAAGCTTTCTTGGAAAATACTGATTTTATTTCATGCCACCAGCCTGTTACACTAGTTAATACGTTCTTCTGTGTATAAATTATATAGAAATAGAATCAAAGCTTTAACAGTATATCTACCTTCAGAATGGCCCTGATGTCTTCATTTGCATAATCTCATATTCTTGAAGATTTTATTTATGCAAGTAAATATGCAAGGCGTAATACGAGATTGATATGAAGAGGTTACAAGTTTTTTAATTCTTTTTTTCCTTTTCCATAAATATCATGTAAGGCTTTGGCATAACATTGTTCATCCCCTCCTTCGTTTCTGTCCTATCTTACAGATAGTTTTACGTTTGTTTCATTAAGTAAGTTATACCTAATTTTAGTATTTTTGTCATCTTTTTTGTTATTGGTATTGAAATAAAAGTCTGAGATATTTCTTACTTTCACTATTCTTATAGTCCTCTGACTAAAATATTTTCAAGCCATATTCAAGCCTAAGTGTTTGAATATTTGATACGTTTAGATGAGATTTAAAGCAGGTGTTATTATTTTCTATACTTGATTTATATATTTATATGTATTATATGTAAATATATGTATATATTATTTATATATTATAAATATAAATGTCTAAATGTATAATCTATATAATTTATATATAAATATATAATATATAGGTACATATTTATATAGAAATATATATAATTTGAAAAAAAAGAAATATATATAATTTGTATTACATATGCATAGGTACACATTACATATATATAATTTGGAAGAGGTGAGCCACAGATATTTTCCAGTATTTTTTACAGTGACTTGTTTACAATTAAATACATATGATGCAAACCTTCAGAGATTATAGTATGTTCATAATATCCAAGCAGGCAGGAAAAATGTTTTTAAAACTTCATTTCTAAAATGTAATGGTTTCTAAACCAGAGTTACATTAATTTCCCCTTTGGCTCCTTAAAATTTGGAGTAAAGAAAGTAATTGCATGGTACTAGGTTTAGGGGCTGCCAGATGTGACTGCCATTCAGTCTTTCTTTTCTGGACTAAACTTCAAGCAAAGAGAATTATCCAAATCCTGTTCTCTAATTATTACTGGGAAATTCTCAGCCCAAGTATTAGGCTTGTAGGCAAAATTACAGGTGCCGGCATTCTTTGGGTGTTTTGTTCCCTTCTGCAGCCCATGATTATAGCTGGTCTTGGACTTTACTCCCTCACATTTGAATAGGTTAAATTATACTATCAAATAGCCTAGCAATGAACTCATAGCTCTAGCCTAATAGCACTAGACTTCTTCATATGCCCTGAATATAAATTGGATTTCCAAGGGAAATTTCCTTCTTTTAAAGACAAGATTTTTTTTTAATGTTTTTTATTATATTATGTTAGTCACCATGCAGTACATCCCTGGTTTTTGATGTAAAGTTCGATGATTCGTTAGTTGCGTGTAACTCCCAGTGCCCCATGCAATACGTTAAAGACAAGATTTTACCTTGCCAGACCTTTACGTTTTCCTTAGTTCATCTCTCATCTACTAAATTTAGGATTTCACTTCAGATTTTTAGTTCTTATATTCTCCCTGAATATTTGGCAATATTCAAATATTTTTGCTTAAAAAACTTTTTTTGTCCATAATGTTTGAATTCTTAGATAAATTCAGAACTTCAGAATTTCACATTGATCTTTGCTTATGGTAAAGCATTTTATTGTCCTTACAATTATTATTCACAGACAACTAACCTGAGGATTAAAACAAAGTTATGCCTATCACATTAGGGTAAATGCAGAGATCTCAGTTCAAAAGCACTCAGATTCTCTAATTCTGTATTAAGACTTTTATTTACATAATAAATTTAGGGAATATATGAGATCCCATGCATTCAAGTAAATTACTGAACAAATGAACTCCATCATAATACATTATTTTGTAATTAATTTGCTCAAATCATTCCATTAAAAAAAGTTAAACAATAAAACCTCGTGCAACTCTAAAAACTTCACACGGACAACATCAAGTGTTTTATGACACTTTCAGTATAGCAGATATGCACAGAGCCTCACGCTAATGGAAATTTTTATTTAAACTACTCACTGATTTTGTAACAAAACCTTGAATCCAACTATTAGAAACTGTATGCCTGTGGGTATTAGAAATTTTTCTGAAATAAAGCTTAATGTTCTTACAGCTGATGTCATTTTATTCTAGTATATTCTGACAAAAAAATTTTTCTAAACCTTACATTTCAAGATATATTAGTCATATAGTTTACTTATTAAAACTCAGATTTTGTTATGGTTTCCCTGAACCATTATTTGTATTATTTCCTCTTTTTTTTTAATTTTATTTATTCGACAGAGATAGAGACAGCCAGCGAGAGAGGGAACACAAGCAGGGGGAGTGGGAGAGGAAGAAGCAGGCTCCTAGCGGAAGAGCCTGATGTGGGGCTCGATCCCGTAACGCCGGGATCACGCCCTGAGCCGAAGGCAGACGCTTAACCGCTGTGCCACCCAGGCGCCCCTGTATTATTTCCTATTTTTTATGTCCAATATGTCTGATGCCTCGCACATGAAAAGAGTCAATAAAACGTGTCACCACAGCATCGCCCTGCTTCCTAAATCACATTTGTATCTCTCAAATTCTGCCGGGAATGGCCAGCAATCCCTGTACCTTAACGGACAGATGAAAGATGACTCCAAACTTTGCCCTGAAAGAGAAGAGAAGGCAGGCGGATCGACGCTCAGAGGCGAAGACCCTGTCCTCTTCTTTGCTCCCGCTTTTATTCCTCCTTCAGCATAATCACAAATCCTTATCACTGTTTCTCAAACACGTGATGTGAGATCACGGCTTTTACTGACACTGGGAGGATCTATTTATGGGAAAGATAGATATGCTAATTTGGGCGTGTGCTCCGAGTGCAGCTACGCACAGCCTAAGGGACGCTGCCTACAAGTCTTTAGATCACAGGGCGACTGTTGGGGCTAGAAAAGTTTCAGAAAGGCAACTCCCCAGGGCTTTCCAACCGCAGAGTGGTCACACAGGCCTCAGCCTTCCAAAGGCCTACGCCCTTCTCTGAAACCTTCCCTCGCTCTCAGGGGCCTCCGTGTTACATTGTAGCGAGCCGGGTATTATGGCTGATTTCATGCTCTATGCTAACCCCAACACAATTCTGGGTCACTTATCCATGTATTCATCCACGTATGTAAACAAGCATTTATTTAATATCAACCCTGTACCAGATAAATATTGTAGGTGTGAAAAATCATCAAGATTAAGTTGCTAGCTTCAAGAGGCTCAGAGAATAGGGAGACAAGTAAAAAGAAGATAAAGGTACATGCAATACATCTGAAAATAAGCATAAACATAAGAAACTATGAATATCCTGGGGTAAATTTTCCTGGGCTGAGTCCTGTAGTATTAATAAGATTTAGCCATACGGAAAGTGAAGGGGGAAGGGGGAAAAAGAACCTACCAGGAACTAAAAAGAATACCCTGTGTAAAGGTTTTGGATTACACAACGTGTTACATGCGGGTTGATGATCATGGGTAGAAAAGGTAGCGTTGGAAGAGGAGAATACAGCGAATTCAGAGGTAAGAACAAGAGCCATGTGTCCCAAGTCCAGCGAGTCACTGAAAACTTCAAGAGAAGTGTCTGCGTTCAAGTTTTATTTTAGAAAGATCATAAAGGAAAAAGAACAGAAAACAAGCTGAAATGTGACACTAGAAAATTGTGGCTATAGTTAGGAGGATTCTGTAATCATCCAGAACAGAAATGTTATGAGAGAATGAGCTGGGGACAGGGATCACGAGTAGACATCAGTGAAGACCTGGAGTTGATTTGTATTCAACTTGTCGCTCATTTGAAGGTAAGGAGTGAAGGAGAGCCGTGGCTGGTTGGCCTCAAGATTCTGCATTTAGAAGCAAAGGAGACATCAGTGAAAGGGAGCAAGTTTAGACAGGAAAAAAATTAGTGCACTTTATCCGTTCAGTTTTGGATGCTCGCCTTACAGATATTCTTTACGGGGTTGGAAATGCTGTTCTGAAGCTAAGAGAAAATAAGATTAGTGAGAGAGATTTGGGAGTAATTAGCACATTAATGATAATTCTAGACTTGGGAAGAAATCACCAGGAAAGTTAAGATTCAAAGGTTGTCAGGTTGTTTTTTTGAGTCAGTGGAGTGTCTATTAAAGCTTTGCATTTGAGCTTTTTTTTTTTTTTTTTTAATGGGGAAGGACCTCTCTAGTTTGTTCCAGCCCTCAGCAGGCACTATCTCATTAAACCGCCTGCTCCGCTCCCTTCTTTTACCAGCCTGGACCCCAAAAACAATTGATTGCAAAACCCAGAAGGAGATAACACGAAGGATTGATCTCAGAAAAACATCAATATTTGGGTAGTGGACAAAGCAAGAGAAGCAGGTGAATGATACTGAGAAAGGGATCTACATCGTGAAAAAAGGAGATTGGGAATAAACCTGCTAGTATTGGGAGCCTTCAATTGATTTGCTCCTCAATTGCTGTTTCCCACTCTCATATATATTTAATTGACTAAACAAAGGAAATACCTTTTATTCTTCTTCATAGTGTGGATATCCTACCACATTCTTTCACTAAAGATTCAAAGCCATTTAGGGAAATCATAATTTAGAAATACTGGCGATACCAAGAGTTTAGGGTAGTTCTCCTTCAGTTTTGTTCATTCCCCTCTTCTTTTTGTTATTTGGAGAATAACTATTGCTGAGATGCCTGACATATAGAAGCTTCTAAACACATGTTTATTTTTTTCTTTATATAGCATTTCTTTTTTCACAAAGTTGGGAATGTGGATGTGTGTAATAGCATCCTCTACCTCATTAGCAGCAAATTTTTGTAAAAAGAAAGGAAAATGAAAAGGAGGAAGGGCTAGAATAGGCAGATATTCATTTGTTTATTTATTCTTGAAAGACAGTTCATATTGATTTTTTTTCCCTTACTGGACAGAAAAAAATGTGTGGAAGAATAGTGTTGAGGGAAAACTAGTCCCATCTGATAATAAAATACATTATTAAATAGCAGTAATAGAAATTGTACTGGACAAGGAATAGATGTAAATTAACAGGACAAAATAAAGGCCCCAGAAATGAGTCCAGATATATATAGGAATTGAGTTTTCTACAAATTCATCATTTTTTTTTCAGTAAGAAGAATACTTAATTAATAAATGCCATTGGAACTAATACATAGCCATTTGAAAAAGTTGTATCTCTATGAAACAAATGAAGACTGACAAATGTAATTGCATAAACATTTAAAAGCTGAAATAGTAAGAAACACCATTTACTTGGCAAAAAAATGTAAATAAAATACTGGGAGGATAATTTTCAGTATTAGATTTTAGAAGAAACATGGAATTAGTTTGCCACAATAAATATTTTATATGAGTAAATAAGAGAAGGACATATAACCCCAAAGAAAACAGGCAAGGAAAATAAATAGGCAACTCATGGAATGAGAAAAAATATTGAAAGTATGCTCAATCTCACTAGCATTTGAAAAACTACAAATTCAAATAATGAGCTATATCTTTTTGCCCAACACCTGAGCAAAATGGAAAAGATTGATTGCATTTATTAATCATTCATCGTATAGAAATAGCCATTCTAATACTATATTGGTAGAGGTTAAATTGATTCAGCTTTCTGGAGATCATTTCAACAATACTTATTACAATTTTAAATTTTCATACAGTTAGATTCAATTTCTACTTCTACATACCTATCCTAAAGAAATACTTGCACATGTATATAAAGGCATATGTTTTAAGCAATGCAACTACAACATTGTTTGTAATACTGAAAAAAAGATCTCATCACTACGGATATAGTTAAAGGGTACCAGCATACTAGGGAATATATTACCTAGCAATTAAGAAGTGTAGAGCTGACTCTGGACTTCTCCAGGCCATGTGAAGAAGAAGAAGTAATGAGGTTGAATGAAGATGGGGGTGGATGTGGGGGTTGGGTTGTTACTGTTTGTGTTTATCAGTTGGAGGTCCACAGCTAGACAGAATCACATGGGATTTAGCGTCAGACCAGGAATCTGCATTTTGACCATGTTTTTCTTTTTTCTCTTTACTGAGGCATGTTTTTACATATTATATAATTCACCCATTTCACGTATACAACTTAATAATTTATAGCAATTTTACCAATGTGTGGGGTGCCTGGGTGGCTCACTTGGTTAAGCATCTGACTCTTGGTTTCAGCTCAGGTCATGATCTCAGGGTCATGAGATCAAACCCTGTGTCAGGCTCCACGCTCAGCACAGAGTCTGCTTGAGATTCTCTCCCTCTGCCTCTCCCCATGCTTGTTTTCTCTCTTTCCCTCTGCCTAAAATAAATAAATAAAATCTAAAAAAAAAAAAAGAAAAAAGAAAAAGAAATTTTAGCAATTTGTGCCTCCATCACTGTAAATCAATTTTAGAGCATTTCATCACCATCATAAGATCCTTCATGTCTTTTTACTGTTCATCCTCATTCCCACCCCCTGCCCAGGCAACCATTAATTTACTGTCTCTATCAATTTGTATTTTTTGGACATTTCATATAAATAGCATGTTTCAAAGTTTAACATGCATAGGAATCACCTGGGAATCACTGTTAAAATGCAGTTTGAGGAGCTCTGGAGCAAGCTTTGAAATCTGCAGGCCTAACAACTTGTCCTGGTCCATGGACCACATTTCCTGGAGCAGGGCCCTGAGGATGCTTCTGATCCTTCCATGCAGCAAATTTTGAGAGCCATTGATACATATCTGTCTGTACTTTCAGTTTTTAACCATGAACACTCATTCCTATTTTACATCTATCATTTTTTAAAGAAGAAATTAAGGTAATAGGCAAATTTATAACTCTATCTAATAATAGCAAGAATTTCAGTCCAGGGACACGTGGGTGGCTCAGTCCGTTAAATGTATGACTTCGGCTCAGGTCATGATCTCGGGGTCCTGGGATCGAGTCCCACATCAGGCTCCTGGCTTAGCAGGGAGCCTGCTTCTCTCTCTGCCTGCTGCTCCCGCAGCTTGTGCTTTCTCTCTCTCTGACAAATAAATAAATAAAATCTTTAAACAAAGAATTTTAGTCCAATAACAATAATTGAAAACTTCATTACGTTCTGAAACCTTTGCAACTTCCCTAATTTTGTCATCTTTGTATTGTCTTTTGCTTTCTAAAGAGAGGTTAGTCATGAAATATGCGATTACTTGGGGCAGTAGGAACATGGAGGTCCACCTCATGGAGATAAGAGTCTCAGGAAATAAGAAAAATATTGAAAAAAAAAGCACACCAGATAAATTTCTGGGCCTGTGGTCAGGTGGCTGACCAAGGAAAGACCGAGGTAGGACCCAGGCTGTTCCCCACTCTTGTTACTATTGAGAAGTGATGAAAGTCACTTTTACTTATTTGCGCCGTCTCTTGACTAGTTTACTTTAGTGCCTGCCCTTAAATTGTTTTTCCAGCCCTATTAGTGGTTGGACCAATTTATTTCTGGTTGCAGATGGATATTTTCTATGTGTTGTGTAACATAAACTCCTTAGGCAGCACTCTTCTATTATTGTGTACCTCTAGCTGGGGCCTGAGCAATGCATCACCAGCTACGTTAGCATTCGGTTTCTCCCTGAGCAATATCTTGCTATGAACACAAAGGAAGAACAATAGAAGATGTCTAGAACACTGTTATCCTTATTGTGAGTTCTTGGTTGAGTGAATCTAAATCATACTTTCATCCAAGCCAATCATTTTCACGCAGTGTGTATTTACCATACTCTGTTGCTCAACTCGCTCTTCTTTTCAATACTGCTGTCGAACTTCCGTATGAAGAAAAACTGTGGTTTGGGTAATCCAAAGCAATAGCTAGTTAGGAAATGTTTTATCAAATTCTGTTGTTGTTAGCTTGAGTCTCCAAAGCCCAGAAGTTAGGTATAGGGAATCCTGGGGCTATAAAAGTTATCTGAGGACTATCAGAAAGAAGGAAATACAATATATATACAATATATATTTTTAATTTTCCCACTTCTTTTGCNTTCCTGCAAGTATGTCTTTTTTCATAATTATCATTATTTGTTTTGTACAACAATGGAATATCTTTTGACCTATGATTTTGTAATACAAAGAATTTGTCATGCCTCTAATGACCTTAGCAGATAAACTGAAGTTTTTCTTAGGAAATGTTTATGTATTTGAGCACACTTCTACAAGTATATGTAGGAAAAAAAAAAACTTGAAAGCAGAAAAACTTTATATTTGAAGATGCTCGTCACATTATTATACATAAGAGAAAATACTCAAAATAGCCTAAAAGCTGGATAATATGAAAATTATTAAGTAATGATGAGCCAAAGCTTAAAAATAGTTTTCATCATACATTTTAACATGTATTGTTTATAACTGTATTCATTAATTTATTCATATATTTAACAAATGTTTTTACTATATGCCAGACACTATATAATAAAAAGTATTCATATAATAAGTTCTGAGAAGCAGCCTGCAAAGTTATAAATTATTTATTATTGAAACTGTTTTAGTACCATGATGACAGAAATTGTGAATATAAAAAGACCAGAAGAAAAGGTAGTAACAATGAAAAATGAATGTCTATCTTCCAGTTTTCAGTATTTTATCATTTACATTCTGATTATTTCAAAGAGTATTCTAAAAAACTTAAGAACTAAGTAGAGCTTGTAAACCATGGCTTACAAAATTTAGTGACAAAATAATTAAAATATACTTTCTAAGGTATATATATATATATTTTTTTTAAATGTGCTGTCTTTTTCAGCTCTCTATTCTCTTTATGCATAACAGAGCTTGTCTACTCTAGTTATTTTCTATTTCAATATCAACGATAACCAGGCCAGAGGGCTCCCAGTCTTTGAAAATGTAGTATATAACAGATTAGTTATAGCGTATCAGTAAATTGGATCTAAACCCAAGGCATTTCTCACATGCCTCTCAATGTTGTTTTTCAGATTCTTACTTGTAACTTCAGTAGCAGCACAAGTAGAAAGCCAGCTTAGCCTACAGAAAAAAACTTTTCAACTGATATTAATTTTTATGTCCAAAGTAAAAAATTTCAGGGGTTGACTCACAGGCTGGCTGCATTAATTTCAAACCAAGTGAACTTCCTATAGAGATATGGACATAAGTTTCTCTCAGCAAGATTCCTAAATCTTTTGCAGAATATATCTGAAATTTCTGACCACAAGACAATGATAAGAGGGAAAGTGCACTGAGTGGCAAATGATTGAATAAAAAGGTTTGTGTTCTGCTAAATACTTTACTTCTAACTCAAAAGCTGTGAAGACCATCTGGGATGGTTAATTTCATGCGTCAACAACTTAGGTAGACTATGGTACCCAGTATTTGGTCAAACACCATTCTACATATTTCTGGAAAGTTCTTTTTGGGATGGATATACCACTTAAATAGGTAAATTTTGAGTAAGCAAGTGGCCCTCCATAATGTAAACGGCCCTCATGCAATCAGTTGAAGGTCCTGAGGAACAAGACTCTTTCTCTCTCTCTCTTTCTTTCTGCCCCTGGACTCAAACTGCAGGACTTGCTAATCTCCACAACCATGTGAGGCAATTCCTTAAAATAAGTCTCTCTCTTTCTTTCTCTGAAATAACCCCCCCACTCTACACACACACGCACGCACACACATGCACGCATGCGCGGTCACACGCTCTCACACGCTACTGGCTCTGTTTCTTTGGAGAACCCTAATGAATCATCTTATGTCGCCTTTATAATACACTAGCTGTTACCAACACCAAGTATACTGGCCTCCTTCTCTAAGTATCATAATTAACAAAGTTGCTTGTGGAATATAATTAACCATGTCATAAATTCATAGGAAATTCTGTCATAATTCAGCTGGTGAACCAGATCCTAGTCCAGGTGGCAGGTGTCTTCCCCATCCACGGCTTTCACATACATTGACTGATAAGAGGACACGTTGTATCCTAGAGCTAGGAATAATTGCCATATCATGAAACCATAAGTGACTGAGCTTTTACCAGGACATTTTTAAGCAAACAAGTCATTTCATTTGGAAGTTTAATTGTAGTCTAGGTATATCATAGAAATGGATGTTTATGTTATTTTACTGACAATACTTGCAAGGAAAAGGAAGTGTCTTTTAATGTACTTGGTTATGGTAAACAGTTAAGTCCACATGGGTTTTATAGAACTTTACCTCAGATTTGATGCCGCACAGACATTCTGCAAGCTTTGCATATGCTGTGAACTCATTTTTAGGACTTCGGTCAGGAATAAGCCTTCTGAGCTATATGAGAAGTCTTGTGGTTAAGACTGACGCAACATTGTTTTTCATAGTTTGTCTAAGAACAAAGATGACATCCTAAGTAATTTTACATATAAAGAAAAGAAAAAAATTTGCAAGACCAAATTTGCTCCAATCTAAGAAAAAAATATTTTTCTACCCAAAGTCTTCATTGATATCTCTTACCTGCAACACAAAAGATAATACTTCAGATTGGAGAAACCCAGTCAAAATTAATATGCCCATCTGACATACTAAAATGAGATCAAAATTAAACTCCATATTTAAAGGTTTCATTATTGGATCAGATATTGGGTATATCCATTACTGATTTGAAAGGAAATATTAGATCCATAATGTTTCCCAGTTTTTTTGCTTTCACTTATGGCCACAGTTCACCAGGATAAAGATTTGAGGGGGCAGAGAGTGAATACGTCACCATACTAGGGCTTTGTGATATACTGACTGTATTGTCAAGCTTATTCAGAGACATGTAGTGACAGAATTGTCTGCACAGCTTTCTTATGAACTTTGTATCTTAATGTTGTTCACCAGGCCTCTCTGAGCTACTGAAAAAAAAAAAATACATAGAAAACTTGGGGATAGATCTTTGTGCCCTGAGCTCCAGGGGTTAAGGCAGTCAAATAAAGGGAAGGATACTCTGGGTGAGAGCTAGATGGACAGAGATAGCCTCATATGAAAGAGTGTGGCACACCTGGGGAGGGAAACAGCAGCTGAAGTGAACAATGTTCTGGTGTGTAACGAGGAAAAGTCATTCATACATCTTCCAACCCAACTCCAAGATACTTACAGAAGTAACCTATGGAAAATTGGAGAAATTAGCCAAACTGTCCTCAACAGCTTTTACTGTAGCAGTAAAATGAACACAAGTCAAGAATCTGCTAAGAAGTAAAGCAGCAAATAAAGTGAGAACAGAAACATGGTTTAAACAACAGTAAGTCATTTCTCCATCAGCCTTGTGAGAGCATGAACCACTTAGCAGCAGTGGGGAAAAACAAAACAAAACAAAAAACTCCTGGCATCTTGCATTTCCAGTGGTTCATAGGGAAGTTGCACTGGACTTAAAGCCGTTATAGCTGCTCAAATCTGGATTGTTCCTCAAAGGAGTCTAGAAGCAAGCGGCTTGACCTGAGGTTCTGTATTTAATTCATCTTACTTTCTAAATAGCAAAATGATGCACAGTATTAGAATATTGGCTCAAAATGTTTTTGTAGCACACATTTTCATAACTGACCAGTAAAGAAGACTGGTGAAATTCTTATTTCCCTGAGAAAATGCGTCAAATAATTACTTTGATCTGAAAGAGTAACTTTAAATTTTCCCATAGTGATCAACGTAATTGCCAGCTCCCCTTGAATGCAGTTATCTCATTAAAACAAAATGTTCCAAAATAAAAAAGTTTAGTACCTAAATAATACTTTCTCTTGACTTTTCTAGATTTCCCCTTGTCTTTTTTTTTTTTTTTTAAGATTTTATTTATTTAACAGAGAGGGAGACAGCCAGCGAGAGAGGGAACACAAGCAGGGGGAGTGGGAGAGGAAGAAGCAGGCTCCCAGCAGAGGAGCCCGATGTGGGGCTCAATTCCAGGCCGCAGAGATCACGCCCTGAGCTGAAGGCAGACGCTTAACGTCTGAGCCACCCAGGCGCCCCAAGATTTCCCCTTGTCTTGATGCTACCTCCTTCTCAACCTCTGTGGCAAGCTTCTCGTTTATTCAGATTATTTAAATAGCCAGGCTTCTCAGCATTGAGTATTAGGCTTTCTTCTCCTCTCCCTCTGCACCCTGTCCTTCGATTCTTTTGTCGGCTCTTATGCCTTCAATTCAATTGCCATCTACTGGCCAATGACTCCCATACCTCCTGTCCAATCACATTGCTTATTTCATATATATATTATATGTACACAAACTCATACAAATCCTATGAGTAGAGGCTAGACTATATGAGTAACTTAGCATGTTGGATGTCAATTTGGGTGACTCACAACAATTTCAAACGTTTGAATGTTCAAACATTTGAAAACATGAATTATTAATCTCTGTCTGCAAAACTTCCTTCTTCCCAGTCTTTATTGTATCAGTAATGGGCATTTCCAGCCTTGTCATTTCCTTCTCCATCGTTTTCTGTGGTCAGTTCATCACCAAGTCCTCTTGCCTCTACATCCAAAATACATATCGAATGTATGTGGTTGCCTTCATTTTTACCATCCAGACTCTGATTCCATCCATCACTATCCCTTACCTGGATCATCACTGAAGACTCTTAACTGGTCTCCCTGCTTCTTCTTCACTTTTCCTCTAATTCTTCCCGCACATATGCTAATGTGACCCTACCAAACTATAATCTGGATCGTATCACTCTCCAGCCCAAAATCCTTCGGTCCCACTGAATATATTCAGTTAGTATCTAAAAATCCTCCGCATGGCTTGGAAGTTCTTTACAGATTCATCTAATGCCACAGTTCATTCCACCTCCACTGACCTGCATCCCTTGATCACTCAACTCCAGACCCATCAGGCACCTCTCACTTCCTCAAGTATGTCAAGATCTTCTCTGCCCAGCTCCCAAAGGTGCAGTCCCCTCTAACCCTCTAACTGGATTAGTCTTCCTTCCTCCCAGTCTCCTTCCCATCAATGGCAGGGGTAAATTTTTAGTATCTGACACATCACAACTTCCTCTGAGAAGACTTCCCTAAGCACTTCACCAAAGTTAGAATTCTTATTTTACTCTCACACTGCACACGGTGCTTTCTTAGAACACTTACGTTATATAATCATATATTGGAGTAATTATGTGTTTAATGTTTTCCTTTCACCATAGAACCAGGAGAATGGAGTTATATTTGTGTTATTTAGTATTATGTAATCAGTTAGTAAATGACTCATGTGAAATAAAATAAGGGTTTTATTTTATTCAATATCAGTATGAAATATTCATAATGACACTAATACAAGTTGTTTCCCTCAAAATGTTTTCTGTTTAATTTTATAGCTTAACATGACTTATGAATTCCTAAGCAGTTGTTAAAATTCTTTATGAATAATCTATCTTGTTCCATGAAGGACTTCTTGAATAATCTCAGTCCCAGGATTTAAGAGTACTGGTTCACAGGTTATTTAGAAGTCACTTTGTTTCCTTTAGAAAGGTTATTTTTCCTTAATTTTAGTGTAAAGTCTTTGAGGACTCCCCCCCATATTTAAATTATATTGCATATTTTTATGTAGGCAGACCCTGTCTACTGCCAGATTTTTTTCTGTCCATAACTATATGGACCTGGCATGTGTTATGCTATTAAATTTGTAGGCATTTGTATTTTCCCAAGTGCTGTCAGCATGCAGATCATAGAGCTGCATAAGATAGGATACCTCACTAGAAAAACATTTACAAAGAAAAAAATTGTTATGTGGCATTGGCATAGCTACTTCAGAAGCTAGTTGAAGCAATTCGGTTTTAATAAGATATTATTTGAGAGAGCTAGGGTATCATTTAATTTTCGAGTCATGTTGCTTTGCTTTTATTCTTACCAATCGTGGTGTATTTTGTTCTCTCAAACTAGATTGTCTATGAAAAGTCTGGAACTGTACATCACTTCCTTTGACCAGTAACTTGCTCCCCCTGGTGGTCTTGCTAAGTTCAAGCTGTTGACCAAACAAATGTATAATTTGACTTTTTTTCCCTAACACTTTGGAAGACTGACATCGCAACAGCGTATTTCTAGGATAGGATGAGATGTCACTGAACTTAACGTTAAGAAATGCTGTCCATTGATTTGGAGGCATCATTCCTGTGATAACTGTATTTCAAAAATCTTTCATTACTGTAGTCCCTAAATCAAACCATTTTTATGTGCTGTTGTATGAGTTAACATTAAGAAGCATGGTGACAGGCTAATAACTGAATGCTTATCATAAGAATCTATCGAGATGGACCAATATCTAGAAATGGGGGGTGGGGGAGGCAAAGATCTCCTGTTTGGGAAAAATCTTCCACGTTGACCCTGTCACATTATTTCCCATTTCATTGAATATTATTACAACTTAAGGAATTCCTCTTGAAATCACTGAATATTTCTGACATAAAAGAAATACAAGTTGAAAAGGATTTGGATTAAGGGAAGTAGCACTTACTTGAATCCAGTTTCTCGAAATAAGGTAGAACATTAAAAATAAATGGCCGCATTTCTAAAGATCATTAAAAATAAATGGTCTTTTCTAATTTGACATCACGTAAATACTTCAGATGTTTAATGGTGGCAGAGTACAAGCTAAATTCTGAGTCAAATGCTAAAACAGTATATTTGTGTCAAAATGTCATATTGGCTTCCAACTTAAGAAGCCTTCAGCAAAATGCTCGCTGAGCAAAGGGGAGGGGAGCTGTCTTCAGCTGAATATATGTATGCTCCCAAGCTGTACTTGAAATGCTTTACTCTGGGCTCTTCATGCTGGAGGAGCATTCAGAAGGAAATCTACAATATATTTTCCTCAGATGTCTTATTGTGAAGACTTTGCATTTTTTAAGCCTCCCTATCTGTCAGAGCCCAGTGAAAAGATGGCTTCACTCCAGTAAGTTTTGAAAAAACTACTGGCCATTAAGAATAATGCATTAGAAAGGAAAACAGAAAGAAGGCTGACAATAAAAGAGGGAAGTGAGTTGAACATTTACATCTGAAATATAAAGGACTCCAGAATGTTTTTGGCTTAACAATATTGTTTACGTAACAAATACTCAAGCACATTTGGAACTCCTTGGAATCATAAGGATTTAGGTGATTTTAGTGACATTTCATTCAATCACTATTCAGCACAGATTTATATTAATGCTACTAGACTTATCCCATCAACATTAGCTGCTTATGGTAGCGCTAGTAGGTACTGTAACTGTGCAGAAATAATAACTAGTAACTGTGCCATATTAAGAATCCTCTGGAGACATCATCTGTGACGTTCTTTTGTAAGATCGGGGCATCTATGAGGCTCTTCTGTATTGATCTGGAGATATTTAGTGAGTCTGGAAGGGGGCTAAACCTTTTCCATTTACGGTAGCCCTAATCTTAACAGAGAGCCAGCTGGTCCCTGCAAAGCCCTCTGTTACATTTAGCATGAGGCTTTGTTGTACGTAGTTTTCTTGAGTCAATTAAAACTTGACATTTTGTACCCTCTGTAATTAAAATGCAAATGAAGGGGAAATTTTTGTTTTCACAAACAGATTACACAGGTTAATTAAGATGAAAACTACCTAGGCCAAGGTTTACAGATAAGTCGTGCTTTCAAAGAGCCTGCTCACTAGGTAGACTAGGAATTCCGAGCCTGTGTTCTACATCACGGAAAGATCCATTATCTACGTGTCAAAGCAAGGGAAGGAAGGCCCAGAGACTATAAAATATAATTATTAGGTATATGCTTTAAAGTAATGGTGAGGAGAAAGCCATTCACCCACTTTCTGTTTGAAATTAACTTTTCCGTGGTTCCATTTTGCTTAAGACTTAGAAAATACTAGCTTTAAAAAGCACAGAGCCTTTAGATGGTATGGAGAATGAAAATGGCCACAATGGATGCATTTATGAAACCCATAAACTTTTGTGCACTCTACTTTTAATCTGTCCACCTGAGTAATTAAAGGGAAGCTTCTGGACACACTAGAGACATTTGGGTCACAATTCAAATACATAACATCCCTCCCTAAGAGGAAAGGTGAACAAAGCTAAGAAAAGCAAACACTTTAGAAATGACCTTGCATTATTCTTGGTGCTACTGCAAGAAAATGCAATTCTAAGGGTGATGATGGAAAGGAATAAAATGCAACATTCATTTTCCACACTGAAAAGCTAAATAATGCTTTGTTAGTGGTTTTTCTTAGGGAGCATTTTCCAGTCTTTGCCACTTAATCATAGCTGAACTCCTTGCACATAAAAAACACAATGTCATATTTAATTTTTAGCCATTAGAAAGATGGATACTGTGTAGATGTTTAAAGCAGCAAAGATAAAGAAACAATTACATGATATTTATGGCATAAGAAAGAAAATATCCCCAGATCTCACAGATCAGATGCAATAATTATTTTTAAAACTGAAAGACCTACCACCAAATTGAAAATTTGGGGCATAGGATAATTAACAGAGGGTTAGAGAAGGTCACCATAGCTACCTTGAAACTAAAACTATTGCTACAATATAAATTAGGCCCTTCGAAATTGAGTGTGGGAGTTGAACCAGCACCCACAGCATGATATAGTACCCTGGAACATCTCATTAAATACTTCAAATTGATGAAGTGCTTTAACATCCTTATGTTTTTATTTACGGATTTAAATTCAGCCCTACAAAGCAGAAAACAAGACAGTACATTCTAGAGCGAAAAGGAGAGCTAAGAGGAAGGAAACGTTTTTACTGGATTCTTCAGAATATATTTGTTTCTCACGGAAGTCACTTCAGTGGGCTTCCAGGGCATGGCTTTTCTCAAGAGAAAATGAAGACTGCATGTTTTTCTCTCATTGAGATATTTACCCCTTCCATCTCTCATGCTTTTTTAAAGAACCAAGTCCCTAATTACTGTTACCTTTACTCTACAATTTGGACATAACCAGATATTTGAAATCCCAGCCTAATAATATCTGTATGCTTTTGGCTTTTAATAACAAATGAGTTTCCAGAGATACTGCTTACCATTTTCATTATACACTCAGTATGTCAGTCATTCTTTAGGATTTTTGTTATGTTTTACACACGTACACACTTTTTTTTAATGTTCTACTTTCTGCGAAAGTTTTCTTCTGAGCCTTATAAACATTTTTAAGCACCGTAAGAATCTGTACTCTCAAGTATGTTATATTGGTTCTCTGTCTTCGTCAGACTTCTCAACTCCTTGTTTTGAATCTTCAGTTCACTCTTTTTTCCCCTTATCATTTCAATCATGTGATTCCAGAAGACTTTTGTTACGGGGTATCCAGATGTGGCCAAATGTCGATCCTCTGTATGGCAAACTGGTAGATCCTGGTTATTCAGGAAATGCAGCCCTTTCATCTACTCTGAGGGCGTAACAGGCAATCCACTCTGGTTTAAATTGCAGAAAGGCACTGATTGTGCCCCTGGGGTTAGCTCACGTCCTCTCATTCCCCAGCTGCTGGTCAAGTCCTTTAAAGAAGATGATGGGCAGCAATACATGAGTGTTGCCAGGGGAAATTCCACCAGCCCTGAAAACAAGCAAACCACCCCTTTGGGATAAATAGAGACTGTTGCCACAGAATTAGCCCGGCTTCTCCCTCATTTACTTTCCTCAGTGACTGCTGCTCTCAGAAACACCTTGTTTCTCTTTCTAAGAGTTTCTTTCAGTTCACCCCAGGGGAGAGTCCCTGTTTACATTTTCCTCCAGTCCTAGGAAGGCAACTTTCCTTAGTTACTAGCTACCGTCTCAATAGGGAATCAGGAATCAGTACCATAGATCATTACTTCCAGAAGTTTAGAGTTCTCTGGCTTCTTCTGAAGGAGGAGTTTTCCCATCCACTGAAAACCACTACAATTTACAATTTACAATTTCCTGTCCCAGGAACTGAATTATCTTTCCTCTCCAACCTTAATCTCGAAGTTTCCAGAGACATTATAACGAGTTCTCATGAACAGTTTGTTGGAACTCTGAAGAACTGTCCGTCCACCTGCAACATAGATTGTCTGACGACACCTGGAACCTGGCCTGGTAGAAATGGCACAACAACTAAACTTGGAGCTACGTGGAACTCCGAGATACAGCCATACCACCACACTTGACATCCTCATCACCCTTAATCAGAACCCAGAGTGTAGCCCTTCACTCATTTTCATATAGCTTTGTGCTTGATTTCCCTACTTAGCCTTCACTGACTTTTTCCTCTCAAAGCTTTATCCATTCCTTCTAAATCTATGTTCCATGGTAAGCAAGGCAAAACAAGGCAAAAACAAAACAAAACCCTCTTTCCCATTCCTCCAGTTCCTAGCTTTTGCCTAAAGTTGTCTCTTCTTCCATTAATTCCAGCTTTTTGCAATGGAGACAGTGAAGTCACAGGGACAAGGAATTCATGCATCAGAAAAGGAGCCAGCATTCCATTCTACGTCTAGACAGAGCACTTGAGAACTCTTAACTCCTCCACTCCCATAGACGTGGCTTGCCTTGCTCATATCATGCCATTGGGCTCCACAATCCAGGGTCATGCAGGAACCTTTAAGTCCTTCCTCCATATTTTATTCAGCACCATGCTGTGGCCTTTCCTTCCACTTAAATTTTTGTCAGTGTTCTGTGTTGGTTCAATGCCCATGCAGGAGACCAGTCCAGTTGCTTGTCCACAGTTTTGTTTTTGAGTTCTTTGTTTTGTTTTGCTTTGTTTTGTTTTGTTTTGAGGGGGGGAGTTGGTTTGTTTTGTTTTTGTTTTTAGTTTTTCAACTCTGGTGACTTTTGTATTCACTTTGTCATAAGCCCTCAAACTCAAAACTCCACCTTGGATCATGTAAGCACCTAGAACTACTCCATCTCTAAAGTAAATTTTCACTTGTATCAGCGCCTACCCTTCCTTTCTCTCATTATTGTCTCATTTACTCCTATTATGGTTGTAACTGAACCCTGTAAAACCTATCATTTCTTCTGTCCCTGCCATTCCTCAGTCTATGAAAAAACTCCATTTTCCTTCTTATCCAGTCTACACCCACCAACCTGAATGTACCTCATTGACCACATTAACTTCCTTTCCACTTCTGCTGGCCCTGCTCTGAAATAAAGCTCCAGCCTGCATCTGGAACATCCCACCTCTTCTGTGTTTACATGAGAGCTGCTGGAATGAAATTGGAGACAATCACACAGCTGTGCACATCGGGCCATAGTAAATTGCAAGTGTCCAACCTCAGCTTGGCACCATACCCTGCTTGGCAATCATTCCGGTTAGCTACTTTGTACACCTGCAAATACTGGTTGCTTCAACTATTCTCAATTCTTGTATCCTGCCACATCCACATAAATTTTAAAATTAACATGATACAATAAAAGATGCACAAAAGTTTACAATTTTATGGGTTTTCAAAAACTTAATATGCCTGGGTAAGCCAACACCTTAACCAGGAAACCAAGCATTATAGCAACCCAGAAACACTGCTGTGCTCCCCAGCCCCCCATTCAACTGACTTTGAACAGTGCAGGTTACACTGTATTTTTTAACCCTCTTCTCTTTTCTTTTCTTTTTCTTTCTTTCTTTCTCTTTTTTTCCTACTATTTATTTATTTATTTTATCCTATACCCTGTATTCTTTTGTCTATGGCTTCTTTAGTTCAAGATTATGCTCTTGAGATTCATCAGGGTTATAGGGTGTAGCCTTGTCTTACTCAATGATGTGTGGTATTCCATTTTATGAATATGCCATAAATGCATTTTATAATACAATGCATTTATCCATCGTATTATAGAGAGACATTTGATATGCTTCTAATTTTGGAGTATCAAAAATAGTACTGGGAGCCTGGCTGGCTCAGTCAGTTAAGCGTCTGCCTTCGGCTCAGGTCATGATCCCGGAGTCCTGGGTTGAGTCCGCATGGGGGGGGGAGGGGTGTCCCTGCTCAGAGGGGAGTCTGTGTTTCACCCTGCCCCTCCCCCCTCTCATGCTCTCTCTCTCTCTCTCTCAAAAATAAATAAACACAATCCTTAAAAAAATAAAAAATAGTGCTATTATAAAAATTCTAGTATATGTCTGGATGAACATAGTTGTGCACTTCTAACGGATGTATACTTAGGAATGGAATTAAATAATATGGCCTCCTTTGTTCAACTCTACTAGATAGTGCCAAACCACTTTGTAAATTGGGTGCACCATTTTATACTCTTATACAGACTTTGATCCCATGGAACTACTTTTCAGTGAGAGAAAACAAATAAGGAGTAAACAAATAAACTAAATAATTACAGGTTGTACCGAATGTTACGAAGGACGTAAACAAGTGATGTTGATGATAGACAGGACTTAGAAGAGTAAACGTGTGTTGCATGTGTAGTGAAGAAGGAATATTCTGAGGAGACTGGACTGGACTTATATTAGGGAGAGATACCCATTGGAAGAGCCAGAAAAAACACATGCTAGGGAGAAAGAAGAGCAACTGCAAAAATCTGAGGCAGGAAAGAATTTGATATGCTCAGGGCATACAAAGGAGGTAAGAGACACAGTCAGCTGATAACTTATCAGAAAAAGAGAGAAGGGCATGAGTTTTGAGTTGAGTTGGAAAAGGTGAGCAGGAATCAGCCCCTGAAAGGCCTTATAGGCTGTTGGCTGGAGTTTGCTTTTAACTGCATGTCCAGCAGAAGTCTATAGGAAGTTTATATCCAGGGGCAAGTGGGGAGGGGTGCTGACACCATGTGTTTACTCTTCACTCCTGCAGGCATTTGAAGAACAAGCTGTATAGAGACAAGGGTGGAAAGAAATTCATCCATTAGTAGAGTGGCCATTCATCTTGGGACCCTTGCATTTTGTCAAATGTTCCATCGAAATATAAATAATATCCTTTATCTATCTCAAAAAATCTCTTTTTTAAAGTTAGGAAATTAAGTATATGGTCACCCTATCTTTCAAGGGACTTCAGTAGGAGTATAGAAGATAGATACCATTGGCCTGAACTGGGTTGGTGGTGGTAAAAAGGGAAAAAATTATTAAATTCAAGACCTATTTTAAAGGTAGCACTGAAAAACATATTGATGGATTGCATATGAGAGGTAAGGAAAAGCCACAGACTGAGGATGATTTCTAGATTTTGCATCCTAAACTGATGGTGGTACCATTTACAAAGATAGGGATGTCTGAGGTAAAAACAGGCTTGGGTAGAGAAAGACAGTCTACCCAACTTACTGCGAATCAAGACAGGAGAGATGAAAGAAAACACGAAAGATAATATTGCCAAAATAGACATTTACTTCTTTTCTTCATCTTTTAGTAGAAGCAAGATCTCCCCCAATCTGAAGGATAACTTTGCACTTGTTTTCTGAATTTTCTCCCCTTTCTACTTCATCTGCCTCGTATTCTTTCTATCCCTGATTCAGTGCTGTCATCACCATCTTCTTATTTGCTCTCTCTAAAAGTCTATAGATATGAACAATTATAAACCATCTTAAAAAGAGATGAATAAAAAAGAACTAGCAAGCCCTCAACTCTCTCCATGGACCCTATACCTTTTTTTCACTTCCTCAATTCCCTGGACCTTTAGAGCCAAGTTTCTGAAAAGCATAATCTACATTCGAGTTCGCTAATTCTGTGACTCTTATTTCCACAAAATCACTGGCACTATGATTTCCATCCTCATCACTCTGATTAAAATCTTTCCCAACAATAACCTCCCCATGTTAGATGAGTGGATACTTGTGAGTCTTCATTTTTCAGACTTTCCACATCTTTTAACACTTGTTTGGAACTGCCCTCATAATTTGTTTTCACCCCCTTTTAGTTCCTCTACCTCTCTTCCGCTTTCTTTTTTCTTAGTCTCTAACATTTTTTCTACCCTTCCTTAAAATTAATATACCTCAGGAATCTACTGAGCCCAATTTTCTTCTCATTCTTAAAGGCATTCCTCCAAGGGGTGCCTCACTGGCTCAGTCATTTGAGCATCCAACTCTTGATTTTGGCTCAGGTGATGATCTCAGGGTTGTGAGATGGAGCCCTGAGTTGGGCTCCACGTTCAGGGTGGAGTCTGCTGGAGACTCTCTCCTCTCTCTCTGCCCCTCCCCCCCAACTCTGTCTCTCTCAAATAAATAAATAAAATCTTTAAAATAAAATAAAATAAAACAAAACAAAATAAAATATAAAATAAATTGAAATGAAATAAAATAAAATAAAAGGTATTCTTCCAAAAGCTTTCTCTTGACTCTTATACTCACTTCAAAAGGATAATAAACATACTTTCTATTCTGATTGTGGTGATGTTTTCATGAATGTACACACAAAGCAAAGCTTATGAAACTATAAACTTCAAATATGTGCAATTTATTGTAAATAAAGTTGTTTTTAAAATTGCCTCTTACTTTAAATGAACTTTGGCAGAAAATCCATCAAAATCCATCCAAGAAAAGACTTGTTCCCACGTCACTCTTATTACGGTAGAGATTTTCTGATCCCCAGTGGGCCACCTGAGTTAAATCATCCATCACTAGCTCTTTATCATCTAGATGTGGGTAATCTGTTCCTAGAAGCAAAATTCAATAAAACTGACTTTAGTGACGTCAAGTATGAATCTATGTACGACTTTTCAGATGAGTCTGATATGAAGCTTTCTTAATGGATATATATTTTTTTCTCATGAATTCCTCTCTCTCCCATCTTATGTCCAAAGAACCAAGATGAGTTAGCTCTCTGTTTTCTCTCTGAACCTCCAGGTTACCACGCCTTCTTTTCAGCGTGTTACGGTATGCTAGAGAGTACTCTATTATAAAGTGACATAGTTCCTAAGTAGACCTCCTGCCTCTCCTACCAGAAGGGCTCCATTTTTCCCTCCTGGTGTCACTCTGAAACTCCAGATCACTTTGTTAGGCAGCAAACTTCAAGCCTAGGGTTTCATCACTGCTGTTGTGTGAATTCCAGAGATCTCCCCAGATATTAACTTGGCCAAAATTTTTAGGATGAAATCAAATCAAATGTTTGCTGCCTCAGAGGTTCTACACACACACCCTTGGCAGGTGGGGCATTAGTGCTCTGAGAGCACAACCTGTAGGACAGAGCAAATGTATCTCTTTTGCTCAATCCTGACCCCAAAATAAAGTCTGGAATACAGTCTCATAGGGCTGCCATTTTGAAATTCCTTGTAGCTTCCAGCATAGCTCTAGTCAAGACAAAAGGGAAAGAGACATTATCAGTCCACACTAAAAGGATAGTGTATACATATGCTTCCGATCATTGTCAATGGTAAACTACTTCAGCAGTAAAACTTACATTTAGAAATGGGGCATCAGACTTAGCCATCAGATGGGTTCCTTTAGAAACTGCCCCTTTTCCTGGAGATCAAATATAGCACCATAAGCTTTCCAAATTGGCTTCAGTGGTCCTATCAAAACGTTTTAGGTGGTCAGGAAAACTCATTACTGGAATAATTCAAGGTCACTTTCAGGCATTCCCTGTCTCTCATCTGACGCTTATATTTACTTTTTGGGTATGTACATTAATATTCACTAAACGCTGGCATCTACTATTTTGCCTAAACCAGCCCTAGGCCAATTTACTAAGGATAATCCCAAATTCACTGTCACTAAAAGTAGTACCTAAATTTCTTTGATCAAGTACTCATACCACTAACAATTAATTAATTTAAAAATAAATGTAAATAATAAAATAACAGTTATGTGATCAGAATGTAATATGCATTACTTTTCTTTAAATATTATACATGTGTTTGTGCTGCTATTATAAGCTGATGATTCAAGGCACAATATATGTTTAAGATGAGGTTTATTGCTAAAAATAGTGTATGTGAATTTATACTTCAAATAGTTAGCAATTTTATAATTTCAAAGAGTTTAGATTTCTTTCTTTTTTTAATCAGAACCAATTAAGTCTTTATTGATCTTGCCTTGAAGTATAGTTGGAAAATGCCCATACTAGCCGCAAAAATTTCAACTGTAATTTTTTTAGGGGATATTGAGAAAGACTGTTGTTTGCTTATACTTAAAAATATTATCTTCAACCCAGTGTTATTTTGCTGCATTCATTTGATCCACTTGTTCATTTTCACAAGTTTATTGTAATTAAAACTAGATAATATAATCCATATAACCACTTAATGAGACCTGTGTAGACCACAGGACCTTACAAAGCAATGAAGTCAAACATCCTCTTGGCGTTTTATCTTTTCCCTCAAACAACTTATAGATTCTTCATGAAGTAAGAAATATGATGCAAGACTCCGGAAGCTATTCACATTTCAAATATCGACAAGCATGATTTCTATTTCCTATTCAGGAAAAAAATAAATATCAGTGCTAATATTTTTTTCTCACACTTCAATGGCTTATTGTTTCTATCTCATGGTGCACTCACCCCAATTCAGAGACCTCTGCTTTATACATAAGCGGTGAGCCAAAGCTCGTGCTGGTTCTCTCTTCTCTGTGTATTTGATCAGTGCAGCTAAGATCTCTTCCACCCTGGTTGTTTATTTTAAACACAATTAAGTAAGACATTATGTCTCTGCTTTTTCTTAGTCTATATATACCTTATTAAAACCTTTAATTCCGCAACTCTCTTTTTATCCAAAAAAAATGGATATTCTAATTTTTAACCTTATCCTATAACAGTGTTTAGTTACGTCATTCAGTACTAGTAAATAAAGTAAGTTATTTGATTTAGGAAATTCTGCAAACACTAATATACAGGTGGTATTGACACCTTGCCAGCAACAGTCCAGGCCTCCAGCTAGGTCTGTTTGATGGACACTCACTCAGTTTTGCCTCAATAGCAAACTCTATCTATATACTCAAGAGATGCAATGATTGTTGTTTCACTACCATATCTAAAGGAATAAAATATGAATCCCATTTTTATATATTCCTGCCCTCTAAGAACATTAATATTTAAACATTATTAAATATTCAATAGTTTAATTTCATAGCTAGATACTTAGAAAAAGTCACTGAGTCTTAGACATGCATGTTATTGAATAGACAATACCTATAAAGCATTATCTATGAGTAGAGCAAAATAATCTAAAATTGAACGTGCCAGTTCAGCAATAATTTTGCATATGAGTGAAACATGGAATTAATTCCATTTATTTAATGAGCAGTCACTATGTTTCGAGCAGGCTAGAGGATCCTGCTGTGAATCACCAAGTTGACTGAAGGACTAATTTAAAAAAGGAAGTAGATGATGAGGACTGGCACTAAGTACAAAGATGAGGGGAAATAAATGTGTCATAAATGAAAGTAAAGGGGATTGAGAGTTTAACTGAGAAGGTAAGAGGGAATAAACAACGTGTGTTCCTTTTCTCAGCAAATAGAAGTTCTGGAGTTCAGAAGTCAGCTTGTCCCAGAAAAACTATCATCTTGATTATGTTTCTAACATTTTAGTTTATGACTCCTGGCTTAATGCAATCTTTTTTAGAATGTAACTTCTACCTGGTGCTCAGTAAATATTTGTTAAAAAAAAAAAGAAGAAAAACAAATTAGAAAAAATGGGTATTAGATATGAAATGCACAATTTTTGTTGTTTGTAGTGCTTAATATAAACTTGCATTATGTCTTTTGTTATGGTCCAAAATATTAAGATTATGGTTTATATAATTTTATATAGCCTCTGGTACTATGAAAAAAGTGCTTTTTAAAATTTTGAACATACAGTGGACTTTGCTACTTATGGTGCAATATGGTCAGTATTAGGGTTAGGGTTCAGGTTGGGTTAAGTTCAGAAAAATAATGCTCATAATCTATATAATATATGTTTAATGTTTCAGGGATATGTGTTCTTGTTGTTGGACTAATGTGACAGCAAACAATTGACAGCCCCCAAACAGGCCTTCACAGTTCATGTTTTGCTAGCACTTTTCTCTGACTATAGAAGTAACTTAACTAATCTAGGAAAATTAGAACATTCTAAGGGGCAAAAAGAATAAATAAAGTCTACCCATAGTCAAGATTAATGTTTCAGTGGATTTCAAGCATGTCTTCTCTTAGGTGTATACATTTGTAACATGAAATTGTATTCCTACAATATGCAGTTGCATTTGATTTGTTTTTTCTTTGAGCCCCCTATTGTGAACACTCATTAAATACTCTCCAAAAACATGACTTTAAACGTTTTTATAGTATTCCGCTCTATAGTTGTAATGTAATTCACATAGCCTTAAACGTCTGTTGCAATTTGCCAAGTGACCTTTCCGAAGGGCTGTAGGTTCTTACACTTATACCCAAGCGAGCAGTGTACAAGAGAAACTCCCTGTTTTACCACAGTTTTATAAGTGCTAGATATCATGTTACTTAACCCTCACTAGCATGGAAGATGAAATAGTATTATGTATTCAGTTTTCCAGTTTTTATTTGACTGTTCTTAAAGCCACCAACAAACATATTTTTACATCTTTGCTTTCATAGATGATTTTTGAATTTACTGTCTATGTTCTTCTCTGAATTTTCTCCTGGTGTTGCAATTTTCTAACTGATTTTAATTTTATATTTCTTTACACACTAAGGATGATGCGGCTATGTTCAATATATATATTCTGAATATTTCCCTCAGGTTATTATTACTGCTAATTTTTTGACCTTCAAAGTTTAAATCATTTTCATCCAACCTTTATTTTTTATTTTTCTTTTGCCATTCATTCTGCCGTTTCCATGCTTAGAAAGTTCTCCATTCTGAAACCATATACATGTATACCTAAATTTCCATCCAGTTGTTAGGGTTTTGTTTTCTTATATTTCATTATTTAATCTATCTGAAATAATTTGGTATAGGGTATATAAGAGATTAACTTTATTTTTGTTCTGGAACAAATGTCTCAGCACTATATAGTGAATCCACATTTTCATTCAAAAAGCATTCCATGCTCTAATTGAACCAGCCACTGCCATGATCCTGAATCATTCTCCCTCTACCACGGTGCTCATTGTCAATCCTTTAAAAGTACACTGTAATCATTTCTTGTGCCTGTAATATATTAAGTATTGTCTATTTATAATACATTCTTTTCTTTGGTTGTTTTTGTTTTTTATTGAGATGTAATGGACATATAACATTATATTAGTTTTAGGCCTACTGCATGATAATTTGATATATGTATATATTAAGCAATGATCACCCCATGAGTTTAATTTACATACATCTTCATACATAGTTACCAGTTTTTTCTAATGATGAGAACTTTTTTTTTAAAAAGTATTTATTTATTTATTTGAGAGAGAGAGAGAGCAGGGGCGCCTGGGTGGCTCAGTCGTTAAGCATCTGCCTTCGGCTCAGGGCGTGATCCCAGTGTTATGGGATCAAGTCCCGCATCAGGCTCCTCCACTGGGAGCCTGCCTCTTCCTCTCCCACTCCCCCTGCTTGTGTTCCCTCTCTCTCTGGCTGTCTCTCTCTCTGTCAAATAAATAAATAAAATCTTTTAAAAAAAGAGAGAGAGAGAGCACAAGTAGGGGAGGGGAGGTGCACAGGGACAAGCCGACTCCCTGCTGAGGACCCTGAGATCATGACCTGAGACAAAGGCAGACGCTTAACCGCCTGAGCCACCCAGGCACCCCTGGGTGAGATAATGAGAACTTTTAAGATCTACTCTCCTAGCAACTTTGATATATACAAGATGAACTATAGTCACCATGTCATATATAAATAGGCAGGACTTACCCTAGAACTGGAACATTGTAACTTTTGAACCCCTTCACCCATTTTGCCCACTCCCCAAGCCCTGCCTCTGGCAACCACCATTCTAATATGTAATGGGACACCTCTTCTTCAGATGTCCCTGGCTATTCTGTTTGTTTGGATACTTAGGGACAATGTGTGGGACTGGAAGGGACAAAGAAGGTGGGCAATAATCTTTACTTTTTTTTCTTCATTCAATTATGTATAGTTTTAATTTTAATAACATAGATCACTTTTACAACTGCCTTATTACTTTTTAACTACTTTGTCAAGTTCAATGTTCCTCTCATTATTCTGGTTAGAATCACATTATATTAATGAATTAATATGAAAGTAATTAATGTATCTTTTTTATAATATTCAACTTCCCATTTAAGAATATATTATGTCTTTTTGTTTAGCCATTTAATTTTAACCTCATTACTATTTGCAATTATTTTCACAAGGACCTTGTGTATTTCTTTTTTATACTGCAATTGTTAGACTATTGAGAATGTGATATTTTAAAATTTCTCTGGCAGCTGTTTTTGGCTACTATGTAGAACTCCATTGTGTGATATATTTACTTGTAACAGGTTTCTTTAATCTTTTAATATTTCTAATTTATTTTCAGTGGAATCTCTTAATTTATACTTATTTTACCTGAGAATGCTGTGAAATGTATTTCTTCCTTTTTAATAGTGCTAACACTTATAACTGCTGACTGCTGCAATTGATTGGTTCCTGCTCCCAGAACAATACTAATAGGCGTGTCAGTGCCTCCTGGTCTTGTCTGACTCTAATGCGAATGCCTCTGGTGTTTCAAGGTTAAGCACCATATTGTCTGTTGACTTCAATAGATAGCGTTTATTCTAAAAGATAACTTTCCATTTCTATCTTTCTATAATTTTAAAATAAGAATGGGTTGTTGTATACTATAAAATTCCTTCCTGCATCTTTTGAAAATGGTGGTTTTTCCCCTACTGACTTATTGATTATATGTATTATATTAACAGATTTTCTAACATAAAACCCTTTGTGTTTTCCTAAAGTAAACCACATCTGGATATGTTATATTAATCTCTTCATGGAAAGATCTGAAATAGAAATAGTCTGTAGTTTTCTCTTTTGTGCTTTCATCTACAGATATTGGTATGTAGATCATGATTGTTTCATTTAAAAAATGACACATTTTCAAATAGGATTTTTTGTGCGTGTGGGTGTATTTTTTGTTGTTGTTGTTTTCTTTTGGTGGGGAGGTAATAGGTTATATGCAAAGAGAATTATTGGTCATTTGAAAACTGAAAAGATGGGGTGCCTGGGAGGCTCAGTCGGTTAAGAGTCTGACTTTTGATTGCAGCTTGGGTAATGATCTCTGGGTCACGAGATTGAGCTCCATGCTAGGCTCTGAGCTGCGTGTGGAGCCTGCTTGAGATTCTCTCTTTCTCTTTCCTTCTGCCCCTCCCCTCTCTACTCCTGGCTCTATCTCTAAAAAGAAAAAAAAGGAAGTCAGGAAGTCAGGAAGTCAGGAAGGAAGGAAGGAGAAAGAAAAAGAAAGAAAGAAAGAAAGAAAGAAAGAAAGAAAGAAAGAAAGAAAGAAAGAAAGAAAGAAAGAAGAAAGAAAGAAAGAAAGAAAGAAAGAAAGAAAGAAAGAAAAGAAAGAAAGAAAGAAAAGAAAGAATAAAAACTGAAGAGTGTTATTTGTTAAGCATACAATATGATGGGGTTTAGAGCCTTAATGAAGTAATTATTTGACTTTTGGTTTTCAGTTTCTTGTGGGCTTCGTCAATGATGTCCAGCAGCTCTAAACTGCATTTATTTGTTGCTGTGCTTTTTAATGGGGTTCTGGGTAAATCTTACTGCATTTGGTAGTCACGACAACACCACAAATTATGTGTCGATAGTCATTTCCTCATCAAAGGTAAAAATAGTAGCACGAACAGATCTGACTTGTCCAACGTCACACTAGTTTACCAAGCAGCAGTGAAGGTGAATATCCCAAATAATTCCGGGCCCAGATTTCTTTTGACCTCCCTGTCTTGCCTCTTACTCTAACTTATAAATAGCTTATGGGTCACCTTAACTTATCCCTCCAGTGTAATTCAGCACTTATTTTCCTACGTGATCCTTGAAATACATTCCATCATTTCTCTTACTACACTGTGTTTGACAGGACGGCCTTAATGTTTCCCTCAGTTTGACTAAACCTGAAGCAGGCTTCTTCTTGCCTAGAGGCCCCTGACCTCCCTTTTAGAGCATTTACTTTAGATAACAATAGTAAATGTTTTCTTTGTCTTTCTCTCCGATATAAGTGTTCTCCTAGCCTCTTACCGGTGTTACAAGGCAGGAAGGTCTTTCTCAAGGACCTGGGAATCATACCCTTGAAAGGCGATCATCAAGAAAGATAACACCTCTATTTCCCAGTCTCTTTGTGAAGATAGGAGCCTATCTTCCATAAGATTTTCACCAAGTAGCAAAAACAGAGGTCCTAATTTCACTGACTAACTTCCCCTCTGATATCCTCTCGCATTTTCTCATTAGCTCAGTTCAACGCTGAAAAACTCCCCCACCTATCGTCTCAGTGGAGTTGAGGTCAATCTCTCTCTCCTATTTTAATTCTCTTGAATGAAGTATCCCTTGCCCACTTAACTCTGTAAGGTACAATTTTTCTTTTACAGAATTAAAACGTTCCTATTTATTGGGTAATCTTCCTCTCTGCTCTTTGAAGTTGTCAGAGGCTCTACCGGGTTTTAATCCTGTTTATGATTCCTAACATTTAACAAAAGTGACTAAAGGTATTAGGTACTTAATAAATGTTGGTTGAATACATGGAATATGTTTGAATGAATGAATGAATGAATGAATGAGCTGCAGAAAGACAATTCTAGTTTTGGAGGCCCTGTCCCCATTATAAAGATAGCTCTCGTAATTTTGTGTGTAGAACATGTGTAAGCATGGCCCTTGTACTGATGGCGTCCTGCTGTGTAGACATGAAAAATGGGCAAGTGGCTGGTATCTAAGAGGCATCCCTTTTAGAGGAGATCCAGACATTGTTGAGGGGCTGATGTCATCCTTCTAATTTACATTCATCTTCCATTTTTCTCAAGGACTACTAGTTGAAATAATGCTATCAATACTAGTTGAGTAATACTATACTCAAGAATGATAAATTAAATGAGTGTCTTGTTGGTAGATGTCCTAGAAATATAGTAGGTCTATATAGTTTTAGTGAAAGTGTTCCCACCTGCCAAAATTCACCTTTCCTCAGGTAGCAAAAATTCAGAGTGACTTTGCTGTAAGTTGAAGGGACAGACATGAAAGTTTGAAAAAAGCACAAATTGAACAAATGTCAATGCCTTTTTCAGCCACTTCCTTCTAAAAGTTGTTTTCTGCCCATGGCGATGTCACGGGACTGTTTATTAGTGAAAACTAGATCATTAGGGTCCTCGTCCTGACTCACCATTCATTATACTGCAGTTTTCTTCACCAGCACTACGTGTCAAGGCCTTGGCCCTTCCTTTCACTCCCTTCTCGTGCTTGCTTTAATTCTATTTTCTGCTGTTGTATGTAGCTGGCCAATATGTATAGTTTTTGCAATTTTATCCATCTCTCAAGTCATATTCTTTCTTTCAGACCAAACCAACCTTATTTCTGTTTTTGTTCCCTCCTTTCTGTAGGGTATGTGCATCTCCAGCACCTTCCTTCACTGAGGACAGGCTCTTTAACTTTACAGGTGGTAGCCCCAGCAGGAGGCCAGCCCTGGGAACCTTCTCATCTGCCCACTACACCTGTAACTGGGCCTCCAGGAGCTTCCTTACGACTTCCTATATTGACGTTTCCTTCTTAGCACTTAGTACAATTTGCAGTTATGTGTTTATTTGTTCAATATATGTCTCTTCCACTAGCCTGAAAACTGTGGTTATAGGTCTCGTTATTTACTTCTGTATTCCAACACATGGTAGACATTCAATAAATACCTCCTGGGTGCAAAATGAGAATCTCAAAGGAATCAGGACACAACTGAGAGAGGAAACCCACATGCTTGGGATGGAGAGTTCACCCAAGGTTGGCAGTCCAGGACAGAGCTCTGGTCTCACAAGGTCTTCCCAGCAACTCCTACCAGGAAAAGAGGTGTCCCAAGCCTGTCAGCAGCCCTTCACCCACAAGCTGCCATCACTTCTTTAAAGTATTTGAAAAATGTATACTTAAAAAGGCTACCATTTAGGGATGTAGCATTTATGGGACATCTACAATATCTTGATCACTTTTTATACAGCAAACAGTTTAGCACCAGTGTTTATAATTTTTCTGAAATATTTTTTTTCTAACAATCCAGGAAATCTAACTTCTGAAAATTAACCACCATTTATTTAGTCATGAACTTTATTTATTCTCAGTCTGGAGCCAGGAGGAGCAACTAGGGCCAACTGAGGAGTCCACATACCATCCCGGGACCCTCTCCTCTGCCTCCTTCACCTGTAACTGCAGTCCGGTGCTGCCCTTTCACATGCCATTTTGCATTTTCCTGACACAAGGTACACATTTCAAGTGAAGTCTTGCAAGGGGGAATGGATAAGGTCAGATGGGTTCTAGAATGCTGCCCAATATTAAAATATTTACCTGAGGTGTACAAGCCAGAATGGCAAATTATGTCATTGTCCATTTTCCTATTTGGGCAGTGATGAGAATAGTTGTGCGCAGGTGTCATTAGTGGTTAGAACACAGGTTTGAGGACCAAGCATACATTAGTATCTTTACAGTAACTTAGCAATCAGATAGTCTTAAGCAAGTTCCTTCACCTTGTTGAGACCAGTTTTTATGGTACATAAAATAACATGATATGTAAAAAATCACAATATTTTTTTAAGAGCCAAGGATATAATATTTGTAAATTGCCTAATGCAGTGTCAGGCACATTTTTGTGCTCAGTAAATGGTGACGATAGTGATATTGCTGCTGATGATGATTTGATTCAGTCACCTTCATATTATGAATAATTCAAAGTACTGTTATAAAGCATGTATGCCACAATACACCCCAAAGTCTTTAATTTTAAATTGTTCAAATTTAGCAGAAAAACTCATATACATACCACCCTTCATTCACTCTAAATTATCTTTCTCTCACACATGTTCATCTCCCACCAATAGCCACTTGTGTGTGTCATACTGTGTTGAGAGCCTACATTTTCCTGGATTGGGGGTAGGAGAGGGGCCGGGAGCTATCAGGAAGTCTGACCAATGTCAGAAGAGCTGTCAATCCACAATGTCTGATGCCTTTTCTCCGGAGACCTGGGTTCTAGTCTTGACTTTACTATCAGTTAATGATATGACCTTGGGCAAGTGACAACCTGTCTAGGCTTAGCTCCTTCATTTGTAAAATGAAGAGATTGGCAAAGATTCCCTTCTAAAGCTCCTTCCAGTTCTACAAGGACTATGATTAGTGCCCGTCACTCTAGGCAACATCTTACTGTCTTTGCTAATAAGGTCACGCATGTTCAAAGTCTATCAATACATCATTTTGCAGAGGTGTTACAACCCTTTACAGATATTCTTCAGATCAGTTGGAATAAGTGCTAACTATTAGCAGAAATGCTCTCCCTAAAAATGTAGCAGGCAATAAACTTGTCGTTTACCCCACACACTCATTAACAAGTTATTCCCCGGAGTTCAATAACACTATTTCTTTAGGCTCACTCTTATCTTTGCAGGTATCACATCAGTTAATCCTGACATCAATGGCCATCATTATCCTCACCAATTACTATTATTAGTGACACAACAGACTCACAGGCTTTTCTTAGGACATCTAGAAATTATACAGCTTTGTCTCTCAGAAGAAAAGCCAAGAGAAATAAAGTAGCTCTCTACATAATTCCTGTTTTTCTCTTATTTTTCTTTCTTAAGAGAATTAGGACGTGGGGCACTTTATCCTTCCACTTCACTTTGCTGGTTACATTTAATTAATCTTTTATTATGTAACCTGTATCAAGTTTTTATTCAAAACTGTTTTGTTCATTTCTTTCCCAGAATCATATTTCTAGGCTTTAATAACTTTGTCTTTCTTGGTCCCCACAGGATTTAAAACACACACACACACACACACACACACACACACACACACACACACACAGAGTGGAGTTTATCTTTCTTTATAACACAGATCTCTTCACAGGACTTGACTTCATCAGATTCTTTAGAAATGCTTTCTACTTGTGACACAATAACCCCATAGGTAAATGTCCTGAATAGATAGCATAATTAAATTAAAAATTGGAGGCCGATTTCCTTCACCTTGTGGTGCTGGTAGCTGGATCAGAGTATTTACATTCACATTTTAATCCTTTAATCTAGGAATCAATGTATGACCTAAGGCAACAAGTTAAGAGCTTGCCAAAACTAAGCCGGGGCAGATGGCAACATTGATCCAGATTTCAATTCCCCAAGACCCCTGGAAATATCTGGTGCAAGAGCAAGACACAGTCACAAAGGAGTCAAAACCCTTCCCCAACAGCTCTCTGATCCCTGTGACGTCATTTACTTTCTCTCCCAATTCAGGGTGCTCTCGCAAATCTTGCACTTACTGTAAAAAAAAAAAAAAAAAAAAAAGTATACATTTTGTTAACAAGTCCCATTTTCTCTAGGACAGCATGAATCAAGATGAATCATATTTCTATTTCATTCGTTCAGGTTGTTACAGATATGCCCTCTCCTTTCTCGATTATTTCAGTAACATATCCCTGTAATTATTTCCAAGGTTTTCTTTCTGTCTTTCTTTTTTAATTCTGCCTTTTTTACTTGTCACTTTCTATTCTTTGGAGCTCTTGAGATGTTATATTCTTTTTTGAGAACAATTCCCAAAACGCTCCAAATTTTTCTTTTTAGGTAGAACCTTCAGGGCCTTGTCTTCACAGCAGATGGCCAACAGGACGCCCCACCACCATAGATGCACTGGGCTGGTGACAGTTCCCACATGTAAAAGAGCAGTATTGTTCCTGGGAAGCACTCAGACGAATGCACTGAAACTCTGCTCTTTTGAATATTTGTGCTCCTTAGCCTAGAACACACTTCCCCATGTGCTTGCCTTGCTCATTTATGCTTTTCTTTCCCTTATTCCTCTAACTCCCAAAGTGAAAGGTGTATCTTTTTTTCTTTTCCTGTCCAATTTTTAATCTTGCAGGTGGTGTTTGCTTCTGAGGTCCCAATAGACATTTGATGACCAGCATATAGTCCATTTGATGGTGATTACTCATAGTTTCTATCTCTTTCATTGAGTAGATCTTATTTTTAACAATCTAGCTATTTTATGTTCCCTGATCCCTAATTAATTAAGGATAATTAAATAAGTAATTGGTGATAACTGACCTAGTTGTCTTGCTTACTTCATTTTCACATGTAGTGCTCATGGTGCGATTAGTTCTCTGATCAATTCATAACCCTGCTCAAAATCTGATTTCTTGCAAATTATCTAAGCTTATTTTCCACTATCCCTCAGCATGCCTCGCCCACTTTGCTCGGATTTGCCTTCTCTTTTTTTCACTGAGCACTCAGTGCTCATTTCTGCTTCTCCTTGGCCTGCCTGGAACAGGACAGCCTGTCTGCCTCGGCATCCCCAAAGCCACTCTGCCTACAGCAGCCCATGTACCTCACTGTCCTGCTTACGTTCTCGGCACTTCAGCAGGACTTACAGTTGAGTACAAATCCACTCTTGGAGGTGGAGCTGCTAGCAAGCTCTCTGCCCCAGACTCTCTCGCGGTGCCTCGTACCATCCTCAGCCCCACCTGTGGCAAGTACCGCATCGTCAGCACTTTGCGATTAAACAATTTCAATGGGCCACTTTGTATTACATCTTGATTTCCACAATCTCAAGATATGACACATCTTAAAATTAATATCTCCCGCTTTTATCCCCAAATAAAAAAGTACCGCAAAACTCATTGTACAAAAGATCGATAAATAACAACAATCTCTACGATCCAAATACTCAGAGAATATCTATTGTTAATATGTTGATATACTTCTTTCCAGTCTTTTATAGATGGAAAGAAAGATAGAAAAGTCACTTACTTATTTCTTTAATTATCAGAAAATGTGTTTTTCCATTTTATTTTTTGCACTGAGCAGAAAATGAAGATTTTTATAATGATATAATATAGCCTTCAGAAGCATGATCGTATATGTGTATAATCATCTAATTATTCTCATATCATTGAGCATTTAGACTTAGTCCAATACTCTATTTTTTTAATATTATTAGTAGTGCTGTTATGAATACACATAAATGCGTGTGTTTCTG
Source organism: Ursus maritimus (assembly GCF_017311325.1). Taxonomy (NCBI): domain Eukaryota; kingdom Metazoa; phylum Chordata; class Mammalia; order Carnivora; family Ursidae; genus Ursus; species Ursus maritimus. The sequence continues at coordinate 24,836,823 of NW_024423675.1, read as the reverse complement.
ATGTTTTCCTTAGGACAGATACCTGAAGTGGAATTGCCAGATCAAAGGCTAGGAACTAACGTAAGACATTTGATTGATATTGCTAATTTGGCAGGGCTAGAGTGCCCTCTTGATTTCTTTTGAACTCATTATTCATTTTCTTATTAAATGTATTCATTCTACAAACATTTGTTGAGTCAGGGTATCTGCTGTTTGCTGAGGAGAGCTCCAAGCAGACGTCAGTCCAGTTCTATTGTCGCAATGCGGGGAAAATCCCTCTGGGATTAGGGTGGCATGCTGTCCATCAGTCTATGTGCCATTAAGTTTTATTTTTTTTAAATGAGGTGGTTTTCTTCCCTGCACTTTACCCTCAAGTGATTTCCTGAGCGTCATCACAAGTCCTGGGTTGTTTCTTTTACCAGGTCCAACTCAATTAACCCTGAATGAAAGGCAACTGAATGGTGCTCACTCCCTTTCAAATTTCTACTCCTCAATATAAAACAACCACCATTCTACCATTTCACCAGTGCCTTTGAATGCTGCATACATACTTTTTCATTTCAGGAGACAACAGAGTACTGTCTGAAATAACCCCTTTGCTGAAAGTTTGATAGCCCTTCCAATATCAGCTCTTGGATTTGGGGTTATATTTTTTTAAAGATTTTATTTATTTATTTGACAGAGAGAGAAAGCGCCCCAGAGAGCACAAGTGGGGAGGAGGGGAGCGCCCCACTGAGCAGGGAGCCCAATGTGGGGCTTGATCCCAGGACCCTGGGATCATGACCTGAGTGGAACACAGATGCTTAATCAACTGAGCCACCCAGGTGCCCCTTGAGGTTGTATTTAATAAGTTGTACAGAATACGTTTAATTTCTCTACTGAACGAATGATCACACTGGAACACTAATTTCTGGAAATTGAATTGCCTTCAAATATGTCTCTTGGGTTTATTTCAGTTGAATGATATGAAGATTCCTACCATTTTATTTACTTTGTGATGGTATCTCTTCCAGAGAGTTCTAAAAGTTTACCTCGTCAAAACTTCAAATGCCAATATCCAACTTCATTATAGGCAGCAGAAATCAGGAGGCAAGGTGAGTGAGTCAGCATGGACAGGATATCAAAATGTGAGTTGTCTGATCCTAAATTAGAAACTTTATACTTTCTATCCTGGTTTTACATTTTTGGCAACAGGAGAAAAATCCACCTCTGATGGTGCTACTTTCCCTCATTTGCATTCAACAAAGAAATGGAAGGTATGGATTCTAACACTTTTTATAAAGCTGCAAAAGTACTACTCATACTTTATTTCTCTGTATTTCTTTCCTTCCAGACACCGTCCAGAAAACAACACAAAAGGATGCATTTCCCCTTCTTCTGTGTTGCCATTACCTACTTTGGTCTGGCTTCCACTACGACACAGCTGCAGAGGGGAGGCTTAACTGGGGAGGCCATGATTGAATGAACGGACCTAATTATAGAGCCTCTGAGAAAGGATGCTAGAATCTGGATTTCTACAGAAATGGTGAACTCGATGAACTTGACCTTTATTCAGGGATACCTAAGGGAATCTAATTCAGTTAGATGGGCACAGCAGCTAATAGAGGCAATGATTCTCAGCTTCAGCAGTACATTAGGATTACCTGGGGAGCTTTCGCAACTACTGATAACCCAAGTGGTTCTGATCAACTTGCCTGTGGTGGGGGCTGAAATATCTGTATGATTTTAGAAGTTCCCCAGATGTTTTTAATGTGAAGTCAGCATGGAGAACCCTTGAGCTGGAATTTCTCCATGGTGGTAACTCTGTTTCAAGCATCAGTCAACAATGGGATTTTGGATGGAGTCTCCATTTCTTACAGGATCTCAAGAAATGTGTCAGAGAATAGTGTCTTATGCGTTGCTCCGAGTGGAAGGACTCACAAGAGATAGCCTGGGAGTCAGAGCTCCTACAAGCCAACTGAACTTTCTCCACATTATGTCACCCTTTTCAGGGAGAAGTAAAGTTCTCAAGAGAAACCAAGACAGAAGTGTAGACAGGAGAACTTGTCTAATACAACGTCAGAAAGGGTGACGTGTGAGATGGGCACATAGGGCTCCCCCAAGATACAGCAGACACTAGACCTAGCTTTCTCCATCATTAAGGATGAGTATCAAGTATAGTGGTCAGAATGGTTAAGACGTTTTAATGAGGGAGACTCTGAAGGATGGTATGTTGGAAATTCCAACTTAATGAAGCTGAGGACATCTGTGCTTCAAGTTCTCTAGCTTTCTGGCTGTGTTTCTCTAGCTCAATGATGTCATTTGATTTGAAGTGTGAAGCTGAATCGACTCAAGGTTTACTTAAAGATGTAGAGTATCATAGAGGTATGGAACTGCTGGGGTTTTACTCTCACGGCCCAGCTGTCTGGCAGTTTGAGCCATATATTCTACTATGAACATTCAAGAAAGAAGAAAATAAAAAACTAGAAGCAGCGGAAAACCGGGTGAAGCCTTGGAGAATCAATCTGTTGGATGGGGTGGATAAAAAGAAATGAGGATAAATCTGTCTGGACCCTAGATCAGCTCCTTGCCCTACGCTAGCAGATAGGTCAGGAGGGAATATCTGAGTCAAGTGCAAGGTCAGGAGGGTATTTGTCCTGCCTCTTTCTCACTCTCATTTTCTTTTGCCTTCGATTTCCATGTTCATGCTCCCCTCTTCTGACCTTTTCCTCTTTCATATGTGATTTTCATCCTTTATTTCACCTCAGAATTGCCTGATCTGAAATATGATTACTTTAAGTTTGTTCAACTTCTTTAAATCATTCAGCGACAGTTTCAGATTTGCATTTCTATTTCTGGAGTCGAGGGAGTACTTTCAAATTCCCCCCATTGTTCTTCAGAACCACCTCTATCTTATCACATTTCTATTCAAACTTTAGTCTTAAAATACCTGTCATTTCTCATAAACTTTGGAAGTTTTCAGGGTTCTGAGAGAAGATTTTGAGAAGGTCTTTTTTTTTTTTCATTTGTAAAATAAACTAAAACTATAATCTGAGAGAAAAATTCGAGTTATTCTGAGGAGTTAATTATATGAACTGCAGTCATCAAGGACAAACTCTGCGTTGTATTTTCTCTCTCCTTTTTTTTTTTAAGCTTATTAATAAGATTGAATTTTATTTGTCACGGGATGGTTTTAAATAACTGTCCAGAATCCTCTGGATGAACTCAGAAACACACATTTATATAAGTTTTTAGACTAATGCATGTGCATCAATTTCACTGGTGTCAACAATTTTTGGAAGATCGCGTTTGATTTCCCCAACACCCCTCAGATTTTTCAGACGCATGGCTCAGAGAAGGAAGCTAAATGTGTGCTGGGGACACCCGCCAGACCCGAATCTTCTGGTTTCTCCATAGCTGCCAATTCAACACCACCTGCTGCTGTCCCTGCCCACATAGTCTCCACTGACTGAGAAACTGAACTCTGGGACCCTCACCTCCAAAAAGAAGACCTTGCCCATCCCCAGTCATATATAGGCCCTGTCCAAATGACTGGGTTATTGCCCAGGTGTCCAACCTTAGTTTCCATCTTATTGCCCTCAGCTTTTCTTTGTAGGACTGGAGCTTTGCTCACCTGTGGGTCTTCTGGCCCAGATCTGGGTCCTCAACTCCACAATCTCTGTCTACCGGTAAATGTCCTGTCATAGAGGGACAGAGCGAATCAAATCAAAGAGAAGAACTATCATTTGCTTTTTGATCACGTCCTCGGCAGGTCTCCTTTGAGCACTCTATTTATAGAAGATCTCCTCCAGAATGACTCACTAGCCCAAAACTGTGTGTGTATGTGTGTATGTTCCCTTTAGGACACTTGTTACAACTTTAAGTCATGATATATTTTGTCTGGAAATGTGGGTTGTGTCTGTCTCTCCATGGAAGCCATGACAGTGCCATCTTGTTAGCTATTTTATTATCAAAATCTAGGATAGTGTTATAAACATAGGGAGCACTGAATAAATGCTCATTAAATGAAAAAAAAAAGCTATGGCTGACCTCCTGAATGTTTTCATGCTATGCTCTGTACTGCCCTTATCAAAACTAGTGATTAATTTCTAACATTACTGAGAGTCTCAATATGAAACTAGTCCAACATGAACCCAAACATCTCATATGACACTCACTCCTCTGATTCCAACACCAGCCCAAGGTGCCTGCTCTAAAATCTTACCGCCGCTTCTCAAGTGAACATGTGATTACAGTATTCGAAATCAGCTTTAGGCATTAGAGATTCTGTAATTGCCACAAGGATATAACTCAATAGAGAACGTGCTTGGGCAGCACTCATGTTCCTGTCCTAGATACACATGAGAAGCTGTTTCGAGAAGTAAGTACTACTTTTCAGTAAGCTGCCGTCCTTGCCCTAGTTAAATGCATGTGTTAAAGCTCTTTGAACAGCATGCCTGCCCTGCCTCAGCCTCTATTCAGTCCTAACCAAGTCTGGGCCTATTGAAGCAGCTCTAGTCCCTCAGTACTCCAGGTCTAGATTTATCTACTGCCCTTATTCTGGCATTCAGTAGTAGATTTGAGACAGACCAATATTAATTTACATGTTCACTAAGCCACAAACGTTCTCCCTGACATCCACCCTGTGTATACTACATGTATGACCAGATCTTCATGTTGATTCCTGTTTTATATTCATGTGTTCTCAATTGGAACTAAAGCATTCACCAAATCTTAGGTCATTTGGCTTGACAAACCATCCGGGTCTTGCCAGCATTCCTCTCCAAGAGCAAGACATACTTCTCCCTGAAGCTGCTAGCTCCAAGCAAAAACCGCCACTCCACTACCACCTGCCAATCCTGGCATTGCCTGCTACTGCCCTTACCCAAGCAGAGCCCATGTGCATGCATTGGCCCAGATCAGGTCAAGGATGTCAGTGGCCTTCAACTTCACAGTTTGTGTTGTAAGTTTTCAGTCTTCAGGAATAAGACCTAGAGCCAGGAGGGGGCCCCAGTCTAGCAACACCCATCCTCTGATTATGGCATCTCACAAAGAGGCTCTCATCAGTTCTGTATACTCTGAGGCCCTTGAATTACAAATGTGCTCCTCAAAGAAAAAAGGCACTGCTGGCATTATGAGCATTTTCTTGCCAATTCCATATAGGCTTTTAGGGTCTCAGTGGAAGGGAACTACTCTTAAGAAACTCTTCATTCCAACGCTTGGCTAAATTCTTGCCTAACCAAGTTATGAGACCGTAGATCTCACTTGGGAGGACTTAGAGGAACCCACTGCTTGCTAGTGCAGCTCACAGGGCCGTGAACATATCTCTACTGTCTCATCTGTGTGACAGGGCTGTCTTAGCCAGGCTTCATAACACCCTGGGGCTAGATCCAGCCCTTCTCCAAGTTTTTTCGCTTACCAGCTATCGTAGTCATGGTATACCTGTTGCTGAGAACGTCCTACTCGGCCGGGATGGAGGTCAGTCATGCATGGGAAATTCTGAGAACAAGTTCCTCCCCTAAATTCCTACCTTTGATGTTTGTCCCACTAATTTATACAAAGCACCTTTTGAGAAGTGACCTCGGGTCTCAATTTAGAACACTCTGAGGTAAGGCAGAGAGGTCACCTAACCACAGCTCAGCACGGATACAAGAAGAGGGGCTGGGAAGAGGGGCTGGAAACTCCACTCATGAATCAGGTTGAGGAAAAATGGTATGGGAAACGAATGACATGGGCCCTCTCCCATGAAAATGGTTAAATTCACACACACAAAATTGTATCTACCATTTGAGGGGCTCAAAGACACTTAAAACTCAAGCATGGATCCCATGTGAACAACTGCTCAAATCAAGTCCGGAGAAGATAGTTACTCCACGTGTGCCAAGGCTTACAGGAGCATGGCAGTTTCCGCAGGAGCAATCTTTTCTCTTTCATGACTTAACTTTAAGGATGTACACTCCTTTAAAGATGGGTTAGCAATTATCTACAGACATTACTGAGACTCCAGAGACTAAAGTAATCTAGTGTCTTCCTACCCACAATGTGGTCGGAGTCACCTGAGAGTCTGATAGGAATGCAAAATCTCAGACTCTGTCCTAGACCTAGTAAAGCAGAATCTGCATTTTTAACAAGGTGATGGGTAGACACATAAAAATTGAGCAACAGTGATCTAGCAAATATGAGAGAAGTACCTAGACCCCCTCCAAACATAGACTCATGTTACATGGCTTGCACTGAAAATCAATCTTGCTTTTGCCTACATGGCAAGCTTCTATTTATCCTTCACAACCCTACTTTTGTTAGCTGATTGTGTTCTATTCTTTATACAATGGTATTCATACCAAGAGGTTCTCAAAAATCAATAAATCACTAAGTTCCTCTCTGGGTAAAATTGTGAGAACATAGGTCATAATAATAATAATAACAGGTTATCCTTTTTTGAACACTGCCAGACAATGTTCTGAACACTATAAAAGTGTTCATTCATTTAACCCCTAGAAGCTGCACAAAAGTGGAAGCTATTATTATTTCTACTTTCAGATCGTGTTAACTGTAAACTCAGCAACTTTGAAAGCACCATGGTTCACAGATTAATCTGGCTTGTATTTTCTTAAAGCCTGAAATAAAGTATAGACTAGAAACTGGCCACCTATTAAATGCTTTGGTTTCTAAAGTTTCATGTTCCTCAGGCAACATGGGATGTACAGCTTCCTTGAAACCTCATTTTCACATTCAACAGGAAGTTATTATTCATTTATTTATTTTTAAAGATTTTATTCATTTATTTGAGAGAGAGAGACAGAGACAGCAAGAGAGAGCATGAACGGAGAGGAGAGGGAGAAGCAGGCTCCCCGCTGAGCAGGGAGCCCAACGCGGGGCTCAATTCCAGGACCCTGGGATCATGACCCGAGCCGAGGGCAGACACTTAACTGACTGAGCCACACAGACGCCCCAAGAAGTTATTTTTTAAATAGAGGACTTAATCTTTCAATCATGAGCAGGAATAATGCTAGAATCTCCTAGATCACCTCTACACTGCTGCTTCTCTGACACGCAGTATTAAATGCTACACACAGAACACAGCTCCGCGGATGAACTGGACTGAAGTTCTTCAAACGTACTGGCAACTAGAGGTGCCCTTGGCTGTTTTGTTAACTCTGCTACGCAAGTTACAGTTACATTCGGAGGAGACAGACTGTAAGCTGGCCCAACAGGATTCTGCAAAGCATGGGGTGACACCACGGCATTTGGTCTGATCTGAGCCATGTTAAGTGCTGATGGGCTGTGACACAGCAATGAGCATGTCAGGGCCTCACTCCTAAGAACTGTGCCCATAGAACTTCTTGGTTAGCATTTTCAAAGGTTCCTTCCAGATTCTATATACGGCCGTTTTCTTGGGGAGGTTTTATGGGACTGGAATCGCTGACTCCTTCAATTGTCTTTGTTAAGCACTTTGTTTCAGAGACTCAGAAAAAGGAAGAAGAATCAGGTGAGGGCAAGGTGAACTGAACAATGGAAGATGGAAGGCAGAGAAAAGACAAAAGTTAAGAAAGTAGAAAGGAACTATATATACTCAGTGGCCTGAAGACCTGACTTCCAACATCTTCTGGTATTATTCCATATTATTCTGCTTATTGAGACCATTATTTTCATAGAAGATTGTATGCTCCCATTTCCCGCTCCCCATCCAAATAAAAAATTTAAAATAAATGTTGCCACAACATTAAAAAAGCAGTCAACCAAATACAGGACATACATCAGTCTAGTGATCTAATAATACATGATCTAATAACAGGAGAAAAAACTCTCTACTTGAGTCAAGAATTACTTTGCGTTCAGCCTTATTATGTAAAATTATACAGAACCAGACAAATTAAGAATCCACCAGCACTTACTCAAACTTAAAGAATGTGTACATCCTTCATCAATCTCATCAAAGCTATAACATAATTTCGTAAATAGCAAAAGAAAATACAAACAAGACCTAGGTTGCTAAATTTTAGACACAACTGAAACAGGTATATACAACTGGTGTGTTGGCAAAATAAAAGCCAGAGATTTGGAATTTCAGTAAAATATCCAACTACAGCCTAGCATAAAGTAATTCACTGTTTCTAACTCATCATTTACATTTGGAGTATTTTAATAAAATTTATGATCTTGGGGTCTCTTACACATTTCTAATGCATGTTGAAGTATGAAAATGGGGGGATTAGAGACCCTCAAGTTTCCTTAATCAGGTTTGCACATCTGCAATCTGCTGTTCCTACTGCTGTTGACACAAACAGTGATACTCCTCTGTCAATAAAAACAGCACTGATGCTAAGAAGCATTTTGGAATATTGATCCCTAGCAGTCTCGTATAATCTAAAGCCGCTGTTTATTATCCATTATCACCCATTGCTAGAAAAACATTTCCCGCTATCAAATTTCAGACCATTATCTAACTGCTGAGACTGCTGTTGCTGTTATTATAAAGTCAAATGCTTTCAGTATGCGCTCCATAATTGTACTGCAGGGGGAAATTCCATGGAAACTCCACTTCAGTTTTAAAGAACGGTGGACTGGGGTAGAAGGGTTTTCTCTGAGGAAGCTGTCTTGCTGGAGTTCTTGGAACAGCCTGGCTTCAGTGGACCCACTGCGCTTCCAGCTGAACAACCTCTATTGATTCCAGATGCTGCCTAATTGGCCCGTGACTGAGTAACACCCCTAAATAGTGTTGCATTTGTATCACCTAAGTAAACAAGCAATCTTCGCCCTGCATACACCAGTGCTAACTAATGCTGCCTGAAAGAAAATGCTATTATATGAGTGTTCTTTCTATCCCCCATTTTCTGGATGCCTGTGGCCTTTTGTACAGTCTCTGATTGAATTTGCTGACAAGTAGAATCTTAACAGGCCTCTGGTGGGATGCCCTCCTCTACCCTTAGACAATGTAGTGATAGTAGCGGTAGTGGGGATAAACCCTTGCAGAAAAGTCCAATGCATGGTGTGCAAAAATGTCAAGGAAATAAATAGTTGTTACATACATCTAGAAATAAACTGGAAAATCACTTCTAATCCTGTTTTCTTGATTAGAAAAAAGAGATAAATTCTAACACCAGGGACATACCAATAATCTTTTTCTTCCTCTATTTCTGGGGGCAAATTTGCTCTAAATATTCAATTTTGGAAAATCAAGGTGGTTGGTCTTTTGAGCTGAATTTCTCCTCCCCTGAAGAAAAAGAGAGGAAAATAAATTCATTTCATAATTGATCCAGGAAGTCTTTTTTTTTTTTTTTTTGCCATCTTTTCTGTTTTCACGATGGATGACTAGGGGAACCGCCGCCATCTGCAATGGCAGTGGTGAAGTGGAACCGAATCATAACCAGTTGGCTAATGAGGTTAAACTGGCTTGCTGATGACACAGGACAAAAACTACATAAGGCCAACAAATAAAGTAAACAAGATTCGATAATTTGCCTTCCAGTAACCATTTTCAAGGGATGTGTCAATTCTGGTAGAATTCCCTAACTCTGACTTTCATTGAATAAGGCATTTAACTTACTTAAAGGGAAAAAAAAATGTGTATCTATAGACTCTCTGTATTATACACATGAAACCATAATGTACTTTAAAAATTCTTGCTGATATAATTATAACAATATCTAGAATATATAACAACAGGCCCCTATCACTTTATGGAAGCCTCTTTTTAGGGACCA
>NW_024423675.1:24823062-24827151 GCF_017311325.1 Ursus maritimus | reverse complement strand
CCCCCCCCCCCCCCCCCCCCCCCCGCCGAGTGCCCAGATGATGATTTGCTCTAAAGAAAAAAAAAAGTTGTTTTTTGATTAAGTAATTCTCACTTTCCAACCAGTAATTCTCACAATCTCTGTACAAAATTTCTAACCCTGAGTAAATCATTTGGATATAGGCAAATGATTTTTTACAAGTAAGGCTCCAGAAAAATTTGGCAATTATTTTTCTGATGTGTACATACAAGGTCTGCTTGTAAAATTAGACTGATGACTGAGAGTTCCTTAAAAATTATCTTTTGATTTTTATAAAGCAATGCCAGGTTAAAGATGTTGGCCTAGAAGACCTGGGAGCCAATGGCGTTCATATATTGAAGGAAGTACAGCTGCTCTGAGGAACAGAGCTTCACAGAGAGAAAGGATCCAAATACTAGGGGGAGGGACGCCTAGAATTGAGAACCCTGGAAGTACAAGGCACTGTTCTAGCTAGTCAAGTCGTTTTGAAGTCCAAGTTCCAAGCATTTTAGAACATCAGTAACAGAACATCCTCATCAGAAGTGCAAGAAGGCCTGATGGTACCTGCATTCCAACATTCCAGGCAGGTGAAATCAGACGTGAGAGGCAGTCTTGATTTGTCTTTATTGTTTAATGTTTAACACAGTTATTCTGAAGACTTATCTCAGTAAGAACATCTTATAAAATTAAAAAGAGAAACTCATAAATTTAAAAAAAAATAAATATTTTGATGACTCTTAGACTAGAGAGTTCTGGGAACAGAGGGAGAGCAACACTCTCTTCTTCAAGGATTCAATTACTGTGTAGCTTCCAGGAATAATATCAAAGCCTTAAGGCCCCTCTTGGGGCCTCAGTATCCAAATCTATAGCAATAAATATGGAATTAAATAATAAGATCCATTCCACATCCTTTATCCTACCTTTAAATCAGAAATAATTTTCTTCTACTAATTTATATTTGAATTTATTGATTCAAACTCTTCTCTTGTCAGCAGCCATTCTTGGATACTGTTTAAGTACTTAGCAGAACCTTCATTTCAATTCAAACACCTTCAAATGTAAAGTATCCCAACTAAGAAAGTTCTGGTATTTTATAAGCAGTAACATTTGAATTTGAACTAGAGAAGTTTACCCTTTCAGATAAGAAAATGAGCCCCTGCCAGCATGCTTACTGCAGTAAAATATGGGCTCATTAGTGAAAAGCAGAGATCCAAGAACTCAGTTTTGTTAATCAAGCACCTGTGTCTGCCGGATGCTCTATAAAGCCCTGAAGCATGATGGTTCTTGACTGATAAAACCAAGGGAAAAGAGAAGGGCATTGTCAAAGTCAGGAGGCATCTAACCAAGGTCTACAACCAGTGACTCTGCAGAGTTTAGGAAATACAAAGAAACTTGTTCATATACAGAGATTTTCCAGCAAGTAAGATTTACTTAATCATCTCTCTCTAACCTTCAGAACTAGTCAATAAATATGAAAAGAATGCAAATTAAAACCTGGAATGTAATTAACCAGGAGATTTAATGGAAAGTGGGTAGTCTTAATAATAAACCAAGATAAAATACAAGCATTTCATCAAGAAAATTTTTAACATTTATTTTATGAAAGTTTTGATTTCACTCTTGTTATAACAAGAAAAAATTATCATAAAAAAGCAAAGAAATTCAACAAATTTTGATAGAACGCATTAAATCTCTAAATAATTTATATCCGTTCACAGCTTGTAAAGAAAGTCTATAACTCTACACGTTGTATTCTATTCCACTATATCCATTTATTCTATTCATTAAGCAAAAATGGCCACTTTCATTTTTCAGCTGAAAGCACTCTTAAAAAGTTTTTATTAATTATGGGAGCTTTGAAATGAAGTAGGTAGGCACCTAGAGAAGGTGTAATGATTGGGAAGAAATTAATGAAGCGATCCAGCTACTTCAAAAATTGTCAGATCAGTTCACAAGGGTATACGATACTCAGGGTGAACAGAGAGATTTAAAGAGTTAATGGGGGGGCGCTGGTTGACTCAGTGGGTTGAGGTCTGACTCTTGATTTTGGCTCAGGTCATGATCTCAGGGTGGTGGGATCAAGCCCCAGGTCGGGTGACAGGCTCAGTGGGAAATCTGTTTGAGATTCTCTCCTCCCTCGTCCTCTGCTCCTCCCCCTCAACCCTCGCTCTCTCCCTTTCTCTCTCTCTTTAAAATATATAGATAAATCTTTTTAAAAATAAACCATTAACTTGGAATTTATGACCTATTCTCTGAGTTCCAGTAAAGGTTCAAAATAATAATAGGCAAAATTTTAGGCCCATGATAAACCTACTCTCTAGGATGCATCCTTTCCATTTTGTTTGCTTCTCTAGCTAACATCCAAGGTGGCTTCCATCATTTAAAGTACAGTGCTATGTCAACACATTTCCAGACTCTTGTCACAGGGTTATCTTTGAAAAAGTGACATAGGTGTGATATGCTGCCCTCCCCATATCCTGAGAGCGGAAATGGTTTCTCTGATGTCTCTGTGTGGCGTGCTACACTTAATAGTTCCCATTGTTGTTTAAAGCTTGACTGCAAGAGATAGGATTGTAGAAGAGATGAACTATAATTTCACATTTGGGGAAGCTAATTTTAATGTCGTTTAGACGTGTGATTTATCACACTTCTTTTGGCAGGTCCACTAGAGCTTTAGCCAAAAAGATAAAACACCAAACTTCCGTATTATGAAAAAGAACAATAGCAAATGATGCTTGAACAATAGCAAATTTGAACTTCAATAATAACCAAAGGAAAATGACAGTGTCTTGAAAAACAAAACACGAGAGCATCTTCATGAAGCAGCTCATCTACCAAGTGTGACTGAATTAGACTAAACTGCGATCTGATTAGACATACACATGTACACACAAAACATCTCCTATAAATATTACAATTTGTGATATATTCTTGTCAGTTGGGTTTGCTTAATCAGAATATAAAATTTCATAAAAGCTATAGCTCAACAGAACAAAATTACTACACTACTAATATCGCAAACATAATTAACTTTGAATTATGTGAATTAACAGTGCCTAACAAATTATCATTCGGCTCTGAAATTAAATTCTTTCGTACCATTAGATTTCTTTGTTAAGCCCAAGTAGGCAAAAGTTGTATTTAATAAAGTAATAATGGTGCCTTGCTAAGAGTGCTTTTGAGAAACATAGATGTATTTAAAATAAATCAAGGAATTTCTATTATTAGTTAATTTGTTAATATCATAATATCTATATAATAAAATTAAGGAAAAAGTTTGACGCACTTATAGGGCGCTAATGTTTATTACAGGAAGCCTTTTTCTAATTACCTCTTTAATTAGGTATTTTACATGGTTATTTTGTGGTTGCATACATGTAATGTAAATACATTTAATATTGTTTTAGATTCCATTAAAGTTATACTAGCACCTCCATTTAAAAAAAATTAAAGTCAGTGTCATTTAAACTTCATCTTACATTATCCATCTCAGTCAGATTATCCATCCATTCTCAAAATATATTTAAAGTGAACAAAAAAAAATCAAGAAATATAACATTTAAATACTTTTCATGTGACCACAGGAATTGGAATTCAAAATACCTACTGGCAGAGTCTATCCACATAGATTCTAATGTTTCAATGGACTGACATTTTAATACATCAGGAGCAGGAATGAGTGCATGCTTCCACTTCTTTGTGTAAAGAAAGGAACTTTGCTCATTGTTTGTTCGAGTTCTGCAAGGTATCATCTGAACACTAAAGATCCAAACAATGATAAAGGCAAGACATCAGAGATGCCTGGGGAATAGCTGTGAGAGAAGAAAGACAAATGATTTCAAATCAAAGCAAAATAAAATCTAGCAGAGGGGCGCCTGGGTGGCACAGTGGTTAAGCATTTGCCTTCGGCTCAGGGCGTGATCCTGGCGTTGTGGGATCGAGCCCCACATCAGGCTCCTCCGCTATGAGCCTGCTTCTTCCTCTCCCACTCCCCCTGCTTGTGTTCCCTCTCTTGCTGGCTGTCTCTATCTCTGTCAAATAAAAAATAAAATAAAATAAAATAAAATAAAATAAAATAAAATAAAATAAAAT
>NW_024423675.1:24610847-24823052 GCF_017311325.1 Ursus maritimus | reverse complement strand
TTTGGGGAAGCTAATTTTAATGTCGTTTAGACGTGTGATTTATCACACTTCTTTTGGCAGGTCCACTAGAGCTTTAGCCAAAAAGATAAAACACCAAACTTCCGTATTATGAAAAAGAACAATAGCAAATGATGCTTGAACAATAGCAAATTTGAACTTCAATAATAACCAAAGGAAAATGACAGTGTCTTGAAAAACAAAACACGAGAGCATCTTCATGAAGCAGCTCATCTACCAAGTGTGACTGAATTAGACTAAACTGCGATCTGATTAGACATACACATGTACACACAAAACATCTCCTATAAATATTACAATTTGTGATATATTCTTGTCAGTTGGGTTTGCTTAATCAGAATATAAAATTTCATAAAAGCTATAGCTCAACAGAACAAAATTACTACACTACTAATATCGCAAACATAATTAACTTTGAATTATGTGAATTAACAGTGCCTAACAAATTATCATTCGGCTCTGAAATTAAATTCTTTCGTACCATTAGATTTCTTTGTTAAGCCCAAGTAGGCAAAAGTTGTATTTAATAAAGTAATAATGGTGCCTTGCTAAGAGTGCTTTTGAGAAACATAGATGTATTTAAAATAAATCAAGGAATTTCTATTATTAGTTAATTTGTTAATATCATAATATCTATATAATAAAATTAAGGAAAAAGTTTGACGCACTTATAGGGCGCTAATGTTTATTACAGGAAGCCTTTTTCTAATTACCTCTTTAATTAGGTATTTTACATGGTTATTTTGTGGTTGCATACATGTAATGTAAATACATTTAATATTGTTTTAGATTCCATTAAAGTTATACTAGCACCTCCATTTAAAAAAAATTAAAGTCAGTGTCATTTAAACTTCATCTTACATTATCCATCTCAGTCAGATTATCCATCCATTCTCAAAATATATTTAAAGTGAACAAAAAAAAATCAAGAAATATAACATTTAAATACTTTTCATGTGACCACAGGAATTGGAATTCAAAATACCTACTGGCAGAGTCTATCCACATAGATTCTAATGTTTCAATGGACTGACATTTTAATACATCAGGAGCAGGAATGAGTGCATGCTTCCACTTCTTTGTGTAAAGAAAGGAACTTTGCTCATTGTTTGTTCGAGTTCTGCAAGGTATCATCTGAACACTAAAGATCCAAACAATGATAAAGGCAAGACATCAGAGATGCCTGGGGAATAGCTGTGAGAGAAGAAAGACAAATGATTTCAAATCAAAGCAAAATAAAATCTAGCAGAGGGGCGCCTGGGTGGCACAGTGGTTAAGCATTTGCCTTCGGCTCAGGGCGTGATCCTGGCGTTGTGGGATCGAGCCCCACATCAGGCTCCTCCGCTATGAGCCTGCTTCTTCCTCTCCCACTCCCCCTGCTTGTGTTCCCTCTCTTGCTGGCTGTCTCTATCTCTGTCAAATAAAAAATAAAATAAAATAAAATAAAATAAAATAAAATAAAATAAAATAAAATAAAATAAAATAAAATAAAATAAAATAAAATAAAATAAAATAAAATCTAGCAGAATTAGTTGGCTTGAATGCCAACATAATGCGTGTGCTTTCTCATTCAAAAATGACTCCAAGATAATTTTTCAAGATCTAGGGATCCTGGTAAACTCATCCAACTTAGCTTTTACAACATCTGAGTGTAGTTTGAGGCAAGTTTACCATGAGGGGAAATAGAAAAGTGTTTAAAATGGAAGGTATTTGGAGCTTGAATTTAATGTCGAGAGTCATGTTGCAATGTTGCCTTATACTAAGGCTTTTTGTATATTCCAATTATAAAATTCAACTGGAGAGACGACAAGGAGATGTTCATCAGGAACTCCATTCTGCAATGAACAGTGTTGCTACTCTATGGCACCTGCTGGTCCTCTTTGTAAATCATTTCACCTACCCCACTTGCAGTAGGGCTTGGGATACAGAAAGTATTTTTTCTAGCCAGAGTGACAAGTTTGTTCTTGTTCCTAATTCTATCCATAATTCCTTGCTGGACCCTACTTACAACAAGTGGCTCAAACACTCCAGCTGAATTTTCGGCATTAGGTGTTAGTGGCCATGGTGAAGGAAAGTGTGTGTGTGTGTGTGTGTGTGTGTGTGTGATTGAGAGAGAGAGAAGAAGAGGAGGACAAGGAGGAAGAGGAGGAAGATGAGGAAAAACAAGGATGGAAGGGAGGAAGGAAGGAAAGAAGGAAGGAAATGGAGGGGAGGAAATGGAGGGGATGCAGGAAGGAGGAATAAAAGTAGACAGATAGAGAGATCTAGCTACTGCTTCCCACAGAGATAGAACATGTGTCTTAAAATAATCAGCACAGGCTATCTAACTCAAAGCTTGTTTTAGTTGAAAACTCTTTTCTATTATTTTAATGAAAACAAAATAGCACCTATTATTCCAAATTTGAATAATATGAAAGTCTGTGCTATTAGAATTATTAAAAGTCAATGTTGTTTATTCCAATATTTAGTAAACAAATTTCCCAATAATAGGTAGAATTGCACCCTTTCTGAATGCGTGTATTACTAAAGCAGCCTCCTAACTGGCTTCTGTATCTCCATCATTGCCTCCATTGCAATTCATTCTCCATATTGTGGAAGGAGTGGTCTTTCTAAAATGCATCTCATTCCCCTGCTTTGAATACTTAACGACTCCCTTCTTTCCATGATAAATGCTACCTAATGTCAGCCGCAATGCATCGCACAGTAATTAGGAGTTAGCTGACCGAAGGCTTCCTAGATAGCCACTGATTTGTCCATCATTTGACTCTCACTACCGAGCAGCATCTGACAAATGACAGTAGCTCAGTAAATACATACCTGGTGAATCAATTAATGAACGTCAGTTTTGTATGAGAAGGATTGTATGAGAACAATACCTCCAAATACAGAAAGTACTGTATTTATAACATTAGGAACATGTTAGGAATACGCAAAGACAACACAGTATTTTAAAAAGTGCTCTATGTGTGTAAGACAGTGTTATGCATAGTGGTGATTAGGAAGATAAGATGATCCCATGCCCTTCGTTATCTTATTTGACCCTCAAAATCAAGCTGTGGTTTAAAATAATCAGGGGAAACAAAAAAACATAAAAGTCAACATTTTAAAAAACTGACCATAGAGCTCCAATTTTGTAGTATCTGTTTAAGACACAGCATTAAGTTTTGATTATTATTTTTTCTTCCAGTAGTTTACTGTTCTTGCTATTGTGTTTCGAGTATTTATACACAGAGTATTTATAGATTATTAATGTTTAGTATAGTTTTCCCAGTTGGTGCAAATATGTATCTGTATATTTATGCATAGAGAAAGTAGACTGTGTGTAGGATTATGATCTCTGCCAAATGGCTTCTCTATGCTTTAGTTGCCTCTTCTACTAAATAAGGAAAATAATAGTACCTACTTCATAAGTCTATATGAAGCTTAAATAAGTTTACTTATAGAGTAATAAGAATAAAGCCTGACACACAGTACACACATCAATTATTAGCTCTTATAATTATTATACATACATGATAAATTACTAATTTGTACCTTATCATTTTATCTGGAAACTATTATCTATCTACATAGAGATCACTCTCAAAAATTTATACCAAGCTTATTGGAAGGCAATTGATAAAAGCATTTATTTTTGTTTAAATTGTGTAGATGCCATTTTTTCTAATTATGTAGCAACTCTTGTAGGTTCTTGTCTTCCTTTCTTCAAATATTATTTTCATTAAGTGATAGGGAAACTTGAGTTATAATACCCAAAGAAATTTTCTCTAGAATCAACTTACATTTAACAAATTCTACACTCAGATGTACTGAATACTTCTTGAATATTTTTCCTCCTCCTTTACATTTATATAACTTTTTCATTACTGAGTTCTAAGAGCAAATGACTATTATTAAAACCAAATTTTTATAGGCTGTTAGTTTCTAGTGCAGATCATTGCCTCTAGGTGTTACAGAATCAAAATCAAAACAACTAAATAATTTAGAGGTAAATTAGCAAGTAACTGAAAATGACTTATCACAAACTGTGGTTCATATGTGGCAAGGGGGCTGACAGAATTGTTACAACTAACAGATCAGCTGATTCTATCCCTCCCTTCCTCCCTCCTTCCCTCCCTCCCTCCTTCTCTCTCTCTCCCCACCCTTTCTCCCCCAAAGACATACAAATGTATAAATGACATAGTAATGCATTTATATAATTAAAAAATATTACCACTTCATTTCTCTTCTCATGAAAAATTGTGCCTAAAAATTCCATGATGTGCAAACATAAAATTGCCACTATATTTTTATCATTTAGGCAAATTCTATATGTAGAAACAGCTGGAGGGAGGGTATGGAGGTAGACTTTGTCATTTCATTTAATTTTCTACTCAGCTATATTCTAACACCCCAACTCATTTAATCATTTTAAAGGAATTTTTTAAATGGAAAGCTTAATTTGGGTTAATATATGACTTTGTTCATGCCTCATATTGGAAAAAAAATCATAAACACAATAATAAATACTACCTTTTGTTTTCAAACACCAACATAAAAGTGATTGTAAAATTCAAGATTATGGAGTTGGAAAGCATCTTATAGATTGCCCTCAGATTTTACAGCTGAGAGAAATGAGATGCAGAGGGATTCGTCGTCATGCCAAAAACAGCACATAGATTTGTACCATTCCTGGAACAAGAACTTCTGTCTTCTAATGCCAACTTCCTTGTGCTTTCTGTCTCTCAATTCAAAACAAATTATTGTGGATCATTGGTTCCTGCTAATTTGTTTTTGAGATAAAACATTTGTGTCTTTCACACAAGATCACCCATACTTTAGAGCACAGCAAATGTGGTTTGACTCTATGTCCAAAAAATAGTAAAGGAATATAGGGTTGCACCAATACACCAAATTTCTCACGTTGCTCATGTTTCAGACAAGGTCACATCTAAACCTCACTAGAAAAAGAATAATTGTGTTTAATTTGCCCTTCATAGGAGGAAGGCCCCAATATCCTATTCTACCATTCTAACATTGAAGAATTCAGTTACAGATCTCAATTCTCTTCTTTCTCCTCCTGGAGTCTAAGGGTCTCCTTGGTATTATTTTGCTCTCAGTGGGAAAATGAACACCAGATTAACCATTTTCAGTCCAAGAGTGCTCTCTACATACAAGTCCATCCAACAGTTTGCTAAACCATGGCATTGCTGAGAGCAAGATTAGCTCTTATTTCGTGCCGATTTCCAAAATGTGCCCAGCACCTGATATGTGCCAAATACATTTTAGAGCAAATAAGCTATTGACTCAATCACTCATTGATCTTGAGGACTATTTTCTTCATGCTGAAAATTTATCTTAACTTTTTTCTACCTGTTTTTGTGTGTGCAGTGGTGATTTACTCTTAATTTTCCTCCCAACTTTTCTGGTAAAGAAGTACAGGACTATGCATGAGGCTCTAAGCACAAACGCCAGTATTTAATGGAAAGATTACGTCAAGATTATTTTGTAATTTCAAACTGTAATAAAATTTTTGGAGTCCTTAATTCTATGTTTCCTTAAAGAAAATAGCACTTTACTGCTGACTCAGTATCAGCCTAATATCCATTCTCACAACCCCCACCCCTCAGGGTCTGTTTCGCCTGTATTAGCACTTAGGCAGTCATCCATTATAATAGAATCCCAAGATACAGAGACAATTATCTTTCTAAATTAGCTTGTTCCTAATTAGTGAAAAAGAAATACCTAGCCCGGAAGTGTTTATTTTCCTTGCATCTCAACATACATGAATACTATTGTTTTAGCTTGCAAACTAACTTTATGAGCATGATTTCCTTTCTCCTACAGTACCAGTATTTATAGGCAATAAAGACACATTACAGAGCCAAAACCAAGAAAAATTGTGTAGAGGTGAGACCATAATAGAAATCAGTGTCATACCAGAGGGCAGCAGTAAGCTGGCCATTCTGATGAAGGACACACATAAGCGTTGAGGTCAGGGTAAGGCAGGAAAGAAAGCCAGGTGGACAGATGAGAGGCTGATAGATGCAGAACCAAAAGGTCAGGTAGGTAACTGGGACTAGAAATTAATCTAAAAACAAAACAAAACAAAACAAAACAAAACAAAACAAAAACCAAACTGTTAACCAAGAGATTTTCAACTTTGGGGAAAATAGAACAAAGAGTAAAAAGAATTAGCTTATGCAAGAACTCTTGTTGGATCAACTGTTGACTCAACTGTTCTGGTTGCCTCAAAGCTACCTCTATTCCTTTCTCATCCTGAATGAGATGAGCCCAGGAGCTGCAGAAATGGCCACTGAACAAAGCCAGCTGGGGAGAAGAGTGTGGAAGCAGGGCATGCCCATGGATTGCAGATAATTTCTGTAAGATCTGCTATTCCCAGTCTGGAAAAGACAAATTTAGTTCATGTTGGATCTTGAGTATTACAATAACAATTCAACCTCAGTAATATTAGTTTACTTATTAATTGAAGCCATGCATTAACATTTAGAAGGACCTTCATACTAACCTTTAAATATCATGATCTTTTCAAAGGGATTTTTCCGTACTGTCTTCTTCTGCCAGAGACCCACTTTGGTTTGGAAGTCAAAGAAGACAAAGGGCAGAGAGCCAGTCAAACTACAGGAGAAATGCTGGAGACCTTCCCACAGTTCTCAGCAAATTTGGCTTTCCTGTCCACATTGCTTCTTCTAGCATGATCTTCTAGGAAATTTGACATTGCTTCTTTATTAATTTGTGAAATATTTGTTGAGTACCTACTGTGAGACAGTGGTCCACTATAGAACACAACTGTGATACAGAGATGGAGAGTGGGAGGTGAAGGACTCAGGGAATGCCCCTATATAGTCCCTATAGTCCCTCTGATTTCGACCATATTGACCGGAGATTTCCCAAATTAGTTCTGGCTTAAAATTCTATTTCTCTTAAATCAAATCAAATGTATTACTCACATATTTGTGGAACATTTTTTGAGACTCCTTAGCATGTGCCAATTGGTAAAAAAGCAAAGTTAAAAAGATATATTCCTTGCTTTAGAAATTCCATGATTTATAAAGGACACATGGAAACAACTTGAGTATTCTCTCCTCTTACTACAAAGTATTTACAAATACATGCCTTATCTGTTTTACCAGAAATCAGGAGAAATTTTGATTCTGGAGTTAAAAAAATGTTGGTCTCTCATTTGAGGAAAATTATGAAATAGAGAATCAAGGATTAAAAGTCAAAAAGCACAAAACAAGGAGCAGAGAAAAGGTTTTATGTGTGTGTGCATGCAAATATGTATGTATATGTATAATACACAATATATATTTGTATATATATGTTATATATATAAAATATCTTTTTGCTCCTAAGGAAACATTAAGGCAGTTGAGGAGAAGTCAAATTAGGCCTTACAGCTACATTTCTTAAACACCTATGTGAAGAATTGCGGAGAAGGTCATGCAGATTAACTTCATGATCACAAGTTGGAAGTGGATTTTAAAGAAATCTTTGGCAGATGTAGAAGAAATGACCAGAAAACAATAATAACATTTTAAATAGCGGCATTTATTCATCACCTTATATATCCTGGATATTGTGCTAGATACATCAATATAAATTAGCACAATACTCCTAATAACACAGTGCATTAGACAGACCCTCCCAAAGTGGTTACCAAAGGATTTTCATAGATGTCTTGCATCCCCCCACACACACCAAATTGATTAGTTTTCAAACTAATTAATGAAATACTAAACTAAAACAAAAGTCAAAAGAGTTTGTTATACTGCAGGTGTTCTTGTGGTCTTTAGCATAATATGGAAAATACGGTATAGAGCAATCCACACACTATTTTTAGACAATGGAACCCATTTTTATGGAGTATATTGAAGTGTTAGTGTATTAGTGCCCTGAGAGATACGTTTTGGGAAATACTGTGATCAGGCACTAAGCTCTGGGAAGAAATAACTTGAGACAGAAAACAAATGACTGTTAATATTCATTTATCTGCACTTACATAAAATAAAATTACAAGTTTAAACTTAAGAGAGCTTAGGAGAAAGAAACTTCTAAAAGTTTCTACTTTGCATAGGAATGGGTATTATTAACATTTCACGGTTATTGCTATTATGTTACGTTTTTCTCTTTATTGCATTATTTTGGTGAACATCAGGTGACCTCATATCACGGAACTTTGATCATTTTACTATTAGGTCTCAGCTTCCTCAGTCACAAATTCTTCTATCATGGGAAATTTCAAGAACTTCATCTCTAAATGGTAAAAGAATCACTACAATTTCAAGAGTTATGAACAAAGTGACAGGGACATACTGAGGAGAAAGAGCTGATCCTTCCTGCAGGGGGTCAGCAGGGGTGGGTTTTATAAAAAGATGACAAAGGAGATGTTCTATAACTCCCACAGAAGCTGCTATGGTTTACTTAGAGATTCGGTCCAAGAAAATATTTGAAAAGAACAACAAAGAGAGATAATTATAAAATGGATTTTGACAGTCTGTTTGCTAGAAAGTTTCTGGTTCATAGTTATACCCATTTTGTAAACACTGCGGATCATTGTGGTACATACATTTAGTTATTCTTGTGACTTCACTTTGTCTCTGATGCAGAATGATTAAGTGGGCTAACTTCTTTTTATAGCCTCTTTAAATTACCCCTGGCCCAGTTCCAAATTTTATCTGAAGTAGTATTCTTTAATACTATATTGGGTTCATGGACCAAAGGGAAAGTCATTCTAGCATCTCGCCCCATCCTCCAAGCCTGACATGGGGTTATAAGACTCATGAGTACGAACACAATTTCCCCATAGAATGAAAGCAGCTTGCAACAAATTCCATCTGGATTGTTCCTGCCGGCCCCTGGCTGAGCTGTATGAGTCTCCAGCTAATCAGTCCGAGAAAAGGTGAGTGCGTTGGGCCTCCGATGAGCCGTAATGATGAGCCGGATATAATACCGATTCTATCAATTCCAGAAAAAATCTCAGAGGGTTGTTAGTTTCCACTTCTCCTCCTTCAACACCTGTCCCTTAGACTTAACAAGCAGAGGAGAAACTAACTCTATTCCTGTCACACTTATTCT
Organism: Ursus maritimus; assembly: GCF_017311325.1. Taxonomy (NCBI): domain Eukaryota; kingdom Metazoa; phylum Chordata; class Mammalia; order Carnivora; family Ursidae; genus Ursus; species Ursus maritimus. The sequence continues at coordinate 24,813,956 of NW_024423675.1, read as the reverse complement.
GAAGCCATTCAGAAGTGAGCAGCAGAGAACAGAGACCATGGTCACTCTCACTGGCTTCTTCATTCTTAAGCACATTAAGAGGCTGAGTCCTCCTTTATCTTACCTGGGGAGACAAGTTAAATACCTCAGATATTTTTCTGGTTGGGCCTTCTTGATAATTATAAATGTACCTTTTGACTCAAGATTTAAATTAATTCCAAAATAAACATATTGAAAAACAAAACTGTATGTTTTACCTGCTGTTGTGTTTTTTTTTTTTTAATAAGGGAATAAAGATAAACCATAAAGTTCCCACTCACGGGCTAAAGCATCTCACCATTTACAATGCAATTATCAAACTCACATAACCTTGATATTATACTTTAGAGTTCCTTTTCTTGTTTTTCTAATTTTTTCCTACTTAGTTACATTTGTAGGCAATTGTAAACCTCCAAGGTAATTTCTGGAGCAAGATATGCAGTAGACAAACAAAAGTATGATGAGAAGAGAGAGAAATAGTCAGCTGAAACTAAAGGTTCTGTAAATGAAGTGGCCTAAAGCAGAAAATGAAAGTTGAAATACTAACCAAAAAATTAACCACATAAAAAGGTATTAAATACAAAAATCACCTGGACCATTGGTAAAAGTGGGTATCACTAGTCTTTCGTTATTTCTCAACGAATGCGGGTTACTGAAACCAGGAGGTATTTCTATACATAAAGAAGAGAGGTCACCAGGCTACCCCAGAAGTGAAGCTTAACTAGAGTTCTAGCAGGAAGAAAAATAGAATAAAATTGTTTGAAATGGATAGAAGAGTAATATTTTGGAAGAGAGAGCTGCAGGAAGATCCAACTTTCTCTCCTAAAACTGCTATCCAATGGCTCATGCCAGGGCTACACTAGGATTTAACCAAAGTCTGCATAACTATAAAAGTTGTAGAATACAGTGAAATACCTGTGCAAAGTCCTATTTTTTTCTTTTTCCTAATTGATTTAGCTGTGTATTTCTTGTTTCCTTCGAAATTTTCCAGTGCTCTGCCTTCAACAGGCCAGAGAGAACCCAGTGCCAGCTGCCAGGGAGGGTGACACAGTGACTGGGCATTCGACCAATATTATGGTTTCCACTTCTGTCAGAATACAGGAAAATAAAATCTTCGAATTCTACCTTAGGGAAAAAGGGTAATCAAGTTTATTACTAGAGCCCAAGAACAACTAAACTGTATATAAAATATCTTATTAATTCAATGAATATCATTTTGAAGTACTTTGTATTTTAGCATATGTGTGTCAACTAGTAAGGAATGTGATGATTTCAAGTCTTTAACAATTAATTAACGTCTTGCTAAAAATGTTTTCTTTGTTGTTTTAGTAGCTTTTTGTGTCTCTGCATGTTTTGAAAATACAAAAATATGTAACTATGACTATTCATATAGATAAAGCTCACAAGAGAAACATTATCTTTTGAATGAAATGCTCCCTTATGTTTGACAAAAGTAATAAACAATTTGATGGCTCTTTCATATTATGGTCTGTGGATGAACATATGCAAAGCTAGTAATATAATCTATGAAAACAGTGAGACCTTACAGAGATCCTAGTTTAAATACTTGGCTTAAAACGTAAAATGAAAAAATAGAATCAAAATGATCATTGGAGAAAGAAGAAAATGTTTAATTATTATAAAAGACTTTATCATGACAATATATCTAATCTTTCTAAGAAAAACACTGTATCATCATTTTCATTTATTATGACTTTACGAAGTGCAGCATTATGGTGCTTTTCAATGGACATGTTATTTTCAGAGGTAAGAGTATTGTAGATGGCATCAGGTATAGCGAATGCATAGAACTTCTGCAATGGAAGAAATATGGCTGCCGGAAAGAGATACCTTACTGGTGGAATCCTCTTCTCTTCCCCACTAGAAGTGTATTGGCAGTTCTTCTCTTCCTCTGGGTATTTCCACTTGGCTTCAGGCTGACCATGGCCTATTCCATCCAGTGGCTAGGGGAGGAATGTTCCCGGTATGTAGACCCAAGCCTACACCTGACAAAGGCTGTGGAAGCATTGCCACCTCCTCTAGCAGCGCACTGCTTCAAGAACTCAAAAGCAACAGTTACTCAGAACTGTTCAGGTCCAGACCAGTTTTGTCAGCAGAAGCTTTATTTCTGGACAAATGCTAACCAGCTATCACTGTGCTCTACAATGACAAGGTAGATAAATACAAAATAAGGGCAAAATTTAAATATCAAAATTTTAGGAAATTTGTAAATGTTCTGTAAGCTAATTCCTTTTTAGTTCATAGTCACCTTTGGTTTTGCAAACGTGCTCTGATAAAATATAATGCCATGAGTTTCTCAATCAGTGAAGTGTAACTTCTTGGTTTTTCTCTAATTGACCATATATATGTTGAATATATTCTTCTTCAGTAAATTGGTCTCCTGATAAATAAGGATAGATTTCACAAAGGCAATTTTCTTTTCTTTCTTTTTTAGATTTTGGAACAGTTTTAGTTTCACAACAAAAATGGCTAGAAGGTACAGAGATTTCTCATATATCCCTTAACCTCACACATACACAGCTTTCCCCACTATCAAGATCCCACACCAGAGTGGTACCTTTGTTACAATTAATGAGTCTACATTTTTAAATCTGATTATGGCAAGGTTGCAGAACACCAGGTTAATCTACGAAAGTCAAACTTCTTATATAATAGCAATGAACAAGTGAAATTTGAAATTAAAAACCTAATACCATTTATATTAGCACCCCCAAAATGAATTACTTAGGTACATATCTAACAAAATATGTACACAATCTATATGAGAAAAATTACAGAGCTCTGATGAATGAAATCAAAGAAGAAATAAATAAATGGAGAAATATTTTATGTTTGTGGATTGGAAAATTCAATATTGTCAAGATGTCAGTTGTTCCAAATTTGATCTACAGATTTGATACAACCCAGATTGTTATTTTCTTATCACCCACAAGTTATCTTGGATATCAACAAACTGAATGTAAAGTATACATGGAGAAGCAAAAAACCTAGAATAGCCAATACAATAATGAAGCAGAAGAATAAAGCTGGAGGACTTACAATACGTGATTTCAAGACTTACTATAAAGCTACAGCAATTGAGACAGTGTGCTACTGGAGAAAGAAGAAACAAATAAATCAATGGAACAGAATAAAGAGCCCAGAAATAGATTCCCATACAATCAATTGATCTTTAGCAAAGGAGCAATGGCAATAAATGCAATAAAGCAGAGACAGTCTTTTCAACAAATGTGGCTGGAACAACTGGACATCTACGTGTGAAAAAAAAAATCTAGACACAGACCTTCACATAAATGAACTCTAAATGGATGATAGACCTAAATGTATAAAACTCCTAGAAGGTAACATAGGGAAAAAACCTAGATGACCCTTGGGTATGGTGATGACTTTTTAAATACAACACCAAAGGCAGAGTTCATGAAAGAAATAATGGAAACTTTAGACTTCATTAAAAATAAAAATCTCTGCTTTGTGAAATACAATGCCAAGAGAATGAAAAGAAAAGCCACAGACTGGGAGAAAATATTTGTAAAACATCTGATAAAGGACTATTATCCAAAACATACAAAGAACACTTAAAACTCAGCAATGAGAAAGCAAATTAAAAATTAGTCAAATGCCTTAACAGATACTCTCCAAAGAAGATATACAGAGGGCAAGTAAGCAGGTGAAAAGATCTCCACATCATATGTCATCAGGAAAAGGCAAATTAAAATAACAATAAAATACCCTTACACACCTATTAGAATGGCAAACATTCAGAACACTGATATCAAATACTGACAAGAACAACAGGAGCTCTCGTTTATTGTCGATGGGAATGCAAAATGGCACAACCACTTTGGAAGACAGTTTGGTGGTTTCTAGCAAGACTAAACATACTGGTACCATATGATACAATAATTATGCTCTTGGTATTTATCCAAAGGAGTTGAAAACTTAGGTCCGTAGAAAAACCTGCACACAGATGGTTCTAGCACCTTTATTCATGATTGTCAAGACTTGGAGGCATCCAAGACGTCCTTCAGTAGGTGAATGGATAAATAAACTGTGGTCCATCCAGACAATGGGATAGTATGAATATTATTAGGCACTAGAAAGAAATGAACTATCACTCTATGAAAAGACATAGAGTAACCTTAAATGCATATCACTAAGAGAAAGAAACCAATCTGAAAAGTCTAAACACTATATAATTCTAACTACATGCCATTCTGAATAAAGCAAAACTATAGACATGGTAAAAAAGACCAGTGGTTGTCAGGGGCTGGGAAGGGGGAGGAATGGGTAGGTGAGGCACAGAGGATTTTTAGGGCAGTGAAAATACTCTGTCTGATACCATAATGATGCATTTATGTCATTATAACATTTGTCCACACGAACAACCCAATAGAATGCACAGCACCAAGAGTGAACTATAATGGAAATTATGGACTTTGAGTGATTCTGATATGTCAATCTAGGTTCATCAATTGAAATAAATGTAGCACTCTGGTGGGAGGTGTTGGTAATACAGAAGGCTGTGCGTGTGTGGTTCAGAGGGTATGTGGGAAATCTCTGTACCTTCCCCTAAATTTTGCTGTGAACCTAAAACTACTCTAAAAAAATAAAGTCTTACTAAAGAAAGAAAAAAAAATCTCAAAACAATAAACCAATGTTTTGATTAAAACAATTGTCACTTGTTTAAACTCGTCAACCATAGGACAAAGTGTTGTATACTTAGTTTAAGATGAAGAATCCTGGTTCTAATGTCCCAACTGCTGCATATTAAGCAAGTCTTGAAGAAAAGTTCTCCAAGAGCCTCCTCCTAGTCTTCAGAAATCACATCCATGTTTGACATCCCTCATCTCTCACCCTGGGGGCCAGGATACCATAGGTATCATGTATTACAGTGTCCTTGACACTTTTGAAATCACCCCATGAAAAGTCCAATCCTCATTATACTAATGGCTTCAGAGACTAACACTAAGTTGATAATGCTTATCCAATGAATATTAAATCAATACAAAACTGAAGCAAAAACTCTGCAACCATATCACAGTACCAGTCTGAGCTAAAACTGAGCCAAGAAGTGGTTGATGAATCTCAGAGTGGGAGAAGACTCATCAACATAAATTTGCCATATGGTAATGAGCTGCAGAAGCGTTTGGGAACAAAAAGAACTTTTTCTGTCCGTGTATATAGGCTGTAGGTAGCACATCTCCTCACATCCATATATCAAGAGTATTAGAAAAAGTTCAAAAAATCCCAGCAGTCATCAATGCTCATCTGTGTTTAATTACCTGAAAAATCCAGACAAGTTTGAATCATCCAAGGCCGCGGTGTTTTCCATAACCAACTGTTTCTAATAAACATACATGAACAGAAGCAGTTCTGCTTTCTTAACCCTCAGCATTTTGAAATAGCTGTAGAGAAAAAAGCAGTGCTAGAGAGAGCACAGAATATGCCCTGGGGAGTTTAGGAGGCAGTACTTTCCTTAAGTACTTCTTATGACACTTCAAATATTTTACTCATGAATGCCATATAAAATTAGCCTTTCTAATGCTGCAATTGGGATGGCTTTAATTACTGTATGTCCGATCTAATTTCTCCCCACGACTTTTACCTTTGATTCTTGCCCAAAATACAACAAGAGCTTATTTTCAATAAATTCAGACTGGTGTCATCATTTCTAGGATAACCATACTTATACGGTCATTTATGGTTTTGAAATGATCCTTTGTGATAGTTAAATAATCATTTGTCACTTCTCCCACATTAAAAAATCATCTGATGATGACATAATTGAACAACAGTTGGAAAATCATTAACTGTAAACAGATACTGATGAGCTCTTTAAAAATCTCCATGACATAAATTATTTGTAATCTATAACTATACAAAGAATAAAAACAGGATGTGAAGGTAATTCCTGCCTAAATTAACCCTAAAGGGGAAGTATACGGTAAAACCTCACGAACCTCGAATGGCAATAGGAAAGTTGGCTTGAATTACTGAATACTTTGCAAGAATGCACTATTAGAACCTTTAAACAAAATACAAATAAATAAGATACGTTTAATTTAAGAACCTGCCTTTCTCATCTAAAGTGTCATGAGCATAAAAGGGCTGTTTTTAGACTTGCCACTCGGATTTTTTAAAAACACACTGATGCTCACTTTAAATAAATCTTTTGTTCTAGCCACATAATGGCAGACACGCCTTCCCCAGCCTCATGGCATTGCGGACACCAAAGACACAGAATCTGTACCACCCCACTCACATTTTTTGCCCTTCAGATTCTTTTAGGCCAGTTAAAGACATTGTTCAATAAGCAAATAATTGCAATATAATGAGATAATGTTATATTAAACAAATACACAAAACTGCAAAAGAACAGATAAGAACGAAATCATGGTGTAGTCTATTACTCTCATTATTTTGTTTTAATCAGGTTTAATATATGGTAAGTAACAAGGGAAACTGGCAAGTTAAGCCAATATCAGCACTGAAGTGCCATTTTCAAACACTGATCATGAATAACCTTTAAAGGAACTGCCATCCCACAATCTTTAAAAAGTTCAGGTAATATGACTTTTTGAGATTGGGAAACAGAATAAAACAGTGTGACAGGGAAATAAATCAAAGACACAGTTCCCGGAGGGTCTTAGCTAAATATGTTTCTCCAATTAAGTTGGCCCTTGAACCTAAATATTTGTAATAGTAAGAATTTTTTATTATACATTTGTAATACATACAACTGACTGCTACGTGTTGAGACACTGGCTATTAAAAATGTTCTGAATAATCATTTGTTTTTTAATATGCATATTTTTTGTTCATTATGACTTACATGAGAAGTGAGAATATATCACTTTTCTTGTTGTTGGATTTCAATCATTCCCAGGAGTCTTAAAATTACATTTCTATTTTGTTTATAAGCACAAAGTGTAACAATCAGCTTTCTACTTCCTTCACAGGCCACGTGCCATGCTGAGCCATAATCCTCCTCTCGTTCTGGATGTACGAATTCTGTCCATTTGTACTTTGTGAAGATTTGAATCAAATTACATATTTCATTGTTAGCAAACTGTAAAGTTTCATGAGGGTCCATTCAGAAATCATTTGCTGTAAGAGGTTTGTTTTCAAATATGTGTAACTAAGGCATCCTGGTACACAGAGGTAGGAGTAAATACAAGCCTGACCACTCTCCCCACTATTTTATTTATATAAATCTAAGAGTTGATGCTAAAATTTCAGAGTGAGATAAGATAGTTGCTAGTCTAGAGAACATCACAAAAGAAATTACTATAAAGATTATGTGAGTCACAAATAACATTTTACTGCGTTGGCTGCTCATGAATTATTTTCAGCCTTTGGCTGAAGGATAAAAATTATCGAAAAGTTTATCATGGACTTACAATGCTCTCCATTATAAGATGACAGTCTCTGAGTTTCTGTTGTATCTAATAGATGTATAAAAATACATGAGAAGTAGGGTGCCCTTGTGTACATATGTAATTACAGAGATGAAAGAAAGTTCATTAAAGAAAGATAATCATTAAATTTTACTAAGTTGCAAATGGCCTTCTGAATCTGCTTCTTTCTCATGGTATGTTATACTTTAATATTGCTCTTTACTGATTCTAACTTTACGCATCTTTGGCTTTTTCAAGATTCAAAGGAAAATAGCCACATCTACCAAATACATTTAGGCAGCAGTATCACTTAGGGCTAATGAAAGCTTGTTGTAGGCACATAGTGATCATCTGAGACTTCAAAGTTCCTATCAAGACTTGCTTGAAAAACCCATCTCTTCTGCAAGCCTCCTTCATGGACTCTACTTTCTCCTCGGAACTTCTGTTGTCTGTATTAAATGCAGCATAACCAGAAAGAGATGGTACTGGGTCCTACCACTACTCTGGTCCCCCAAAATCTTTACTATAATAACTGTAATAATCAAACAGGGTATCCTAGGTGAGCGCTCACTCTCTCTTTCTCTCATTCCAGTATATTTATAATATTTGTATCTATAAATACCATGCATTTATCTTCATAATAATTAAAGGGGCATTTAAATGAATACTTTCATTGATGACCAAAAAGTGTAGCCAGAATGACCGAGCCCACATTCTATACAAAAATCCATATGCAATGTGCTGAACATATTAAAATGTATAAACGTGGTATAATAGAGATAGCTGTTCCTAATTTTTCTTCAGTGAGGAACAAGAGGTAAGTGTTAATGAGGGTGACTGAGGTTATATCCTTGTACAGTCACCATGCTGTCTGCATGCCCTGGTCTGTAGTTCCACTTAGCCAGTTTTACTTCAAAACCTTTATGACTGGTCACACAGTACTGTTGGCTTCTCATTATGTACTCTAGGGATGGCTGACACAGTGTTATGCTCATTCATTCTGCTATGCATCTGTATGGTATGTGTGTGCTGTGTTGGCATTACGGGTGGTGGGTGTTAATGGAGATGGAAGAGTGCTATGATGGGATAAGTGCCTTTTGATTTCTCCATTAGTTAGGTGAAAGTTTCCAATGGGTCTTCATTTGAGCAGTACCATAATGTACCCTGTGATATAATATTAAGCATTCACTTAGCTGCTGTTTAATCCTTTCATGTCCCATTACACTGCAGTCACCTTTATAGAATATATTTTAAAGCTTTATAAAATTAGAAGAGCTTTGGGATGAAAGGGTCCCGGCTAAAATCACAGACTCTAGAATCAACTACATGGCGTCATCTCAAAGCCACTTTTTGCCAACAGTGTAAACCAAAGAAAATTATTGATTTCTCATTTTTTTCATCTTTTAAATTCCATAATATCTGACTCTTTTAGTGAAGATTAACCAAATATTATATATAAAGCACCTCAAATAATGTCAGGCATGAAGTAAATACTATGAAAAAATTAGTTTTTTTTATTGTATTTCGTTAGCAGAAAGGGACATCTAGGAAGCTTTTGCTCAGAAATAAACCCACATTTACATGATCAATTAATCTACAGCAAGAGAGGCAAAAATACACACTGGGGAAAAGACAGTATTTTCAATAAATGGTGTTGGAAAAACTGGACAGCTATACACAAAAGAATGAAAATGGACCACTTCTTATACCATACACAAAAAATAAATGCAAAAGGTAGATTAAAGATCTAGATGTGGAACCTGAAACCATAAAACTCCTAAAAGAAAACATAGACAGTAATCTCTTAGACATCGGCCTTAGCAACATATTTATAGATACGTCTCCTTAGGTAAGGGAAACAAAAGCAAAAATAAACTATTGGGACTACACTAAAGTAAAAAGACTTTTGCTCAGCAAAGGAAACCATTGAAAAAACAAAGTCAACCTACTAAATGGGAGAAGATATCTGCAAATGACATTCCAATAAGAGGTTAGTATGCAAAATATATAAAGAACTTATACAACTCAACATAAAAAAACAAGCAATCTGATTAAAAGTGGGCAGAGAACCTGAGTAGACATTTTTCCAGAAAATTTACGTAGGTGGCCAACAGACACATAAAAAGATGCTCAATGTCACTGATCATCAGAAAAAATGCAAATCAAAACCACAATGAGATATCTTCTCATCGGTCAGAATTGTTGGTATCCAAAAGACAGGAAACAAATAAGAACTGTTGGCAAAGATATGGAGAAAGGGGAATGAACCCTCATGTAGGTTGTAGGAATGTAAACTGGTGAAGCCACTGTGGAAACAGTATAGAGGTTCCTCAAAAAATTAAAAACAGAAATATCGTATGATCCAGTAATTCTGCTCATGGGTATTTACTCAAAGAAAATGAAAACACTAATTCAGAAAGATATATGCACCCCTATTCTTATTGCAGCATTATTTCCAATACCCAAGATACAGAAGCAATCCAAGTGTCCATTGATAGATGAATCAATAAAGATGCGAGGTATCTATCTATCTATTTTTCTATCTAAGCCATAAAAAAGAATGAAATCTTGCCATTTGTAACTACATGGATGGACCTAGAAGGTATTATGCTAAGTGAAAAAAGTCAGACAGAGAAAGACAAATACCATATGATTTCACTTATATGTGGAATCTAAAAAACAAAACAAATGAGCAAACAAACAGAAACAATCACTCTTAGATACAGAGAACAAACTGGTGGTTTGCAGAGGGGAGGTGGGTGATTAGATGGGCAAATAGAGGAAGTGGATTTAGAGGTACAAATGTCTGGTTATGAAATAAATAAGTCATGGAGATGAAAAGTACAGCATAGGGAATATAGAAAATAACATCATAATGTCATTGTATGGTGACAGATGGTGACTATACTTATTTGGTGATCATTGAGTAAAGTATAGAATTGTCAAATGACTATGTTGTACACCTGAAAATAATATAACGTTGTATGTCAACCATACTTCAATAATAATAATAAATTAATTTAATTTAATTTTTAAAAAAGTTTTCACCAAGTTTTTTTTCCTTAGTGGCTGACAAATGTTAAATGATGGGATGTAGACTAAAGCATAGACCAAAAATATCAGATTTCTCAGGTCAAACATTCCTGCGCCTTTACCAGTTCCTTAGTTATAAAGGCCTATGTTGTTCTCTAATTGCTATCTTTGTGTTGAAATTGATTCTCCAGCTCAAAACTCTGTTAGATCAATTCACATAATGTTCCTTGAATTCTCTAAACAGTCTGGCACAACATTAAACATGTAGCAGGCTCTCAATAAATAGTTGTATGAAATTGTGAACTGTTGATAGTAGAATGAATAAAGCAACTTTCTCTATGGCTAGCATTCATAATAGCTCTAGTTAATCTTAATAACCATCTTGGCAATGCATTCCTGTCATGTCAGTGTGTCTGTATGATGTTATTTCCCTTCTGTACCCTAACACCAAAATGCTTGATTCAAACGATGTGCCAAATGTAAAAGTATATTTAAAAATTCCTAAACTATTTCTTCTTCACCTACTTCTCACGTCTACATTTTAAAAAGCCTAAGTCCCAGATCATAAGTGGCTAGTGTGAATATGTCCTCTAAAAAAAACTCTTTATCCAAAGTTCATCATATTCTTTATCAGTTACTCTAATATGTGGGCGTCATATCATCAAGTGACTTCTAGATATCCTATTTGGCTACAGTCTAGCTTGAGATACAATAGATTGTATTTTTCTTTGTAATCTGTCAAAGTTTTCTAGTCAGTAGCATTTATGTTCTATCAGCCAACATAATATTATTAGAGAGCACATTTAAACTCTTACCTGATTAATAATACCTGAACTTAAAAACATTTAGCTATTGATAATATTATAAGTTAAAAATTAAGTCATTCACCAAACACTTATTGTATATTTTGCCTGAAAAAACTTTCTTACCTTACATTTAAAAACTGTAAAGAAAGCACTCAAAAAGAAAGCAATAAAGAAGTCAATTTTTCATTTATTTTTAATTATTGGAATGAACATCACTGATGTGAATTTTCTAGAGATCCCAGCTGTCAGGTGTCATTATATTGCTTATTGGGAACCAATATCACAATATGCCTTATTCCAACCTTTATTTCTTCACTGTCACTTACCATTACCCACCAAATGTGCTTGCACTCCATCTATTAGACCTGTCTGTGTCCCTTATTATTTTATATCACATTTCTGACTGTCTTTTGTTCTCTTTCTCAACTCATTTTTTCTCAAGATGTATTCATTTATTTTAGAGAGAAGGTGAGGGGGGTGGGCAGAAGGAGACAGATGGATGGGTATCTGAGCAGAGAGACCCACCTGGGGCTTGATCTCATGACCCTGGGGCCATGACCTGATCCAAAACTGAAACTGTTGCTTACCTGACTGCATCACCCAGGCGCCCCTCTCAACTCTGTTTTTTAATGCCTTTCCTTCGTCTCTGAGATATTCTCGATCAGTTTATTGGATTCTCTATCAATTTCATTGTTTATGGAATTACAAACTGTAACTGCTCCTGAACACTCTCCAACTAAAAATCTGCCATTCATCGTTGTTCAGTTTTTGCTAAATACAGCTTAGAAGTGGGAGAAGCCGGGGCCTAAGCGAAGAATCTGATGTTCTGGCCTAATGTTGGACAATACTCTAGCAATCGTTACCCATGCTTAGAATAGTTTCTTCCTGGAAGGAAGATGGGGTTTTAGAATGTTAGCATGACACCAACCTTTTTTTGGAACCTTCGTTCAATAGTTGAAGAGACAAAAACGGGTTCACTGACTTACTCAAGTTCACTCTGTTAGTTAATGTGGGATTTTGAACACATGGGGACCTTGAGCGCCTCATCTCATTCGTCTTGTATTTCACCACAGGAACTTAAATATTATATAATCATACTATGAAATTTGGTTTAGCAGGACTTAACAGTTATAGAAAGTAAATATTCATTGTATAAATACTCATTGGGATTTGTGAAAATTATGATTATAAATCTACCCCCACAAAAAAGTGAGACAACAATAATAAACAGCCAGAGGCCCAAATAAGTCAACCTACCCAAGAACTCACATCTAGTTAATATTTTTATGAAACAAGTCATGTCCAATTTATATATCTTATTGCGATTTGGCCAGGCTGCTTTTCTAGAAAATTCCAAAACCAGACTAGGATTATTAGTACTATTGTACAAAATGGTTTAAAATGAAGGTAAATTGAAAGCAAAGAACAGGTAAATGGATAATCTGAATGGAACTGCTGAAAGAGGCTTCTCTCAAAATCCACCTGAAAATGTTGAACCCTGAGGCAAGATGAAAGAATTATTTTTGCACCCACAGTGAAAACCAGGCAGTTTCCACTAAGGAATTATAAACATTCCTTGTGGATGGTCCATAACTAATATCTATTCCTTCAGGACCTCCCATACCATAGCAGCTGGCCCCTCAACCACTGTTAACAAAAATACCATGTACATCCGATTGCTAACAATGTGGATGACTTGATGAAATGGAAATTATCATGAGCAAATAAAAATTATGAAAAGTAATCCTATATAATACAGAGAACTAGAACGAATAAACAAAAAGAAGGAAAAGAGCCAGTCGCATAAAAAGAACAACAGAAACAGAGATGCAGACAGAGAGGGAGAGAGAAGAGAACTAGTTCAGAAGGGCATTTGATTAAAAATTCAGTTCTACTGTGATTTATCTTGAACTCTAGGCAAATACTTTATATATACATTCTTCCTTGTGGAATAGGTAAGACAAATTCCTGACTATCCCACAGAAATGTTATTAGAACAGCCTTGAGGTCTTTTAATTTTTTGACACTTATCATGCCATGAATTCATAGGGAATGGGTTCCAGCAGCTCGGGCTCCTGTCCATTGGTTCTCACAAAGTGTGCTTCTCTCGGTGGAGCGGGCTGGCATGTCAGTTGAACCCCAGTACCTTTCTCTTTGGCTTCCTTCTTTTTCCGATCATTTTCTTTCACATGCTTCAGGAAACTATCTCCGCTGTTTGAGTGCTTAATGTGCTCGATAGATCCATTAATTTCTTTGGCAAGAATCTTGCCCTTAACTTATTTGTTTACAACAATGTGAACAGCATGCTGGGTAACACTGTAGCCTTCCAGTGTTGCCATGGTAACATTTGCAGGGTGTTCCTTTTCAAACAGTCTCCATCCCCTTGATGTCTACGATATCACCTTTCTTGTAGATTCACATGTATGTAGCCAAAGGAACCACTCCGTATTTTCTGAAAGGCCTAAAGAACGTATAATGGGTGCCTCTCGTCTTTCACTTTGTGTTGGTCATTTTGGTGAATTAATGCAAGGTGGTGGTTCTGGCTGAAAGGAAGAAATAAGATGTCTTTTAATGTGGAATAACAAGGCTTTGTGCAAGTATATGTATCACGGGGTCATTCGGTTCTTGACCCACGTGCACCAAATAATTGGAGACCTGAGACCAGAATGGGGGGATAGAGTTTATTGAGCAGGTTAGTGTAGTTACTTTCAAGAGTGAAAGTGGGCCCCTGCCAGAGCAAGAGCGGTAATGGTGGTGAGGAGCTCTAGCTGCATCCTTTTAAGCCTGTTTTGTGTACGTGTAAATTTGGCTTTGACTGACATATTTGATTGACAGCTGGTGGTTATATACCATTGTGGTATCAAATAAAACAAGCTAATATAAATATCTTAGTATATAGATATACCTGCTAAAGCGTATTCTCCATTCTAATTGTGTTTGTATTTTGCATTTGTATTACAAATTCTAACTGCAATATAATAACTTGGATTTGTACTACTTTTATATATAATATGGTATAGTATATAACTTTATTACAATACATAATATATTTAGATACAGTATAATAGTATACTCACATATACATCTCATGTATATATGCATGTTTGTATACATGTGTATAGACACAAACACATACACACACACACATACATGTTTATGTACCAGTCCCGCACTTTTTCATGAACTCTTTAAGGAAGACTGAATTGTACTCATCTTTTAGGCACTTGTTATGCAATCAGTAATTTGAAGGATAACTAGATAATGGGCATGGGACTGCTTCTTCTCTTTTTCATCTCAAACCAAGCACCCACAGTGAGGAAGGTATCATATTTGAAATTTTGTCTTGGCATATATGTTTCATTATTTCTTCCTGATGAAGTTCTCCCTTTGCAGTCAAAAATGCTCTTTCTGTCTGTCTCTTTTGTTATTTTTCTTCTTAGTTTTCTAAATTATTCCAGGAAATTAAAAGCCTAGGAGTGATTCACAGATAACCTAAGCATTATTCCAGAATAAAACAACTATACAAACACATTAAAAAGGTAGACATATAATGTTTAATACACTTTTGGCCGTATGAGTACGTGGCACCGTTTGAACTAATCGTGATAAGGGACTACCAGTAGATGAAAAAAGAGTATTCATGGATTTTAGCAACAGTGGCCCTCCCCCATTTTGTAAAGAAAAAAGTCAATAAGAAATCAAAAGTGGTCACTGTAAGGGACATTATCTATCATACATTAAATTGATTTCAGTCGTTTAGCTTCGTCAAGCTTAGACCTTTTCTTTTTGTTTTCCTATTGACTAAGAGTTGAGACTGATAGCTGGGCAGGGCAACCCACCCAGTCAACGCTTTGTAAAAAGAATTAATGGTCATGCCGATACAATAATTTTACTAAGTGCTTTGATTCAGCAATGAGAACCTAAGCTGAGGCAACCTCAGGCCAGTCCTTCCTGGTGCCGCAACTCAACCAGTCCTAAATGACAATAGAGCCACCCCACAAAGTCAGGGGAAAGATCAGCCTACAGACTTCTGTCGCGAAGTATTCTATAGTTTTCAGATTTATGCCAAACTTTGATGTAGGGCCTCCAAATAGACAGAAACTTCTGTATTTATGCTCATGAGGAAGGAGGCACAATTACCTGTTCCTTGAGAAGCCACTGTTGATTTCCAGAAATGGAAGATTCTGCAGCCAGTGTGCAAAGTAATTAATTACTGATGCTATCAAATATCACAAGCTAATTTAATATTTTCTTGTAATTCACATCACATGAATACTTGTGATATAATCCCAGCTCTGCTTCCTTTTACCTTTGTCATCCACTCAAGACAATCAGTAGCCAGAATAATTCAGGAAAGGCGATTGTTCTCCATAGTCTTAAAGTGGTGCTTCCTTTCACGTCAGGTAACCGAAATGCTGTGACTGTGGTAAATATCAATATCTATCAAATTTAGTAAAATACAGATCTACCCTTAAGTGCCAGGAAGTATTTGGAATGCCTCTCCTACTCAAAAAGAACACTTCCATAATTTGAAAAGAAAATATCATTATAGTATCACATTTCTGAAAAACGAAAGATGCTGGCTTTCCCATTTAAAATATTGAATTTGTTGGAGGTTTATGGGGTGTGTAGGAAAATCAGGAATTACTGATGTAGGACCTACTCACCTCTTTGATAGATAAATTCCATGCAGCTATAACAGAATGTTTAAATAAGTTATTTTTGAATGAGGGTTTTTATGTCCAATGCAATTCAATGCTTCAGGCTGTGAGTTTCTATAACTTGGGTTGAAGGATGTCTAGTTTTTGCTGAAACAAAAGTATGAGATGAATTGTGTCAAGAGAAATTCTAGTTTATGTGCTGTGCCCTGGCTTACTCATAGAGGTTTCTTTGTAAAATATAGTGCCTGAGGGTTCAGGCAGAGAGCACATTCTAGTATTTCTCTGGTCAATTCCAAACAAACAAATGAAAATGAAATAAAATGGCAGTAATATAGTCTTACGAGCATAGGGAAGCTTGATCCTGCTGTCAGCCGCTTTAACTTTTTCCAACTGTGCTTAGTGTTCTTCCTTTATTATTTATTGATTTAGAAGCAAAGCTTTCCTTTGCACTTACCTACCGGCTCTACAAAAATTAAATCTCCAAAGTAATATCCAGCTAATATGTCCTGACTTCTAAAGCATTTTTAAGTGTACTTGCTTCCAAATTTCACCTCCTTAGTGAGCTCTTCATGCACATGCAACACTCCGATATCTTACCCCTTTTCCTTGCTTTGTCTTTCTCTAAAGCATTGATAACAACCTAAGGTACTGGAAACTTCACCAATTTGCTTTATAGCTCGCCTGCCTCCCCTTCACCCTAGATTATAAGCTCTGTGAGAGAAGGATTTTTGTGTCTGTTTTGGTCACTGATAAATCCCCAGAGGCTCAAACAAGTGACTGGTACTTACGCTGCTAGCTTTGGTTCCACTTCTTAGAGTTGAGATTCATGGGATAACAAGAGAAGAACAAAACTGGGCTGGAAACACAATAGAGTTGGGCACGTATGTGATCTCAGTAGAATGTTTCTTTTCTGATTCTGGGTTGGTGACTGACCCAAAAGGTTTTTCCCAAATAGGCTATCCATATCTCTTCATATCATCCCTTTTACCTCTTTCCTAAGCCCCTGTTGGCTCTCTCCCCAGGCACCCACTGCTCTTACCCGCCCATTCTCCCAGACAGCCTCCATACTTGTACTTCGGAAAGGTGAGTAAAGAAAGTCTGCCTTCTTTTATATCATAAAGTGTCCCATGAACCCAGTTATAATTTTGTTCCCTCCTCTCCCCACATATTACCCAAAACTTTATTCCCTTTGAGCCTAGAGTAGATAACTTTTAAGGAGAGAGACACAAATTTTAACAAATTAATTTTTAACCCTTTAGACTCCCCAAGTTGTTTTTGCCTGTTTATCTATTTTTCATGTCAAATCGAACTAATCTTGAATTTTTGAAATGCCAGGAACATGACAAAGATAAATTATTCTAGACAGTTTAGAGATTCATCTTGGGGGCAGGACATAGAACGACCAACTTTTCCCAGTTTGTCTGGGACTTCCCCAGTTTAGCACCCGCAGTCCCACGTTCCTCTCAATCTCAGGCAAATGGAGACAGATGGCCACCACAGCCGGACCTCCGCATATGGGCAAGGGCTCCCTGCCATAGAACACATCCCGAGACTTGGGCTTCTTCAGTCATCCCAGCTTATCTCCTCCTCTTACTTCTGCTCTTCTAAAGCTATAGAGCTTCGCACAGCAGCCATCAGGGCTGTGCAATGCTGGTGCTGACAGTGGGAAATAGGGAGTGAGAGGGAACCATGCGTCGGTCCAGCTACAGCTCTCCTGGAAGTTGTGAGTTCAGTTTCGACTACCCATCCTGGATGCTCACTCAGGACAAGTCATTCAAATTGTCAATGCAAACCAAACCATAAGACAATATGCCTCTGAAAATCAATGCAGAGTTACTTGTCTTATAATCAATATGTGAATTTTATTAAAAATGCATTCTAATCTGTAATATATGTCTTCCATTCAAAGAGCAATTCGACACTAGATATTTGAAGGCCAGAGCAAAACTGTTTGCTTGTTTTTCAGTTTGTATCACAGATGGTGAATATCCTTAGTTCATTGAGAAGGTGCCATAAGCTTTGTAAGAAGGCAGCATCAGCTCTACTATAAAACCAGCCCGGGGAGATTCACTTCAACATAGAACTTAGCTCCAGGTGCTTCTGACTCTGTTATCCTACATGTATACTTTATCTATATTCTGGAAAGAGCACTAGTTTAGAACTTAGAAGGCCCGATCAGTCCTACATTTACTGTGTATATGACACGAGCACTTGGGCAATCATGGAACATATCTAAGGTGATCAATAAACAGGGAACAACAAGGGAACTAACGTGCACACTTCACATGGCTACTCTTGGCTCAATAAGATAGTGACCTTGGAAGGTTTTCTCACCCATGTAAAATATTATTGACTATTTAGTAATACCAGTTCTTCATATCAGATTTACTGATGGAGCATTAATCTAGTGATAGGAAAATTGAATTCTAGCAACCTAGAAGATGTTTGGGAGGGCAGGGGCCTTTAGCTGGTAAGAGTGTACTTGATAGCGGAGTGTAAGCTGTATCACTTAAAACTTAGAGCAACCGGGTAGAGTAGCCGTCAGCGGTTGAGGTACTGTAAGGTGGGCATGTGGAAACCTGTAAAGCAGGAACCAGTTCATGGTTTGCTCAAGGTCACACAACAGTATATTTTTGTTTGTTTTTGTTCTTACCTCCTTCTGGTAAAATTTAAGGTATCTCACAAAGCTGAAAGTGGAAGAACCAGCACCGAACCTGGGTTTTGAAAAAAGTCAGTCCTGAGTTCTTTTCCTTGAACCATAATAGAAACTATGCCACCCTGGGAGTTACGGGGTCAGAGGTCTGCACGTAGCACTCTGTCCCTCCTTGGGAAAATCATGCAATCTGTCGCAACACTTTCTTCATTTGTAAAATAAGGAGATGGGGGGTGGTTTATGTTTTTCAAACTATTAGGTAAAATAGAACAAATAAGAAAAAAATACTTTAAAGTACAGAGCATATAATAAGGATAATTACTGTCTCTTGAAATGTGTTTTAGCTGTGTGTGTGTTTATACATATATGTGTTACGATGTGAAATGTGTTTCTTAATGTGGTTTGTGGTCAAAGCTACTTTAAAAAAAAATGTCTTCTAGGCTTCTTTCCAATAATCGTCTTCCACTGATTCTATCATGTTCTCCCTCATTTTAAAATAAAAAGACATCACCTAGACTTCCATTATTTTCATACGCGGTTTATGAGCTTAAGAGATTTCCCTAAGATCATGTTGCCCGTAGTCAATTTCCTTACCCTTCCTAACCTCTACCTCTGCCCCATCCATGTTCATAAATACTTCAAAATCTTATATTTTAAGGATCATTGTGTTACTATGAAGTTTCTCCAACCACGGATTAATTGTAGTAATATTTTGTACTTGAATGTTGATCCATTTGAATATATTCTAAGTAGAATATTTATAAAGTTAACAATATTTATACGATCCTTATTGTTTGTAAAAAATGGCCAGCGGCAGCTCTAGGGTACCTGCTTTTGATGTTTTCAAATGTCTCTTTCAAAGAAATGCTTCCTAGAAGGCAGAAATAGACTCTGGAAAATAAAAGTGATCCGAAGAGCTAAATAATCATCACAAGCTGTGATCAGCAAAATGGAATCTTCTCTCCTCCACATACACATATGTTCAAACTGAGATAAACATGCACATACTTCAATTACAAGCAAAACTTTCTTGAGAGACAAGTGGCAGGGAGCACCGAAGCTGAAAGCAATGTGACAACACGGTGGCACACGATGGTGAGAAACAACTCAACCCTGTAATTAATTTCTATCATTAAAGTCCCATCAATATCACTTAGCTGGATGACTCTGACAGGATGGGAATATTAGCTAGAGACAGATTTCCTACTTCAAAGGTTAGAGTAGTGTTTGCATATGTACTGCAGAATTCATTATAAAAAGGTGAAAATATGGAAGGCATTTTGCGTAACCTGAAAATAACAGTGAAGCATAGCTGTATGTGCTTGACATTGGCTGTGGTGAAGACAAAGTTTTGTACCTTGTTTTCACTTAAAAATAAATGCAAAGGTTCAGTTTTCAGAGTTGGATTGAGAGAGCAATGTGCATTTAAGATGAATTTCTATGAAACCCTAGGACTTTTTATTTGCCATCTGTAATGGTTAATAGTAACGAAGTATACAAAATTGTCTCCAACCGAGGTCATTATTAAAGGAAACCAAAGAGAAGAAGAAATGGGGTTAGATGTAGCCAGTTTCTTTTAGGAGACAGTTGATTAAATGGATACAGAATGGACAACATAGCAAAAAATTCCCTTGGCAGTCATACTAAGAAAGCAAAATTGTTTGTAGAATAGTGGTCCTCATGAAAGAAGTTATATGAAAAGCTATAAAAATTTCCCTTGGGCTCAAAATGAAGTTTTCTCATCCCAACCAAAGTTTGGCAAGTAATTTGTTTGAATGACTATTCTGAACTCCCCAAAATGAGATATATCACATCCTACAATCCTCCCAGTCTAAGATACATTATTGCATAAGGTTTATTGTATCTTTAAAATGTAGACACATACTTAAAATGACTTCTAATCTTCAGTCTTGGTACCTGCTTCACTCTCTTTCTTTCTTTGAAAATCTAAGTAGATTCCAAGTAATGGTATCAGGAAAATTGAACACTGTTTTGTGAGATATGGCAGGCTCTGGAATTAAAATTACTTACATTTTGAACTTAATATATGAAATAAATCAAACTTTTAAAACTTTTCTTCAGACTGAATCAATGTAAACAACATAATGATTCTTTGCTGGGTATTTCTGACTTTTAAATGAATTACACAATTTGACAAATTATAACTTAAACATGCTTTCAGCATATGTGTGCATAGCATGGTGACATTTTCTTCAGCATGCAGAAAAATAGAAAAATGTTTGAAAGTTGATAACATGAGTTACTTGTGGAGAAGAGATTCATACTTCCTAACTTTTCCTGAGGGACATCATATTCATTATACTGTCTCTCAGTTTTTAAAGGAGTTTTTGAATTATTTCATTGTGACTCGAGATCAGTTGAGCGTAGGCTGATGGAATTCAAATACCATACTCTCTGTAGGCTAGTAAAGTTCAGAGCTCAGATTTTTCAGTATATATACCAGATGTACCAGATGTGGTAATATTGTTTATTTGTTCATTCATTCAACAAATACTTTTGCGTGTCTAAAATACACCTGATACTGTGCCATACTATGGTAAGCACTAGAAATATAACAATGAATATGACATTTACAATCCCTGGGGAAGGGGAGAGATAAATAGATAAGTAAATAAATAAATAAACAAAAAACCAAACAGAAGTGATTAGAAAAGAAGAGTGCACTGAAAGAAACAAATAAAACTATGTAAAAGAAATTAACAGGAAAGGACCCGATTTAGATGCAAAAGTTGAGGACCTTTTACAAGCAGGTGGCACTCACAGGGACATTTGCAGGATGAAGCAGTTAAGGGAAGACTGGAATAAATCTTTCTCAGAGTGGAGAAACAGCTCATCCAGGTCCTGAAACAGGAGAGAGTTTGCAGTGTTCTTAAGAACTGGAAAAAAAGCCAGGGAGGTGGAAGCAGAGGTGAAGTTCCACAGGTGGTGAGCAAAGGAAAGAAGGGTATGACGTGCTGTTGGAGATGTCACGCAAGGCCAGTTCAGACAGTATTTCCTGAGAAGTCATAGTAACAAGTCAGTATTTTACTCTAAATGGAGTGGAAGCCATTAAAGAACTTCAAGAAGAAACATTGTAGCTGATGAGTCTTCCATATCTGATTGTTTATTTCCTTCGGAAATAGTTGTTTCAAAGGAATATCGATTACAAATAGACACATAATTGAGAAAAGCAGATGAGAAACTACAGTAAAATATGGAGAGTTATACTAAAAAGAACTTAAATACCATTACACTTGGCATAGAAAGTGTATATAATACTAACTAGAGTGATTATAAGATATTTTAAGACTAAGCTTGCTTCCTACCATCCCACTTTTATCTCCTTCTAGGTGACAAAATGTGTCAACACATTTAACGCAGCAAATATAGTGACTGCCCCATGAGCATAGTCATTATAGTGAATGTCTATATATATATATATATAGTCACTGCGGAGATTCCCGCTCCATTGTAGGAGTCTGACTCTTCTCTGATATCTACAGAGGATCACGTGCTATGCGATAATGACTAACAAGGAGCTCCTACCATTTTTTCGTCTGGCTGAAGAAACTGAAGCTCAGAGTAGTAAAGCCACTTCATCGTGTCCAAACTCACCCTGAAGCCAGAGGCTAGAGAGATGATGATCTAGGTCTTAAAGTAGCTATCTCTTTAAAAAAAAAAAAAATATATATATATATATATATATATATATATATATATATATATACTTTCACAAAAAAAGATTATGACTTACAAAATGGTTTTAAGATAACAGGAAGTTTCTAGGCAGACTTGTTTAGTTTATGTCTACTTTTTGTTTTTTTGTATGTTTGTTTTAGGTTTTATTTTTTCAAATGCGTATGTGTATGTGTAGTGTGATATATTGAGGGTGGGGGGAGGTTTACTACAAGTGTATGTGTAGTGTGATATACATGTGTATGTGTAGTGTGATATATTGAGGGTGGGGGGAGGTTTACTACAAGTGTATGTGTAGTGTGATATACATGTGTATGTGTAGTGTGATATATTGAGGGTGGGGGGAGGTTTACTACAAATTCACATTTTTCTTTCAACTCTATTACACAAGCAGCTAAGTGTCGCCAAAATTTATTGAGTTTTCACTAAGTGTCAAAAAATGGTGATGCCGTCCATTAGGTTTCCATGCCAAACCTATGTGAGTTATCTTGACAGCTCTCTCTTACATACACGGAACACCTAATCAAGTCCCGGGTCCTATAAATTTTACCTACTAAATGTATTTCCAGTACAATCCCTTCTCAACGTTATCATTACCACCATTCCAAATCAGCCTCCATCTTTTGGGCTATACTGCTGTGCTAGCTTCCCACATCCTTTTTATAAAAGTCCCTTCCAATCACTCTTAGCAAGGCAGCCAAACTAATCCTACAATACTTTCTACTCAAATCCTTCTATATTCACTGTGCCTTAAGAAAAGAACCAAAATCCCTAACATGACCCAAGACATTACAGAATATCTGTTTCTTTTTCTGCAACTCTCTCCCTTTTACTTGCGGTATTATAGTCCATCTGCTTTTATTTTGGTTTTTGTTTCACTCTTTTTTCATTTTCTCCATGTTTCAGCTTAGAGGTCCAGAGTTAAGGTCTTCACCATTGCAATTCTCTTTCTCTGGAATTTTCAACACCTTTCTCTTGCTTTAGTGACATTCTCTTCATCCTGAGGGAGTCATCTTATATACCCCATTTTATATATTAGGAAGTATCCTAGAAGGAAGCCAACTTCTGAGTTGGCAAGTTGTTAACTATGTTTCCCTATTCCAGCACTTATTGCAACAGTAATATTTAATTAAAATTAAATGTTCATTTGTGTATTTGTTTATAATCATATAGTGTCTCCTCTTCCAGTCTGTAAGCCCCAGGAGTGTGGGGATCCTACCTGACAGGTTTCCAACTCCATTTCTAGTACAGATCACAGAGTCAAGCTTGTATTAGCACTCAATAAATTATTATCTGTTGGATAAATAGAATGTTACTGTCCTCACTTTAAAAGAACTTTCAGACATGGAAAAACTCACCTTAAAGAAAGAAGAGTCATTTTTGGTTGGCAAAAATTGATTATAACCTAAATAAATACATTAATATAGCTAAAGAAATCACAAGTCAGTCACAGGGCATGTATCGGTCCTAAGGGCTGAGGCACTGTGCTGAAGTATCTGGAAGCGTCTTCTAAGCTAGGTCTATCTCCAAGGAGAATGGACTGGTCAGCAATTATGCTTCTTCCCACAACACGTATTTTCTCATTAGTGAACAATTTTTTTAAATAAAAATTTCCTGATTGGATTAATGTGGATTCATAGCTGAGAGTGAATACACTCTTTAGAGTTTAAAACTTAATATGGATGACCCTTGAACAATACGGGGGTTAGGGGCACCAACCTCTCATGCAGTCAAAAATCCGCGCGTAACTTCTGACTCCCCCAAAACTTTACTACTAATAATGGGTTGTTGATTGGAAGACTTACTGACAACATAAACAGCCTATTAATACATATTTTGTATTTCCTCTAGAAAATCATGAGGTAGAGAAAATATATTTTACAGTATTGTACTGTAAAAAGCCCGCCTGTTCAAAACTACCTTGTTCAAGGATAAACTGTATTTATGTTCCTAGTCTGCCGAGGTTGATGACCGAAACACAGGCCATGGTAAATTCTCAAGGTAATGATTATCACTCGCTAAGAGAATTGGAAGTCAATTTGCAAAGCCCTTTAGATTCTGATATTCTGTCTTCTCGTCTTTTTTTTTTTTAATTCTATACTTGGAAATTGGAAAACACTTTTTTTAATAACGATTTGTTCAAGGTGGAGAGTAAATATACAATAACATATTATTTAATAAAAGCAAATCGAAATATAGACAACATAGCAAGAGCTATACATAGAGAAAAAACATTATTAAAATAAGAGAAAATAAACAGAATATTTAAATGAAGTTTGGAAACAAAATAGAGAAGGAAAAAAACAATGAATTATAAAATAGAAAATCAGGAAAAATGATAAAGCTAAGACATACTTTTTTGAAATTCTATTTTAATTGACATGGATTGTCTTAGGAGTTGAATTGTGTCCCCCTGCCCACCCACAAATTCATATGGTGAAGTTTTATTTGGAATGTGACTAGGATGTGGCCTTATTTGGAAATTTTACTAAATTTGGTGATTAAATATGAACCAATTCTATAAAAAATATAGATATCTAAATTTCTTAAGCAATACAAAAATAAAAAGACAATTACAATATATATAAAAATATAAAAACAAAACAAAAAACAAACAACTCTTACATAAGAAACTCATGGGCCAGATTGTTTTGCATATAAGTTATATTCCACTCTCAAGAAATAGGCAATTCTATTTTTAAAAAAATTAGTGGCTCAATGCATTACTAGGTTCATTGTATAACCCTGATATGAAATCTCACCAAGTTATCTATTTATTGATTAAGCTCACTTATGAATGTGCATGTAAAAATCTTCACAAGAAATATGTAGGATTTATGTTGAAAAACTACCTATGATTGTTTTTTGAAAGACAGGAGCATATCTAAATAATCGAGTGTTTCCGAATGGAAACTACAAAATGTCAATATTCCCTTAATTAATCTATAAGTGTAAAAAATCTAATTCCTTTATTATTTATTTGTTCATTCATTCATTCATTCATTCATTCATTTAGAGCATGCCCCAAGGGTGGGGAGGAGGGCAGAGGAAGAGGTAAAGAGAGAATCTTAAGCCTGAGACGGGCTCCATCTCAGGACCCTGAGATCGTGACCAAAGCCAAAATCAAAAGTCAATCGCTTAACTGACTGAGCTACCCAGGTGCCCCAAGAAATCTAATTTCTTTTAAATGTCATTTTTAAAACTTCCTTAATCATTCTAAAGCATATCTGAAAGAACAAATGTAAGATACTAGTAAAACAATTATTTTTTTAACCAAATAGTAATGTTTTTGGCTTACTATTGGCAAGCCAACCTTTTACGTACACACAGTTTGTGTTTAATCCTCACAATTCTGTGAGGAGGGAATTTTTTCCCTCGTTTCACAGTAGAGAAAACTTTATCTTAAAGGGGTTGCATAAATTGCCCAAGATCACGTATTTATTAAATGGTAGAGTAGAAGTTTGGACACAAGTCTGTCCTCACATCCCCTCCTAGTAAGCATATGCTATGTGTATTCCATGTGTTCACTGCGGAAGTGGAAACATTGTTCTACTTGCCCCAAAATAAACAGGGGACAGACCAAAAGCTGGGAAAGGATTATAGAGGTAGGCTATGGGGCAATCTGCAGGGTATTTACATCTGATTTTCTTTTTTCTTTTTTTATTATTTTTTATTTATTTATTTATTTATTTATTTATTTATATTTTTTAACGTCACTGCTGTCACAGAGTGTTCTTTTTCTGTGCTGCAAATATGCCAATCAATCTGGTTCCACCCCAGAGCCTTTGCACTCAATTATTTTCTCTGCCTGAAACTTGCTTACCCAGACTTTCTATAGCTGATGCTTCTTCATTTATGTCTTAATTTAAGTGTCATTTCTCCAGAAAGAACTTTCTAACCACCCATCTAAAATGAGAAATAAAATGTGAGAGGTGAAACAAAATCTCTTCCCTCACAACCTCTTCCTAGTTGCTTTTTATCCCACTAAGTGTTTTTCCTCTCTTCATAACACTGATTACTCTGAAAATTACCTTGATTCTGCATGTTTCACTGTTCCTCTTCCCACTCCACTCATCTACAGCACAGGTCCTGTGAAGGCCATTCACCAGGACACCTTCACTACTCGCAATAGGGCTTGATACACAAGAGGAGCTCAAAAATCTTTGCCAAATGGATGAGTAAACTAAAATGAATATATAAAAGAGTAAGTGAATAAATGTCTGAGCCTGGAAACTGGAGGCAGGAATGAGAAGGGAGGCTGGATTTTTTACTTCTTAATTAAAGCTTTTGCTACTATTTGGACTTTTAAAAAGATAATAGAAATGCTTTACTCTCACTCTCACGATAAAAACAAAATTTTAGTTCCTTTAAAGAAATGTTCTTTGCTCACTCTACACACTAAAATAAATTTGAGAAGGTTAAAGTAAGTTTAGAAAGAGAGAGAGAGAAACAATGAAGGAAAAGAAAAAAATAGAAAAAACTTAGAAGAGAATAGGCGAGGAGAATATTTATCTGATCACTGAGTTAGGAAACATCTCCTAAGTACTAAAAATAAATAAACTTCCCAAGAAAAATACTGATAGATAAAAGCACATGAATATATAAAGCCTCAATAAACAAAAAACACTTAAAAGCTAACAAAAAGATGAGAAAAATATTTGCAACTAAAATAAAAA
Source organism: Ursus maritimus (assembly GCF_017311325.1). Taxonomy (NCBI): domain Eukaryota; kingdom Metazoa; phylum Chordata; class Mammalia; order Carnivora; family Ursidae; genus Ursus; species Ursus maritimus. The sequence continues at coordinate 24,786,995 of NW_024423675.1, read as the reverse complement.
TATTTACAACAGATCAATAGTTAACATTCTTTATGTGTAGAGTGAAACAACACAATATGCAAAAAATGGGAAGGCATATAAATAGAAAATTCACCAAAGAAAAGATATGAAATGGCTAATACATTTGTCTTAAATTTAAGCTAAGTAGTAATCAAATTAATGTAATTTAAAACAAGAAGCTACCGTTTTTCACTTAGAGAATTTGCAGTGAATAAGCAAACAAAGGACCAAGCTTAATGGTCTCAAGGGTGTGTTCAATTGAGCATTATTTTCCACTGTTGCTTGGAATGGAAATTGGTCCATCCTTCCTGGAAAACAGTTTAGCAGTTTAACAGTTTAACAAAAGAAAGATCTGCCTTCATCCAATATCAAATCTAGAAAATATCCTAACCTTTTTACTGAGCAATTCCACTTCTAGAAAGGTATCTGAATAAGCTAGTAATGAATTAGTATTAAAGCTTTGAGTTTGGTTATGTTCATTTCAGTGTTTATCTTAAAAACAAAAATTAAAAATAAGACAATAGAAGTGCCATATAGAATAGGAAAGGAGAGAAATGGTTTTATTCATGCTACACAATGACATGCAGCTAATAAAAATATTGAAAAGAATTCTTAATGATATTTAAAGGTGTCAGTGGTATGTAATACTGAGTGAGTGACAGCAGGATAAATAGCTATATTCAGAGTATCAAGAAAAACCGTAATATATCCTAAAGAAAATACACCAAAATGTTAGTTGTTTTTATATAGGGAATTAGCTATTAGTAATTCATAATGTTTTATTTATTCTCTCTTCTTCCCATATTCCCCAATTTGTTTAACTACTTTTTTTAAGATTTTATTTATTTGAGAAAGAGAAGAAGAGCACAAGCAGGGGGAGGGGCAGAGGGAGAGGGAGAAGCAGACTCCCTGCTGAGCAGGGAGCCCCGATGCAGGGCTGGATCTGAGGACCCTAGATCATGACCTGAGCAGAAGGCAGACACTTAACTGCCTGAACCACCCAGGTGCCCGTGTTTAATTACTTCGAAAGCTAAGGAAATTCTTGTTCTATATGATATGAATGTTCTTATTAATAAAACAATTATTAAGTTCCCTTTCTATGGGCTGTAAATAAGATACATGCCTGTTTTCTCTTTAAAAGTCATTAACAAAATATTTTAAAGTTGCCATTTTTATTTGACAGTCACAAAAATGAGTTTTATAGTATTTTAGTTTAGGTACATTTTATTAGATTTCAAACTCCAGATGGCTCATTATTATAAATATTCCTGTTTATTATTTGCTTTTTAGGAATATTAAAAACCCAGTGAATATTTTTAAAAGAGTTCAAAAAAAGTTCCTGTATTTTTAACATTACTATGGAAATGTTCTAGATTCAAAATTTTTTCCAGCTTTGTGTTATAAAACAATTATACTGCATGAGGACCAGAAAGTAAATGCATAAAAGAAAAGAAAGATCTGCCTTCATCCAGTATGCAAACTGAGAATACAAAAAGGAAATGATGACTCCAAAGAATGAAAATAAATTGGATTTCTGAAAGTCTTTAGTTTTAATAATCTACAGTGTTATTAGTATCAGGGAATATTAAAACACACAAACTTTATTTTGTCTGTGCAACATGATTTTAATTGGTTTTCTTTATTTTGAGGTAATGGACACGGCAATCACATTTTCAGGATTTTGTGAAGCCTGGATGTTTGACCTAAAGCAGAAATTTACCCAGTGAATTACTTGCAGTATTTTAATTTACTTGATCTCTATAAGAACCAGTTTTAATTTATTAATAAGGTAGATGCTAGAAAATAAAAGTTATAATCTGACTCCAGAAACTATGTATTATGTTTTTTCTATCACTTCTGAACTTTCTGGATGAGATACTTCTAATAAAAATATGTATTATTGCCTGTAATATTCTGGGTAACAATAACCAAATGTCTTTTCTCCAAGGAGAAATGGCTACATATTAAAATAACAACAGAGCTATGCAATTTTAATTTTTAACACATTTTTAATATTTGTATATTAAATATACATTGTGTGTGTGTATACACACACAATACAATACACACACAGACAATAGAATGTTATTCAACCATGAGAACGAAGGACATGCTGCCATTTGTGACAACATGGATGGACTTTGAGGGCATCATGCTAAATGAAATGAGTCAGAGAAAGACAAATACTGTATGATATCACTCATACTCAGAATCTAAAAAAGCCAAACCTGTAGAAATAGAAAATAGAATGGCACTTACCAGAATTAGAGAGATTGATCAAAGGGCACAAACTTGAAGTTAGAAGAGAAATAAGTTCTAGGGATCTAACGCATAGCATGTTGATTATAGTTAACAGTACTGAGTTGTATACTCGAAAATTGCTAAGAGAATTGATCTTTAATGTTCTCACCATTAAAAAAAAATGCTGATTGTGTGATGTGATGGACGTGTCGGCTAACCTCACAGTGGTAATCATATTACAATATAGAAGTGTCAAATCAATACCGTGTATAACAAGCTTACACATTATAGGTCAATTACATCTCAATAAAGCTGGGGGAAAACACAAGAAAATGACTCTCTAGAGGGAGAAGGAAGAAACAGGATGAAAGATAAAAATGAAACTTGGTCTTTTTTGGGGAAATAATTAAATAAATACCATTTTAAAAATAATTAAAAATTTAGGATATAAAAAAAGAACAGAGACATGCTTGCTGAAGTCATGCAGTTCAAAAGTAGGAAGGGTTCATGTAGCCCACTGTTGTGCTAAAACAGGAATTTAGACTGAAATATTCTCAAAAATGTTTCCCCATCCTCAGTGAGGACGTAGGAAGTTATGGGCATATAGGCGCTATGTGATGGCTCTCAAGTCACAGAGTACATTTCACAAATGACAGGTGATCTTGTCTTTATTTAAAATTTTAGTATTTTGTTCATCACTGATTTTTGCATTTTAAAAAATATTTTATTAAAATATTCACCTTGGTTACTCCTTGTTTGGCACCCCCTTAAATTGTGCACCTGAAGCAAATGCTTTGCTCGCCTCACCTCATCCCAGATCGCACTTATAATTTCTGGCATATTTCTGGTTAACGTTATTTGACAAATGAATCCCTAACATTTTGCTGTTGTTTCTTTTTACAGAGAAAACAATAATGCTTATGAAAACAATAATTTCAAAAGACGTATGTAATTCAAATAAGTTCAGATCATCTACATGCAAGGCAAGGAGTGTAATTCACCAAGTGTTGGTGGTTGGCAGAGTTCTGCCAAATTTGAAAATGGGGTGACACGGGGCTGATTATACATCTTTTGGTGCTACTTTCCATGTGTGATTTTGCTTACTTCTCACCACAGCCCATGGCATGGACATTTTACAGATGAAAATGCAGAGCCTGAGAGCGGGCTCTTGCTCTAACTCACATACCTTATTATGCTGTGCCAGATCTCTGATTTCAGAACCACAAAGTTGGAACCTTCTGGGAGTTGCCTCTACCTGCAGAACACTTCCATGGATGATCAGTTCTAATTATTATAAAGTGATTTTGAAGAGAGTCTTTGTCTCCCATCCCACAAACCATCCCCAACATTACTCTGAAGCAACAAAGTGAAGAAGCTCACCCATTCCTATCTTTCAAATGTTTGGAGACCACATTAGTCCACTTCATCTCCTTTTACCATCCCTTCTCTGGGGTGAATATCTCTTCAACCATTGGCCATGTGGGATGGCTTCCAGTTCACCCACTTAGCTTTGTTACCATCACCACTCAGTGTGACCCAAGGCACCAGATGTGATCTGTCCAGGGCAGAGGGCAATGAATAGGGTCACTGCCCATACTTGGGTGCTACAACATTTCCCTGCTACAAATTTACTTGGTAGGGCCTCTAGAGACCAGTTCTTCACAGAGTCAACTATCACCCCGACTATCACTGGTCTTTTTTATGTTAGTTGCTTACTAATCAGGTATCCTCTATTCCACAGTCTGGCACACTTTTTGTGTAAAGACCAGAGAGTACATATTTTAGGTTTTGAGGGTCATACAGACTCAATTACCACTACTCATTGACGTGGTGGCATAAGAACAGTTGTGTACAAGATGGAAGAGAATAGTGTGCCTTCTTCTGATAAAACTTTGTTTACAAGAACAAGCAGCTGACAGATTTGGCTCATGAACCAGTTTGCCAACCTCTGCTCAATTCCCTGATTAGTAAGTAACTTCTAGAATCTCAATGCAAAATTTTTCTTTCATCCATGGTTTCATTCGACTGAAGTTCTTTTTTTTTAATCCTCAATTCAGGGTGGGGGGATGGGGTAACTAGGTGATGGACATTAAGGATGGCATGGGATGTAATGAGCTCCGGGTATTATATAACACTGATGAATCACTTCTCTCTACCTCGGAAACAAACAATACACTGTAAGTTAATTAATTGAATTTAAAAAATTAAAATGTAAAAAAATAAATAAATAAAATAAATCCTCAATTCAATATCAGGTGCATTAATTGACCTTTTCAAATTTGTGCAGTTAGCTCTTTGAAATGTGTGCCTGCTAAACTTTTTGAGTCATTGGATGGGAACAAAAAGGTGAACTAGAAGGCTGGACAATGACCTAAGGCTCGTTACTATAGTCTTCCCTCTACTAGAGTTGTCCTGTTTTCTATCTCATACTGTCTTAAGTTGGATGACTCAGAAAACAAGTCTGAGTCTCTGAGATTTGCATTCGTGGAGTTTACTGAGATGCTCTCAGAAACATTTGTGAGGGATAACAGAAGCAGGATTGAGTGAGGAAGAAAAACTGTGAAACAGCTGTGACAGGGGCTTAGCCAACACTTTCAGGACCTCCAGATCTGGAATGGACTTTCAGAGTTCCCTCAATTGAGAAAGGAGTCTGGGTCTTTTCACCTCCACATTCACCAGTCATTAGATGTCGGTTGCCCTCAGGGAAGAGGAGTGGACGAGGCAGCTTCCTTTGGCCAAATGCGGTTCCTATAGAGGAGTTCTGAGACCTCATCAAAATTCCTGGGAGCTAGTGGTTGGGAAATACGTGTTTGCTTCTAGAAAGGGGATCTGGATAGCACCCTAAAACATTCACTTGAGCTGTTTGTATCCACTTGTTCCATATGTTAAATTTATCTCACCTGGAACACAGGTGCCTGAGGATTCTGAGTGATCTCTTTTCATGGGGAAAATTATAAGCATATCATTAATAAGAAGAATCATTGCTATAGCCAATCCCAAGGCTGCAATTGTTAATCATCATCTCTTTCCTTTACTCCTATTCTAGATTACGCTCACCCTCAGCTAGCACCTCCACTGGTCTAGTTACCATGATATTTTCAAGCAAAATGATGTAGACACTTACCTCTGATTATCGTGCCCTTCTCATACAATGGCTGTTGCACTTGTCCATTGATTCTCAATATTGGACAAAGAAGTACAAGAAAAGCTCCAGTAGATCCCCTGAGTACCAAGTATATTCTTCCCTGTTAAAATTATGTAATAGCATCTCTACCGTATCCTCATGATCGGAGTCAATCACCCCTGGCAGGATAACCCTTTGTCTCTTTATCTCTTGGTTCAAAGAATCTAAAGAAGCAGGCAACAGATATAGCTCAAAGTTTAAAGCTCATTGTATCCCAAATTAGAAGGATTTTCCCCTCTGGAACAAAATTCTACAGATCCAGAGCTGGGCGAAGGTGAAGCACAAATTACCCAAGTGGGTCAGACCTGAAAGTGCTGATGCTTGTGATCACTCCCACTTCCATCCCTTGTTTTGGAGACCCACTTATTCTGGAAAAACTAGGAGGGTTGGCCATTCTAAGATGAAGGATGCCAGCTTCTAAAGACATGAGGGATATCTGATATCAAAGTTGGAGGCAGTGAAAACCAACATGGGTTTCAGTTCACATTTCTAAGTTCCATCTTATGTTCATGGTTTCCAACTTGATTTTTTGTCTCTCCTGTTTTACATCCATTTTCCTTTCCCAATTATATGTCCTGTAGATTTCACACAACATCAGATACGACGAAGCCAACAGATTTACAGACATTGCTTAACTAGTTCCCACAAATGGGTAAGTTCAAATGCCTATAACAAAGCTGTTCTGCTCCTCTGATTGAAATTTGACTGTACACCAGATTCTCCCATAATCTGAAAATCTCCAACTGCAAATGCATTAACTTTGTGATAGTATCTATTGAAATATTATTTCTAATTGAGAACACTACTTTTGGAAACAGGTGCACCAATATATGAATCCTTCCTGTGCCATCTACTGGGTGTGAAATCATGAACAAGTCATATAAATTGTGTGTGTGACCTCCTCCCCATCATTAAAATGTGGGAAAACTAAGGTTACTATGAGGATTAAATGAGATACTATTAAAGAGGGATTAACACTGTTTCTGCCATATAATTAGCACCCACCAAAATATTTTGTGATTATTAAATTGTGTCAGCTTTCTCAAAATCCTTCAGAAATTTAGATTTTTTCTTTTGTCAAAAAGAAAAATAACAACCACCAGAAAAATCTCTCTCCCCTACAGCCAGCATGAATGGAACACAAAGTTTTCCAAAAATTGACAAAAAAATTTTATTACACTTTTTGGTAAATAGGTAGGAAGGAGGTAAAGCCATTTGGGGAGAAAAAAAAAATTGTCATCTTGGAATTTCTTTAGATATATTAACTGATCAGGTTCTGATTGCAAATCAGCTATAAAAACTCAAAGTTCCTGTGTCCTCAGCATTGAGAAAAGAGCTTTATTTAGAACTATTTCCAAGCAGTGTGAGCCTTCATTTGTTTTCCTTCCTCACAGTCTTTGCACTAAGACCCTATAAGGGCTCCCACCTGTCTGCCTGCTTAAATAGCTTCCCTTCAGCAGAATTGACAATTGCTGATTCCCTAATGGCCTCAATAATTCACTGATCAGGTAAGTTTTCTTTTACACTTTTCACAATAGCAAATGAAAGCTTCTCTCCTAGCTGTCTCTTATGGTCTATTTACTTACCCCCATAGATTACTCTGGCTTTTCTTATTGACCTACTGCTGAGACGGAGCTGACTCCTCACTTGTTTCTTCTGCCTGAGAAAGGGAAAATTCCCTTTAATATAATGGGGTTCTTTAGCCTGATACTGAAGTAAGCGTGTCTGTAAGATGGGAAGAGAAGTCTTTATGTCATAAAAAATTCAGAACTAATGGAACATAATGCATCCTGTAGCTTTTTTTTCTAGGTCTCCCAGCATTTACAGGGCGTTTTGAATCTTTCAGACTATTCTAGTTTCTTTTAGTAGCATCAAGAACTGTGTAGTGAATGAAGGTATAAAGGTCCAGAGGATCGTGAAAGTCTTAAGCACTTCTTTTATGTCATCATATCATGAAACTATGCAGGACCACCACCATTTTCTATATTCCTGTCCTTCCAACTTTGGGATCTTTATTTTGGAACAGTCTTCACAGGAAACAGTCCTATTGTAGGGGTCATCCACCTTTGTGGTTTGCCTAGAACTGTCCCAGTTCTAGCAATAAAAATCCGACATCCTGGGATATTTCCTTCAGTCCCAGGCAAATTAGAGCAGTTGATGACTCTCTGTAGAGCCATTGGAAATACGTGCCCTGGAGACAAGAAGACCAGGGAGCTATTCCTAGATCTCTATCATATTAGTTATGCCACCCCAGACACGTAATTTAACCTTAATGAAACCTCAATTTTCTCAACTGTAATTAAGGACAAAAATGCCTTTTTAAACAGTTGTTCCAAAGGAAAAAAAAAATGAAATAACGAATTGAAATTATCTAGCATAGTTCAGGCATGAGTTATTAATAAATATCATCTGTTGTGTTTAGGATAGGTTGACATACTTGACATTGAGTACCTTATTTATTCCTATACTCTTTGGAGGTGTTGGTAGAATGGGAATATTTTAAGTTTACTCTTGAGAATAGTGGCTATGTGATCCCAGAATCAAGAGTTTCTGAATTTCTAGGCAATTTATTCACTGAGAAATTAAATCCCTGAAACATCTGTGCAGGTGAATTCTGGAACATACTTCATGGGAAATGCCACTGGAAAAGGGAGTTTGACAAAGTCATGGTTAACTTTATGACTATGAAGCAAAAAGACCCGGGTTTGACTCTTGGTTTTCCCTTGCAGATTGCATTGCCTGATCTCTCTGAGCCTGAACTTCCTCATAAGCAAAGTGGGGATGATAATACTGATCTGTTGGGAAATTAGGTGGATTTATAAGTGAGACAATACTTGCAAATTGCTTAGCACACTACCTAACCATTTGAAAGTACTTAAAACATATTATAAAATAATAATAGCTAATAATTATTAACTGCTTATGTGCCATGTACTATTCTAAGAGTTTTCATGTATTAACCAAATTAATATTCAAAATAACTGTGTGAGATAGATATTGTTCCTTTTTGTGTGTGATCAATATGAAAACCTAGGCACAGAGAGATTAAGTAGCATGCCTAAGTTACACAACAGAGGGAGTATGATTAAGATTCAAACCAAAGCCATCAGGCTTTATAACCCAACTTTTAATCATTACACTCTATTACAGTGGTAGAGCACAGAAAGGGGAGATGGTGACAGAGATACTCTTAAATGTGTATTTTTGAGAAGTTGAAAGTGGAAGGATATATAGTGGAGTTATAAGCAGATTGAATGTTCAGTGACCTTGAAGGGTAAGCCATACTCATAATCACATGAGACTTCCTTCTCAAAGGAAAACGTTCCACTCACCCAAAAATGTGAACTCAGGGAAATCACTTTTAGGTGGGAGACACTGAATGATGACTTCATGTACATCTCTGAAGACACTGCTTAGCTGGTCTACCCAAGACACAGCCCCATTAAGAAAAAGCATCTTAGCATTTCTCTTATTCAGTCTTTTTTTCTCCCCCCAACTAAAATTAAGAGTTCATGATAGGTTCCTAAAGAGTTACTCTTTTCACATTCAAATGGTCTTCTTATCACCATTAATCGGTGACAGATAAATCAAAATCAGAAGAGCAGTATAGGATCAAAGAAGTTGTATTCAGCTGTTTAACTCCATACCTCTAAGGAACTCAATGATTTCCGCATTTACTATTTGCAACGCCAGTGACTTAAAAGCAGTGTGTTAAGTTTGGACACCTGCCTTCAGTTAGAAAGACTGTTGCTCCCATACTAATAATGAGAACAAGCCAAATAAGCTTCAATATTATACTTTTATCTTTTTAAGCCCACCAGAAAGCTGAGGTCACAAAGAATATGAATGAATTAAATTTGAGAAAGTAATGAACTCTTCCAGGAGTAAAGACACCTGCAGTTGCTTTCATCAAAGCCACTTGAGCTGTGGTAAGGAGAAATCAGCTAAATTTTAATGAACCTTTAATGGCCACATGTAGACCGTACTGATTGATTGAAATCCTAAGGATCCCAGCCACCTGAAATCTACACTCACCCATTAACTCTTCTTCATGAGTCTTCAGTGAGCATATGAGTAATTATAATGCAACAAAGTCTGGGAGAGTTGATAGAGTGCCCTGTTCCCTGAGAAATAGTTCTTCCCCATTAGTAAGACTCAGGCTTATCAAACACTAGTGAAAGGTCAGGATGCTGAGAAAAATTCATCTGAAGCACTGCAGGCTGTTATGGAATGCACTATGGAAACTCTCAGAAAGCTGGAGAAATGTCTGTAGGAAGGGAAAAGACCTCTTATTCTTTAGAAAGCCAGAGGTGGGATTGGAAAACAATAACATCTTAGTGACTAAAAGCTGACTGCCAGAACTTAAAGCAGAGAGAGAGAGAGAGAGGTCCACTATTATTCAGAAAGTTGCCACTAAGTTGTAAAGCATAAAGAGATTGCTTAAATCTTAGCATGTTAAGATCTCAATTCTTGCTAAAGGCAAAGCCCTGACAAAAATTTAAGACCCCTTGAAAACTAAAACTAGCTAAAGCTGCACCAAACCCAAACTCAAATCAAATACTTTTTAGATCAATTCAGCTCCTCATACTAACAGCCTGAACAAAAAGGAGCATAGCTTTTCCAGGTGTAAATATTTTTTTAAGTCTCTCCCTTATTTTACACATAATGTCTGACATTTAATGAAAAAGTACATGACACAGAAATAAGTATAAAAATGCGATTCGAGGGCGCCTGGGTGGCTCAGTCGTTAAGCGTCTGCCTTCAGCTCAGGACGTGATCCCAGAGTTCTGGGATCGAACCCTGCATCGGGCTCCCTTCTCTGCTGGGAGCCTGCTTCTTCCTCTCCCACTCCCCCTACTTGTGTTCCCTCTCTCACTGGCTCTCTCTCTCTCTGTCAAATAAGTAAAATCTTTAAAAAAAAAATGTGATTCATAGTAAAGAGAGGAAATACTCAACTGAAGCAGAAAATGAGATGGTCCTAAGTACAATTATCAGATGGAGATTTTGTTAATGTTTATGTTGTGTATGAATTATCTTTTAATTATCTTATATACATTAAGTAAAAAATAGAAGAAAAAACAATAGCATTAGAAAATACCAAATATCTAGAAGCAAATCTGATAAAAGATATGCAAAATCTCTACGTTAAAAAGTTTAAATATTATAAATAATAATTAATAAAACATAAATAGGTATTACATGCTAGTAAATTAGTAAGACTCAATAACAATAATATGCCCATTTTCCCAAAATTCATCTTCTGATACAATGCAAAACCAACAAAATTACCGACATTTTTTGTTTAAAAATGATAAATTTATTCTAAAATCAAATCCAAAGTATCTAGAATATTCAAAACAATCTTCAAAAAAAAAAAAAAAGAACCAATTAGGAGGACTTTCTGTATCTGATTACAAGTCTTACTGCAAAGTTATATAGTATTTAAGACAGTGTGATGAGAGCATTAGGAAAAATAAAGACCAGTGAAATACAATAAAGTACAAAATAGTTGCACATCTATAGGAACAACTAATTTTTGACCAACTTACCAGGTCATTCCAATGGGGAAAGAAAAGTGTTTTAAAGAAATGGTGCTGGAACAATTGAATATACTCACAGAGAAAAACAGAACAATGAGGATGAACTCCTACTTCACTCCATACCCATGAATTCATTAGAGACAAATCATTGACCCAAATATAAAAGCTAGACTCCTAAAGCTTCTGCAAGAAAAAAGAATACTTTCATGACTTTAGAGTAGGTATATTAGTCAGGATTCTTCAAGGAAATAGAACAAATTGTGTGTGTGTGTGTGTGTGTGTGTGTGTGTGTGTAAGAAAAGATATATTTTTAAAGATTTTTATTTATTTATTTGAGAGAGAGAGAGTGCAAGTGGCAGAAGGGAAGCTAGAGAGGGACAAGCAGACTCGTGGGAGCATTGAGCTTGACGTAGGGCTCCATCTCACAACCCTGAGATCATGACCTGAGCCAAAATCAAGAGTCAGACACTTAACTGACTGAGGCACCCGGCACCCCTAAAAAGATTTTTAATAAGGAATTGACTCACACAATTAGAGAGACTAGCAAGCCCCAAGTCCCAAGTCTGCAACGTGAGTCAGCAATTTGTGGATCCAGGAGATCCAATGGATTAGTTCCAATCCAAGTCCAAAGGCCTGAGAACCAAGAGATCCAGTCATGTAGTTCCAGTCTTAAGGACAACAGGCTCAAGATCCAGGAAGAGCCCATGATTCAGTTTGAGTCTGAAGGCAGGAAGCCAGTAACCGAGTTTGATGACAATCAGGCAAGAAGAATTCTTTCTTACTGAGGGGAAGTTCAGCCTCTAGGTTCTATTCAGATCTTCGACTAACTTGGTAAGGCCTACCCACATTAAGGAGGGCAACCCTCTTTATTTGGTCTACCAACTTAAATGTTAATCTCATCCAAAAACACCCTCACAGAAACATCCAGAATAATATTTTACCAAATATCTGGGTACCTTGTGGTCCTATCAAGTTGACAAAAAAATTAACTTACTGTTATGTAGGCACTATTTTCTTAGACATGAACTAAAAAGCACTGACTACAAAAGAAATAAAATTATAAATTAAACTTTGTCAAAATAGATATCCCCACTCAGCAAGAACTGTCCTTAATGAGATAAACAAGCCACAAAATGGAGAAAAAAAATATTTGCAGCACATATATCTAACAAAGAAATCATAACCAGCATACATATAAAAATCTCCTACAAATCACAACAAAAAGAAAATAATCCGTAAAAAAGCTGGCCAAAATACTTGCAAAAAGGTACTTCACAAAAGATACACAAATGTTCAATAAGGACATGGTTAATGTCATTTGACAATATGTAAATGCAAATTAAAACCACAATAATACGGCATTTAACAGTAGTAAAATAATCGAATTAAAAAAGACTGACAATGTAAATGGTGCTCCAGAGCAGGAAACGACCGGAACCCTGTATTATCTTCCCTCGGATCAGCAATGCATGACCACTTTGAAGAAGCGTCTTCCAGTTTCTGAAGAAGATAAACATACTTTCACCAGATGGCCCAGTTACTCCATTCTAAGTATGAGAGCATATGTCACCCACAAATTTGTACAAGATGGTTCTCATAGTACGAATAGTAGCCTTATTCATAGAGGCCAAAAACTAAAAGCAACAAAATCTTTACCAATAGGAGAATAGGCAGTTGAAGTGTGGAATCCTATAAGTAGTACTACTCGGCAATAAAAAGAATAAATACAGCAACATGTACAAGTCTTAAAACATCATATTAAGTGAAAGAGACACAAATGAAGAGAGTATTGTATGATTTTATTTGCATGTCATCCAAGCACAGACAGAAGAGCTCTATGGTGATAGAAATCAGAAAGCCCTTGTCTCTGAGAAATGGGGATTGATGGAAAGGAGACAAGGAAATTTTCCAGGGTAATGGGAAGTTTTGAGCCCTTGTTCTGGTTGGTAGACATATGGGGGGAATAGAGTTTTCAAAATTCAGAAAACATGTGCATTTGTCATATGCGGATAAACTCTTAAAATATGTACATCTATTATATGTGAAATATACTTCATTTGAATAAAAAGAAGAAAAAAAATAGCCCTTGTCTGAACCTAGAGATAATGACTTTAAATCAAGAAGCAATTAAATTTATGGTAGATTACCTTTAAAGGTTTATATGTATGTTTTTGACACATTACTTAAAGAAAAAAACATAATTCTCCCTCTCTCTCTCTCTCTTTTCAAATAAAGACTTTTCTCTTAGGAGAATTACTTAGAGTTTTTTCTACCAACCTCTGAATACTCACATAGTCTATCTTACCAATGATTTTTATTTGGCCTGATGCTTGCTGTTTCAGTGGACAAAACTAGGACAATTTTAGGAAGTTATCTATGTGGGAATACAGTGGTTCCTTTGAAAGTTGCTAGTTTTTATTTCACCATTAGGATTATTGTCAAAAAGTATATGTGTACATAAATTAAAGGGGGAAAAGAGATAATTATGTAATATCCACTAACGAAATTTTCTCCACCTTTTGTTCTACTGGTTGCTAACGCAGGAAAAGCTAAAAGGGGAGAGGTGGGTATAAATTAAAACAGACAGAAGTTATGGAGTTCCAAATAAAATAAACACTGTTTTCTTTTTTTCTTTAATTTCAGCTTTCTGGAGGTATAATTCACAAATGATCTTATAAGATATTTAAAGTATAGTTTGTGACAATTTGGTATACGTATACCTTATGAGAGGTTTTCAGCCGTTTAGTTCATGAAAATTAGCCCATCCATCACGTCCCATATTTTTTGTGAAAACATTTAAGTTCTTACTCTCTTAAATTTCAATTACACAATACAGTATTATCAACTATAGTCACCACGTTTTACATTGGATCCTCAGAACGTACTCATTTTATAGCTAAAAGTATACGCCCTTTTACCAACATCTCTCTACTTGACCCACTCCCTAGCCCCTGACAACCACTCTTCTACTCTCTGTTTCTGTGAGGTTGACTGTTTTTTTAGACTTCACATATAACTAATATCATACAGCATAGGTCTTTGTCTGGCTCACTTCAGTTAGCATAATGTGGTCACAAGTGACAGAATTTTCTTCTTTCTCAGGGCTAAATAATATTCCATTGTACGTATAGACATTTTCTTTATTCATTCATTCATTGATGGACAATTAGTCTATTTCCATATCTTGGCTACGTGAACAATGCTGCAGTGAACACGGAAGCACAGATATCTCTTTGATATCCTGTTTTCATTTCCTTTGGATAGATATCCTGTTGTGGGATTACTGAATTATATGGTATGTCTGTTTTTAATTTTTTTTAGAAACCTCCACACTGTTTTCCAAAGTAGCCACACAATTTACATTCCCACCAACAGTGCGCAAGGGTTGCTTTTTCTCCAAATCCTTGCCAACCCTTACTATTTCTTGTCTTTCTGATGATAGCCATTCTAACAGGTGTGAGATGATATCTTACTCTGGTTTCGATTTGTATTTCCTAGGTGATTAGTTATGATGATACCTTTTTATATACCCTTGCCCATTTGTACATCTTCTTTGGAAAAGTGCCTATTCCATTTCCCTGTTCATGTTTAAACAGATTGTGGGGTTTTTGCTACTGAGTTGTATGAATTCCTTATACATTTTAGATATTAGCTCTTTATCAGATATGTGATTTGCAAATATTCAGTAGGTTGCCTTTTCATTTTGCTGATGGTTTCCTTTGCCGTGCAGAAGTTTTTTAGTTTGCTATAGCTCCTTTTGTTGATTTTTACTTTTGTTGTCTTTACTTTTGATGTCAAATCCAAAATATCATTGCCAAGACCAATGTCAAGGAGCTTATATCCTGTTTTCTCCTAGGAGTTTTACAGTTTCAAATCTTACACTCAAGTCTTTAATTCATTTTGAGTTGATTTTTGTGTGCAGTGGCTGTCCAGTTTTCCCAACACCACTTGTTGAAGAGACTGTTCTTTCCCCTTGTATATTCTTGCCTCCCTTGTTGAAAATTAATTGACCATATACATGTGTATTTATTTCTGGCTCTCTATTTTCTTCTACTGATTTATGTGTCTGTTTTTCTGCCAATCTCATATTGTTTTGAGTACCATAGCTTTGTAATATAGTTTGAAATAAGGAAGTATGATACCTCCATCTTCGTTCTTCTTTCTCAAAATTGGTTAGAGTAGGTAAAGTTTGTCTATTTTCTTTAACTTTTCAAAAAACTAGCTCTTGATTTCATTGATCTTTTGTCTTTTTATTTGCTGTTTTATTTTTTTCTAATTTTTGCTATTGTCTTTCTTCTACTAACTTTGGGCTTCATTTGTTTATTTATTTACTAGCTCCTTGAGGTATTAAGTTAGGTTGTTTATTTGAGAACTTTCTTGTTTCTTAATATAGGCATTGATTGCTATGAACTTCCCTCTTACAACTGCTTTTGTTGCATCCCGTAAGTTTGGATGTGTTGTATTTCCATCTTCATTTGTCTCAGTAAATTTTTTAAAATTTCTTCTTTGATCCATTTGTTGCTTAACCTTCACATTTTTGTAAATTTTCTAGTTTTCATGTTGTAAATGATTTCTAGTTTCATACCATTGTGATCAAAACCGATGCCTGATAAGATATTAATCTTCTTAAATTTAATGTAAGTTGTTTTGTGGTCTAGCATATGATCTGTCCTGCAGAATGCTCCATGAGTACATGAGAAGAATGTGTATTCTGCTGCTGTTGGGTAGAATGTTCTGTTAAGTCCATCAGGTCTAATGTGTAGTTTAATTCCAAAGTTTTCCTATTGATTTTTTTTCTGGATGATATATCCATTGTTGAAAGAGAGGTATTAAAGTCCGCTACTATTATTGTATTGCTGTCCCTTTTTCCCTTTAGTTCTGTTAATATATGCTTTATATATTTAGGTGCTCCTATGTTCAATGCATAAATGTTTACAAAAATTATATACTACTCTTGGATTGACCCATTGGTAAGTATGTAATGGCTTTCTTTGTCCCTTATTACAGTCTTTGACTTAAAGTCTAGCCTGTCTGATATAATATAGCTAATCCTGCTTTCTTTTGGTTTCCATTTGCATGGAATATCTTTTTTCATCTTCTGACTTTTAGTCTGTGTCCTCTTAAAGGTGAAGTTAGTCCTTGTATAGGTGAGTCTCATTTTTTGTTTTTGTTTTTTAATCCATTCAGCCACTCTACATTTTGATTGAAGAATTTAGTATATTACATTTAAAGTAATTATTCATAAGTATGGGCTTACTATTGCCATTTTTTAAATTGTTTTCTGGCTGTTTTGTAATTTCTTCATTCCTTTCTTCTCTTATTCTTTTCTTTGTGATTTGATGTCTCTGGAGGAGTATGCTGAGATTCCTTTCTCTTTAGCTTTTTTGTTCTACTGTAGATTTTAGCTTTGTGGTAACCATAAGGCTTACATAAAACAACTTAGGGTTCCAGCAGTCTATTTTAAGCCAATTACAACTTCTAATGCATACTAAAGTTCCTCATTTTTAATCTCTCCCCAATGTTTTGTTTTTGATGTCACAATTTACATTTTACCCTGCATATACATCAACAAATTATTGTAAATATAGTTATTTTTCCTGCTTTTTCTTCTTTCTTCATATTAGATTTATAAGTGATTCACTCACCACCATTACAACATTCAAATATTCTGAATTTAAATATACATTTACCTATGCCAGTGAGCTTTATACTTTCATGTATTCCTGTAAGTGATTAGCTTTTCTTCTTTTCAGCTTGAAGATCTCCTTTTAACATTTTTTTGTAAGGCTTGTCTACTGGTTATGAACTACTTTAGCTTCTGCTTGTCTGGAAATCTCTATCTCTCCTTCAGTTCTGAAGGGCAATTTTGCCAAGTAGAATATTCTTGGTTGGCAGGCTTTTTCTTTTAGCACTTTAAATATAGTAGGCCATCCCTCCTGGCCTTCCAAGTCTCTGCTTAAAAATCTGCTGATAATCTTATGGAGATTTCCTTGTACATAACAAGTTTTTCTTTTGCTGTTTTTAAGATTCATTCAATGTCTTTAACTTTTGACAATTCAATTATAATGTGTCTCTCTGTGGGTCTCTTTGGATTCTTCTTATTGGAACTCTATGGGCTTCCCGGATTAGTATGTCTATTTTCTTTTCCCCAGGCTAGGGAAATTTTTAGCCGTCATTGCTTTGAAGAAGCTTTCTTCCATTTTCTCTCTTTCCCTTCTGGTACCCATATAATGTGAATGTTAATGCACTTGATGATGTCCTATATGTATTAAGTTAGTTATCTTCATTCTTTTTCATTATTTTTTCTTTTTGCTCCCCTGATTAGATGGATCCCATTACCCTGACTTTGAGTTTGTTGAGTCTTTCTTTTGCTTGATCTAATCTAACCCTGAACCCCTCTATCAAATTTTTCTTTTTTTTTTTTTAAGAATTTATTTATTTATTTGACAGAGACAGACAGCCAGCGAGACAGGGAACACAAGCAGGGGGAGTGGGAGAGGAAGAAGCAGGCTTCCAGTGGAGGAGCCTGATGTGGGGCTTGATCCCGGAATTCTGGGACCACGCCCTGAGCCGAAGGCAGACGCTTAATGACTGTGCCACCCAGGCGCCCCCTCTCTATCAAATTTTTCATACCTATTGTTGTACCCTTCAGCTCTATGATTTTTGTTCGTTTCTTTCTTACATATTGTATCTCTTTGTTGAATTCTCACTTTGTTCACGCATTGTTCATCTGACTTAGGAAAACATCTTTATGAACATTATTTTGAACCCTTTATCAGGTAAATCACTTATCCTTGTATCATCCAGGTCTGTTCCTGGAGTTTTATCTTATTCTTTTGTCTGGAGCACATTCTTCTGTTTCTTCATTTTCCTGACTCTGTGATGATTTCTGTCCATTAGTTAAAGCAGCAACTTCTCCCAGTCTTGATGAAGTGTTCTAGTGTAGGAAATGAATCTTATTGTCTTAACCTTGTTCTAGAATTAAGTCGTCTCTCAAACTTTTGTGATTGTCCAAACTACCCTCTTTGTTCTTAGTGGTTCCCAGTAGTTTAGAGTGTGTCAAAACCCATTTTGATATGCATATTTCCTCATTCGCCCAATGTGGTGGAGTGACTTGGCTAGTTTGCAGTTTTCTCTCAGTGAGAATTACTCCAGTGTGTCCTTGGGAAAAGGTGAGTTCAAGATCCAGCTATGTTGCCATCTTGGATTGGAACCCATATACGCATTTTTTGATGATGTGTCAAAACTGGTTAAATGCTTTTAAAATTAAAAAGCATATATATATATTGGAGCTTTTTTAACTTTTAGAAATATAGAAGCCATATGATATGGTTATGTCTATTTGGGACAAGCTATATTCCTGTTGAAATCTGTAAATGAAGGACTGTTAAGAACTACCACATAGGAAATTAGAGGACAAAATAAAAGGTACAGTACTGAAAGGTGTTAGACTGAACATATCCTGAGGTTAGATGGATAATTCAGAATATTGTGTAGTCAGTTGTATCAGTTTTGTTTTAATCTGTAACAAATTACCATAAATTTGGTGGCTTAAAATACCACAGTTGTATCTATCTTATACTTCTGTAGGTCAGAAATTCTGCATAGGTCTTCTTGGACTAAAATCAAGGCATCAGTAGTCTGCATTCCTTTCTGGAGGCTCTGGGGGAAATCAGTTTCCTTGCCTCCTCTAGTTTCTGAGGGCTGCCCACATTCATTGGCTTGTGGCCTACTTTCTCCATCTTTAAAGCCAACTACTTTGCATTTCTCTTACAGTTTTTCCATAGTTAAATGTCTCTCTGACTATATTCCAGAGGGGAACTTAAGGGTTCTAAGGTTTTTAAGGAACCGTGTTTTTAGATTAATCCCACCTGGAAAATCAATCATCTTAAGGTCTTAATCATGTCTGTGAAGTCCATTTTGTCAGTAAGGTAAGGTATTCACAGGTTCCCAAGATTAGGATGTAGACATCTTTGGGAAGCATTATTCTGGATATCACAGTTGTGGGAAAATATTAAATAAAATAACACATTAGAAGATAAATTAATCATTCTGTTTCAATATTATCCTTTAATATATTACATTTTACAAAGATTCTTCTATTGCTTAACACAAAATATTTACATCAGTCATTTCCCTCTTTTATACAGTGCTAGAAAAAAAACTATGTCTTATAACCTCTAAATTACTTTCATAAATCTAAGAAAAAATATCTTACTCTCATTAAATATACCATAGAGGTACTCAATAGCATCACATTATACTTTTAGCATCTGTCAGTGAGCACAATCATTGACAATAAACAAGCACCTCCAAAAGATCAGCAGATAAATTCCTTCTCTTTGAGCAGAATTAAAGGGTGCACTTAAAATAATGAGTGTCAGAGTGGGATATTTATTTTTAGTTATCCATTTGATTTTTCTATAACTTGGGGTTGTTATGAGCCAAAAAGAAAAGGGAGATATTTTTAATAGAAATTCTAGTAACATGTGGCTAAGTGCCCATTAGGGTAGATATGGTATAGTGTAGGTTGGGATGAGGAAGCCACAGAGACGAAGGTTATAGCAGGGGACATTGCCCCTTGAACTGAAGATGCTATAATGTCTCTTGTATCATGATCTTTCCAGTTCTGGGAGAGTTTATCAACTTTTAACATAATGGACAGTAACATAGCTTTCATCTTTAGGAAAAAAAAATGATTAAAAGAATTTCAATTATGAGGGTTTTTTAAAAGATCCTGTCTTCTTTATATTAAAATCCTTAAGAATTTATAACTTTAAATTTGTTTTGTTAAAGATTACAACATATAGTTGGTAAAAAAAATAAATAGCAAAGTACATATTCCAATTTCACAAACTTTGATTTAAGATGTACAGAATACTCAATAATAACATTCTAAATTTACAATACTTGGAAATTTTATTTCCTGTTATCAGCATACATAAAATTTTGGAGCCTACTGTCATTACAGTAATGTGCACTAAAATTCAAGTTGCATGATCTTGTCCTGTTTTTAGCTTCATGGTTTATAAAATAATATTAAAAGCCTAAAATCATAACCTCTGCCACTACCAATTATAAACTCTTCATTGAGCATATATTGAATTTTCTTAGTGGGCTTTATGACCTTTAAAATTCTGACAACATTTTAATGGACTTTTTGGTCCTGCAATGAAAAATTTCAAGGGCTGTGAGAAGGCACATAACAATAAAATTACTATATTCTTTTGGTTTGATTATTTTTAAAATCTTAAATTATTATTATTATAGTTCAAGTATAAAAGATGGACTAGAAAGTCTTTGAAGAGGCTTTCTATCTCGAATATCTCAAAAAAAATATCTCTTTCTATCTCAAAAAAAAAAAACATAATTCAACTGTTCAATTGTTTTAAGTTATTTCACTTTATGGAAAAGTAGGAATCGAATCTCACAATACAGTCCATTGCACTGATCCTTTTTCTACACAGCAGAATAAGAAAAGGAAACAATTATCTAGAGACAAGTAGTCCCCAACTTAGGAATTGGTTGTATTCCAAAAGGTTATTCAATGGTCAGTCAAAGGCATTAGACCCAAGCAAGTCCAGCAGCAAAATGTCAGCACCCAGCCAATGACTCAGTTAAAAGGGGGAAAGCTTTAGTCTTCAGAGGAAAAAGTCAAGTTCCCAAGTCAAGAGAAATTGAATGTTAACAGACAAGACCTTAGCACAGTGTGAAGAAGGCATAAGGCCAGTGTCGACCACTGCTGCTCCCCACCCCTGCGTGTTTCTGCAGGAATCACCAAGATCTGGCGCTTCTAGGCTCAGTCCCTTCCACCTATGTGGCCACATTTCAGCATGACATGAATGCATGCGCAACCCTTCTTTGGTAAAGCTGGGGCCTAGCCAATTCTGAAATAAAATATCTGCCAATAAGGTATCTCCTCTCACTCCCTCCCAACTGTCTCAATTAAACTGGGACTTCTGTCTTGAACTACCTTCAGCACCTTATTCTCAGCCCGTATTATGCTTTCTGCTTCTACATGTCCTATCAGATTTTGTATTATGCTAAGCATATGGGAGCAACAATGTAAATACCTGTGGATCTTTTCATTAACTAAACTGTCTAGCTAATTATGTGGATCAATGGTGATGATTATTAATAATTCCAGATTATATACACCAATTTGACAATCATACACACATCATGTAAGGACTTTGGAAAGACATTCAAACATCTCAGAACATTTATGTTTGGTGGAACTACATAGAAAAAAAGATTATGATGTATCAAACACACTGGATAATTCTTCTTGTCTTGGAGAGGAGATGGTACCTTGGGGTGGGATTAAGTGTCCCTTTATCTCTCTATCTCAAGCACACAATAATCTTTTATTCTAAATCAAGAGATAGCAAACTACAGCCCTTCAGCCCTGCCACCTAGTTTTATAAATAAAGTTTTACTGTTTGTTTCTGTGTTGTCTATGATTACATTCATGCTACAATGGCAGAGTTGAATAGTTGAGCCAGAGACCTTATGGCCCACAAAGGTTAAAATGTTATTATCTTGCCTTTTATAAAAAGAGTGTGTCAACTTCTGCCCTAAATTGGTACAGCCACAGCATACCTTGCAACGTATTAGAGTACTACCTGAAGGTACAGGGAATACAACATGAGGTAGGAAGTTACTTACAGCTTCTGTGTGATGAGACCACTCTCAGGGTACCCAAGCCAGATTTGCTCAGTTTCCCCTTCCAAGAGGCTCTGCTTAGTTCCTGATCAATCCCTTTAGAGCAGCTTATGAACATTAAAGTAGTATGCCTTGGAGTCCAGACCCAAATGTTGTGTTGCCCATATGGAAAAAGAGTTTTCTCCCTCCCTCTAATGTAAGTCCTACATCCCCAGTCTCTCATTTCTGCTCAAGAACCACCCCTTTACACAACAATAAATTGTTAATGGGAATAGCCACATCCTATAGGGGAAATTGTATCTCCTGCCCAAAGAGAAGTATTTTTCTATAACCCCAATGAATGATTCCATTTATTGTACACTGTATTACTGTTCCCAATTATTTACTGCCTTGACTTGCAGACTTTTTATACCAGTAAACTTTCCCATACAACTGACTTTGGGCCTGACCATACTAACTTGCCTTGGCGTAGCAGAACTCAAGTATCCCATATTCTAACAGAAACTCAAGATCCATCACGTAGTTCAACATTTCTGCTTTTCCTTCTGCTTTGAAAAGATCATGTCCCAAACAATGACTTCTAATACAGTCTGGATCTTGGCATGAAAAAGACACATGGCACACAGACAACTCACAGCTGCCTCAGCTAACACATAACATAAGTGAGAAATAAACTTATATTGTTATAAGCAATTGATTCTTTAAATTTCTGTGCTGTTACTTAGCATATACGGAAGGATGGCTGACTTAGCTCAGGCTCTCATAATGAGTGGTTTAAACAACAGAGATTTATTTCTCACAATTCTGCAGACTGGAAAGTCCAAGACCAAGTTATCAGCCAGTAAGTTCCTAATGATAGCTCTCTACCTGGCTTGTAGACATCTCTTTCTCCTTTGTCAGGTAGAGTATTCGTGATTGTATGTTTTTTCTTTTCAGCACTGAATATACCTTCAAGATATCTTTGCTTTCCACTCAATTTCCATTGCTACTAAACTTATCTTTTCTTTCAATACTTGTCTATCCTGTGACTCTCCCAAGTCTATAGTTTTGAAGTCAAAAAGGGGCAGGCTCTGAGTTCAGTAGTGTAACAGGCACATTAAAATGTTAACAGTTATTCTCTCACATCCACGACACTTAATTTTGATAATTTAATAAACAGTAATCTGCAAGGGTGTCTGGGTGGCTCAGTTGGTTAAGCACCCAACTCTTAATTCCGGCTCAGGTCATGATCTCAGGGTGGTAGGTCAAGCCTCATGTCAGGCTCCAAGCTCAGCTGGGAGTCTGCAGGAGATTCTCTCTCCCTCCGCCCCTCTCCCCCCTCAAATAAATAAATAAATCTTAAAGAAATTAAAATAAATAGTAATTTTCAGAAAGTTTTGGAGTAAATAATTTGAAAATTAGGGAGCAAATTCGTGAGCAGTGTCTTTCAGATTATCAAATCACAAAAAATAGAAAGTTACAAAATTTGGAAATTAGACTTAACATTGTCTATATATGACATATTTTAGAATCTTCTTTTGATTAGTCATCAGAGTTTTTTTATTTTCACGCCAGAAAATGCTCCTATTTTAGTTTCCTAAACTTTAATTCCTTAAAACGTTATACTACTAACATAGTTAATATAGTTTTGTAATTTAGCATCTTGACCAAGAACATCTTAATGGTGGAATCAAAAATTTAGACCAAAATCATTTACATTTTTTACTTTTTAGTTAGTATGATTACATGCTAATTGACTTGTTTGTGGGAATCCCTTTACAATGTGTACATATATCAGAATATCACATTGCACACTTTAAATAAATTATAATTTTGTCAATTACCCTTCAATAAAGCCAGAAAAAATATGTCCAAACTTTTATAAAGGAAAATTATTTTTTATTCAAATATTTACCGAATATTTCATAAAAATATCATTTGTACATATAAAGCACGTTGAAAGGACAATATACCATATTTATTTAGAAAAATTAAGTTTTGGGCTACTGGGTGGCTCAGTCAGTAAAACATCTGTCTTCAGCTTAGGACATGGTCCTGGGGTCCTGGGATTAAGTCCCACATCAGGCTCCCTGCTCAACCAGGCGTCTTCTTCTCCATCTCCCTCTGTTCCTCCACCCTGCTCGTGCTCTCTCTCTTTCTCTCTCAAATAAATAAATAAAATCTTTAAAAAAAATAAGTTTTAACTTATTCTATATTATTCTTTGTTCACAATAGGTCATTTTTTTCAAATGGCCAAGATAACTGTTTCCAATAAAAGAAGACTACGTTAAAAAAAAAAGGAGAATAAATAATCTATATAAAAATTCTTTATTAAAACAAATTATATATATGCTATATAATAGCATACAAGCTGCACGTTGTTTTATAATTAACAATGTTATTTTTAATTTAACCTTTTTAATGGAAATTGCCCTTACAAATTCAGGATTTCATTTATCTGCTAATATGCCAACTGTTAGGAAATTTTCTGCAATTCAAAATTCAATGCTAGATAGCTCTTCAATAACAGTCCTGTATAACAAGCTGGCGAAATTATGCTTATTATAGAAATAATAGAGTTGTATCTAAAACCTTCCGTATTGCTTCAGCTTTTCAACTCTTGCGGGAATTAAAAATGATTAGACTCTATTTCTAGTGAAATTCCATTTGGGAATAAGGATGACTTAAAAGAAGGGAATAAACCTGGTTATTAAAAAAGAGACTCAAATAGAATTTGAATAATATGATCTCGTGTCCTTTTCCAAGTATCGTAAAATTTTACTCTTAATGTATGAGCCATTAGTCAGTTAGAAATCCAGTAAAAATAAAAACATAAAATGTAAGTACGCTTCAGGTAAATTCACACAGCAGAAATTTGTTGAGAATAAAATCAAACTTGAATCAAACCCAGCAGGTCTATACATGTTTTAAGATCTAGAAATAACCATATTTCTATGTTTTGATTTTTTTTTTCTTTCAGGTGTTGGACTACCATCCTTTCTGTGTCAGTCTTTGAAAGACAAAAAGTTCAAATCCATCTAAAATTTGTAAAGATATAATACTAGTGTTTTCCCAATTTCTGATTTTCCAAAAGAACAGAGAGCAAATAAGATACATATTTTCTGAAAATCTGGTCACTGTTATGCTGTCCCAGGCAACGTGCTAAGGAAAGCCTCTCCCATGCACAGAGGTATACAAGGGAGGCAGAAAGAATATACTCAGGTGAACTGCCCAACTGGAACCACCAATGCAAAATGCTTTACCATAAAGTGGAGCCATTTGGCCAAGTATCCATGGCCAGCCAGCCACAGCCCACCACTTGAGAATCTGCAAAGTCACAAGCAACAGAGCAAATCAATGGTTCTCCAAACTGCAGAGTTTACAGAATTTTGCCCTGTCGCACTTTCAGCACAGCCCCATCCAAAGCTCAGTACCTCAGATTATACGCAGATACACATGAAATATGAGCAGTGTTTTTAACAGTGATATAAAAATGATCTGTATAAATAAAAGCATATTTATATAATCAAAGTGTCAGGTTTAATTCTGATTTTTTTGGCTATAGTAAATTAACATTACAATCAAGTCAAATTATTTGTATAATGCAGTAGAGCGGGAAAAAGAATGAAAGTAAAACAGAAGGTGGGTGAGGAAAAGATAGAGGGGAAATAGACAAAATTGTAAATTAAACTTTACCTCTCTCTGTTTTTGTTTGTGTTTTTTTCCTCTTTATTTAAATTCTGATTAGTTAATATGCAGTGCAATATTGGTTTCTGGAGTAGAATTCCATGATTCATCACTTACATACCACACCCAGTGCTCATTGTAACAAGTGCCGTCTTTAATACCCATCATCCATCTAGCCCATCCCCCACCCACCTACCTCCATTATCCCTCAGTTTGTTGTCTATCGTTAAGAATCTAATTGTTTTTTCCCTCTCTCCTTTTTCTCTTTCCCCCGTCCCACATTCATCTATTTTCTTTCTTAAATTCTACATGAGTGAGATCATATAGTATTTGTCTTTCTTTGACTGACTTATTTCACTTAGCATAATACACTCTAGTTCCATCTACATCATTGCAAGTGGCAAGATTTCAACTTTTTGATGGCTGAATAATATTCCATAGTGTGTGTGTGTGTGTGTGTGTGTGTGTGTGTGTGTATGTATGCCACATCTTCTTTATCTATTCATTAGTCAACAGACATCTGGGCTCTCTCCATAGTTTGGCTATTGTTGATAACGCTGCTACAAATATTGGGTTAACAGCACAAGAAGCAAAGGGTGTTGGTGAGGATGGGAGAAAGGGGAACACTCTTGCACAGTTGGTGGGAATACAGACTGGTACAGCCACTCTGGAGAACAGTATAGAGGTTCCTCTGTGTTTTGTTTTGTCTTTAAAAATACATCTAAATGACAGCAAGGAAACTAATCAATTCAGCTACTCAATATGTGGAATTCAGAGACTATTTCTACCTATGCCAAGCAATGGGCTATTGAAATATATTTTTCTGTATCGATCAGTATCAGGCATATAGGGCCAAAATCTTTGTTTATATGTTTCTCAAGATCCCTTAGTTGTACTTTCTTTAGTTAGAATTTTATACTTATTTCTTCTATTTAAGGTTTTAATAGTAACACCGATAATATATCATCCAAAATTAAACAAAAAACACTAGCCTGTTCTCTTATTTGTACAAATCTACCTTATAATTTAATTCTAATACACATGTGTACTAATACTTAGATGCAGCTCGAATCCATTAATTAATTTGCATTTTATGGATGTTGTTGGAATCTTAACAACATTACAGTACCTCGTAGAGTAAACATTGCAGCCAAGGAAGTACATCTTTCAATTATCTGCACAATTATCCTGTTAGCTGGCATATGTTCTTTTTATTGTTGTTACTATGAAGACTTTGCGAAGCACTATAAAATTACATTTTAGTTTCCAGTTATTCCTAACAAACCTCTGGTGTCAAAATTTTGCCATCTCTATTGTAGATGAAGAAAGTGATAGCAAATTGTTTTCCTATGATTTAATCATTTGTATCACACCAAACCTCATCCACTATAGTAACAGCCAATTTCTGATTGATAACGCTTTGAGGGGTGACCACATGTCATTTCTGTTTATTACAATTTTGAGATGGTCATCTCAATGCTTTTCTTAGCCGATATGTGTTTAGCAGTCAGTGCAATATCACAGCTGATTCTAATTGATACCCAAGTGAACAGCCTCAACAAAAAGGTCTATAATTAAAGAGCCACATGATTGAAAATGATGAATTCCCTCCTTCCCTTCCATGCTGTTTCTCCTAGAACAGGATTGAAATACAGATTGTGGCTGCAAGCCTGAAATCCTGACAGCAGCACAGAAGCCATCTATCTCTGTTCCAACCAACCAAGACCTTTAACCAATATTACATATACTTAGAGCAACAAAGTAATAATTACTGAAAATGCTTTAAAGTGCAAAGAGAACACAGTAGGTACCTAATGCATGGATGAAACATTCCGTTTAAATATCATATGTTGACTTTTCTTATATTTCAACTTAGTTCCCAGCAACAAGTCTATAAAAAGGTTATAGTCTCATATAAAAAGGACTATAAAAATAAAATCTGAACATGTAAAATTCTCTGAATAATATTATGCCAACATCATGAAAACTGGTCAGAATTTCCTACAAATAACTGAACCATTGATGCCTTAAAAACTCTCCAGGAGAAAAATATTAATTTTCTGAATACAACGATAAAGGCAGCAAAGAAGTATTGGAGCAGAGCACGATTCCTTCAGGGTGCGTGTGTGGACCAGCAAGTCTCCTCAGTGGAGAAATACTTGTTATTTTCTTAGAGAGTCACTGTCACCCAGAACCAGCCTGGATAAAAATTCAATAGAATTTGTTCAATAGAGTTTGTTGTTTTTCTCAAATTTCAAATAAGATAAATCCCCCATAATAGGATCCTTGGGAAGGGATGTATGGTCAAAGTTATAGAATTTACGGGAAATGAAGACAGAGTATTTGAAAGAAACATCTAACAGACACAACCCCTAAGAAGGAAGTGTGGGAAAGACAAAACTCAATCTTTTTGATTGAGCTGTCAGGCTGAAGTCACTAAAAAATACAGAATCCTAACTGAAAAAGACACCCAGGTAATAATTCTTTTCAAATGCACACATTTCTCAGTCTAAGTAGTAATTAGAGCGCTTAAAAGTCTTCCCTATTCCATGTCTTATGGCCTGGCCATGGTTTTCCTCTTCAAGACGGTTCATTACCTTTCTTCATATTTTAATCTTCATTTATTTGACCTGCTACTCTTCAAGGACATTTACAGTTTCCTTTTCCACAAATGATCTTAACATGAAGGACTTATTAAGTACAAAAAGTAATGATATGTTCTGGCCATAATCTTCTTAAAGTGGATTGACCATAAATTATACATTGTGTGGTCTTATGAATGCTATTTACATCTATGCAATTCTTACCATCATCCTAAAAATAATGGTCCTCAAAAAACATTTTATCAAATGAATTAATGGGGCCATATGGACACCATATAGGAAAACACAATTAAGAATAATTAATTTTAAGCAGTTTTCATAATAGATGTCTGAAAACATGATACACGTGTTCATTGGTATTTGGCATTGTTTTAGAAAAATGCTTTGTATCTTTCCACTAATGCTTTTTGTCTTAAAGCATCTTGTAGTAGCCCCATTAATCTGGACAAACTTAACAAACGCAGAGCAAGGCTGTTTTGGCAGAAGGACAAAGGACACTTTCCCCTCAGCTCATAACAAATTGTTTTCATTAAGAACAAATGGTCTTGGAGCATTATTTTACTTGAGTCTCTGCCTGGTGACAAGCCCAAAGGGTAGACCCAGTGTTCACTGTAAACAATAAGAAAGGGTCTCAGCAAGTGGAGTGTCCTTCTGTAGTTTAAAAACTCCGTATTTGGGGAGCATGAGAGGGGCCATTTTCAACCACAAAACATCAATTTGTCATAACTTTTAGTAGTTTTTTGTAACTTCAGACTGTGTCTATAATTAAGATACTTTTGAATAAAATAGATATCATGAAGTGGCAAGAACTTTCTGGATACTCTTATTTTTATCATCTGAGATATTGCTTTTCTGAAGTTAGCATTAAGGAATGAATATTTTTTAGATAGCTTAATAAGAGCATCTAGTTCCCTTATCTCAAGGTCTTTCTATACTATCTAGAACTAGATCTTGAGAAAAATAATCATTTCAAATATCTTTTAGGAAATTCTTACAAAAATTAAAATAAGTAACATTAAAAATAAAAATAAATTTTAGCCCAAGTGCATAATAATGTAAAGGGGAACTGTAACATAATATAAAAACAACATTCTGTATTGATAGTTTTAGCTGACTTTTTGGAACCACTGTTGGGGTGTTTTATAAACTTCTGAGTAGTGACACTTACGAAAAGACTATATAGACATTTCATAATGTGACCCTTAACTCTTCCATTTTAAAGCATGTTTGATTTTGAAATAATTTAAGACTCCATATTTAATACTTAAAAAATAGGTTCCAAGCATGCACATCAACCACTCTTCATAATGCTATTTTATTACTTCGATCACTGCATTACATCTTTACTGTGCATTTATAAATCTTAGGTTCCAGTATACTATAACTCAGCAGTTTAAACCGAATCAGATTTCCAGATACAACTGATGTTTTTTAAAGGAAGATTAAAAACCAGCTAAACCCAAGCACTTCAAAAGCTTATTGGCCTTGCCCTGAGCAAAAAGTTGGAGAGAGGAGGGGGTCATAAGAAGTACATTTTGTGTTTGAATAAGAAATTGATTTGGGGAAGAACTCCAGGCTAGCTGAGACAGAAGATCATAATTTTCTATTCTTCCAACACTCCGTCAATAAAAGAGCATTAGAGAATCTATCCTCTAAAGAAACAGTCCGTCTTTGGTTTCATCATCAGCATCAAAAAGCATTTTTGCTATTCACACAGCGGTTTCTCTACAGGAAGCAGGATGGATTGCCTTGAGTACAGGAGGGAACCACAGAAGAGTCACCATTACTTAATAAATGCTTACATCATCTACAAGGTGGGTGGTAAATAGTATCTTTACCTTGGCTCTCTCTCCAGCTTCATACACACACGCCAAAGGGAAACAAATAGATGTATAAATAAATCATTTTTAAATCAAATAAAATCAAAACAGAGAACACTTAATTGACTCTATCAGAATACTACAGATAAATTAATATTCTTCATTTATATTGCTTATGGACATGATCCCTCTTACATTACATAAGTTATGTACTTCAATCCAAAAAACTATTTTAGAAGCACTTCATATGTGCAATCACGGAGATACAAAAAATACAGTTTTAATTGAAGGAAGAGGCACAATTACTTTTCCATGGCCAATTGTTTATAATTGTATACAATTGAAAGAGAAAACATTTTAAAGAATATTGATGCTATTAAACTATAATCTGTTCATTATCTTTATAAAAATGAAAAATTTGAATTCAAAAAATTTCCACATGAACACCTGGAGTCTATCATAAATTAGATGGCATCAATATTGTTGAAACATTGTCTATAGCCTGATTCTCTCTGACATTTCAAATAACTAGGGAGGGGGAGAAGGAGCCGAAATTATCAAGAGAGAGGAGAGAAAGAACCCCATTATTTGAGAAAAAACAAGAGTAGTTTCAAGTTTAGAATACCCTTGACCTCATTGTCTGGAGAGTAAAGCAGATGCCCCTTTGGTTCTAATTTCTGCTGCAGATGTTTACGGCCCCAGCTCAGGCTGGCTTTGTCCTTGGAAGCAGGGCCCATCATCTGGAAAAGAAGACTTTTTCTCTGAATCTTGTTTAATGATGTTTTCTATTTCCTCTCAGCTCTGATTCATGGTCACTAATTCTATGTGGTGAGCCCTGTTCTACATGTTTTCTGATTCCAGTTGACCCTATATTGAATCTATATTGAAGAAACAGTGTTCCTTTCTGTCCTTCTGCCTTGGTCCTTTTGACCAGGTCAAAGGTGTTCAGCCTGAAACAGACACTGTCTCTTCCTGCTTTCTCCACCTGTCAGAGTATTTACAATGGTTAATGGAATGGACTATTCCATCCCATTTTACCCAAAGGTATCAACCAATGTTAACCAGTGCACTGGTCAATCTCACTATGCACTTCAAAATATTAATTACATTGTTTTTAGATATTACATAGACAAAGTTTAAAGATTTTATTTATTTGAGAAAGAGAGAGAGCACATGAGCAGGGGGAGGGTCAGAGGGAGAAGGAAAGAATCTCAAGCAGACTCCATACTGAGCATGAGCCCAACCAGTGGCTCGATCCCATGACCCTGGGATCACAACCTGAGCTGAAACCAAGAGGCAGATACTCAGTCCACTGAGCCACCTAAGCACCCCTACATAGACAAAGTTTTCAAAGACATAAGAATTATTGGAAAAATGAGTGAAATAAACTTAAGTTTCTTTATTGATGAGTATCTCAGAGCTCTTTAATATGTTAATATGCACACACATTTGGAAGGGGAGGTGTGTTGGAGCATACGTACCATGTCTAAACCATTTGATGAAGGTGCCCCCACTTTTTATTTAAAGAACACATTCAAGGCCTTAGAGCAAACTCATTTTGGAGACATATTATTGCTGAGAAAAATACAATAATCCAGGCTGAAAAGTCCCCAAATCTAAATTTTCAAGATATTTCAATAAACAAGTTGTCAAGATTTAACTTTTATACAAATAACTTTTAAAAATAAAAGACTTGAGGGAACATGGGTGGCTCAGTCGGTTAAGTGTCTACCTTCAGCTCAGGTCATGATCTCAGGGTCCTGGGATCAAGCCCCACATTGGGCTCCCTGTTCAGCAGGGAGTCTGTTTCCCCCTGACCCACTGCCCCTAACCCCTGCTCCTGTTCTCTCTCCCTCACACATTCTCTCTCTCAAATAAATAAAATCCTTTAAAAAATAAAATAAAATTCTTGAAATGTCTAAGATTGATCAAATACAAATATTGCTACTTAAGATTTTTCATAATAATCAATCCATGTCTCCATATTCTTGGTCAAATAAAAATATTCACAATGCTGTCATATCTAATTACTACTCATAATTACAATAACCTAAAGCAATTATGTGATACAACCTCTTATAAATCAATGTAACTAGGCCATAGTTAACAAGACAACTGAATCTTTTGGTATATATAAATAAATGATAGATAGATGATAGATAGATGATAGATAGATAGATAGATAGATAATATTATGTATTATATAATACATATTCTGGCCAAGACCCAAGCTACAGTGGCCAGGAATAGTTAATGCTAGGCTACACATTCACTGAGCTCAAAAATCATGTCTCTCTTCTTCACTTTTATATCTCTATAGCAGTTACACAGCGGCTTACATAGAGTAATTAGTCAGTAAACAAATGATATATAAAAATATATGGATGAGGCTCATAGTGATAGAAGGAAGAAAGAAAAGAAGGAGGGAGGAAAAATGAAAGTCATATTCAGAGTTAGTCATTCCCTAAATAATAATTGGATGTCTTCAGTTTCCAGATCTTATGCTAACCACTAGCATGGGTATAAAAATGACCTGAACTTAGGTATACCTAGCCTAGTAGAAGAGATGGATATTTTAATGAAGAATACATTAAGAATGTGGTGGGTCTATGATAGAGGTATATAAACATATAAAAAGAATAAAGAGAGAACAGTAACCCCTGTGCAGGGAAGGAGGCTTTCAGAAGTGATTAATATATGGATTGTACTGTAAAGGATTTCATTAAGTGGAGAAAGGAGGGGAAACATTCTAGACAGAGGAGATAGCATCAGCAAGTGCACAGAGAACCTATTAAGGAAGCAGTATATTCAAGAAAGTCCTATCAGAAGGGTGATGGGGCTGAGAGATAAGTGGGGCATGGGAAATGCCTAGAAGCTATGCTCAGAACTTGGACATTGGTCCTATAGATTCATATTTCCCATATTTATTTGATTGAGAGATTTTTTTAAGTGTTGATAAACATCAATAATGATTCATGACATAAGAACAAAAAATCCTCATCAGAGATTAATTGCAGTAAGAAATTATCAACAAAAACCAAAACAATGTCACAAATACATGGTGAATTTATGGGATAACATATAATGCGTAAATAATTTATGCCAGTTTAATCCAGTAGACATTGTACAACTTAAAGGAAAGTTGATAAATAATGCCTATTTATTAATGGCAATATGTAATGTGATCACATTTGTGACTTTCTGGAATTCATTGCTGTGCATATCATTTAGAAGTAACTTTTTAAAGCTGTTTACATATGTAATTCAAAATAGATTATTAAAGAAAAAGTCTTGCCATCATAAATTTCTTTTTTTCTCCATGGAACAGAGTTTGAGAATCACTGCAGTAGACAATGGGGAAAAAATAAAAGAAGAAGCAAAAAGTTTCACCTTGGCAAGGAGATACACTCTATATGCTAGATTTAATTCAATTAAAAAGCAACCAGGCCCAGAAAACCTCTTAAAAAGTTTTTTGATGATATATAAAATAGTATAAAAGATTATGTTAGTGTATACAAAAAAGTTCAAGGACCATGAGAGGACAAAATGTGGCCATTTTTATTAGAAAAGTCCTATAATGCCAAGAGTGTGACTGTCTGCCTGTTTATGGGAGGGTAGATCCTTACAAACAAGTGAGTTGGGAAGGAAACCCAATTAAACTTTGAATTAGTGTCAATTAAGAGAATTTCTTTAAGATAAAAAACATAGGCAAGACAAATTATCTTTGAAAGCTGATGGAAAATGGCCAATTCAAATTAATGGCCATGGATTTTTAACTTATAGTTGTTATTCTCTAGATTTTCTATTGTTATCACTGCTACTTATCATGTTTATAATGATACCAAGAACATAGTAAGCTCTAGGGCCAAATACACCTAGAATAAAACCCCAGATCTGTCATAATCTATTGGATTGTCCTTGAGTTATCTTCTTGACAACTCTGAGATTTAGTTTCTTGTTGGTTTTTTTAATCTTCAAAATGAAGAAATATTCATTTCATTGTGCTGTTTCAACGATTAAATAAAATAATATTGAGTTACTAGCATTATGTATGATACATCCTGCCTTAGTTTGAGTTCCTCCAGGAAGAGTTTAAGAATTTAAACACTTTGTTTGGGAAGTGGTCCCATGAAACACTTGTAGCTAAGTGCAGAAGTGAGAAAAGTAAGGGAATAACGTCAGTAAAATGTGCTATCAGATCTGCTAGCACTGGAGGTCCTGCTGCTCAGAACTAATGGGTGCTCCTTAAAATTGTCCCAGCCAATGGATAAGGAAAATGAGAAGGTTTACCCACTAAATCCCATCTATTACTGGCTGATGGCTGGGTTCCTACAGCCTGGGAGTGGAAGGAGCTATACCTGCTCCCAGTCAGAGTATCAGAGGCATTAAAAGCTAAACACCAAAAAAAGCAAATAATCTAATTTAAAAATACACAGAAGACATGAACAAACATTTCTCCAGAGAAGACAGGTGGGCAACAGACACATGAAAAGATGTTCAACATCACTCATCATCAGAGGAATGCAAATCAAAACCACAATGAGATATCATCTCACATCCGTCAGAATAGCTAAAATAAAAAACATGAGACAACAAGTGTTGGTGAGGGTGTGGAGAAAAAGGAACCATGGTGCACTGTCAGTGGGAATGCAAACTGGTACAGCCGCTGTGGAAAACAGTATGGACGTTCCTCAAAAAATTAAAAATAGAATTACCATATGATCCAGTAATTCTACCATTGGGTTTTACCCAAAGAATATGAAAACACTAAGTTGAAAAGATATATGCACCTCTAAGTTTACTGCAGCATTATTCACAATAGCCAAACTACGGAAGCTGCCCAAGTATCCATCGATCGATGAGTGGATAAATAAGATGTGGTATATACATACAATGGAATATTACTCAGCCATGAAAAAGAAAAGACATACAAAAAATCAGACTCTTAAATATAGAGAACAAATTGGTGGTTACCAAAGGGGAGGTAAGTGGGGGGATGGGTGAAATAGGTGGAGGGGATTAAGATTACACTTACTGTGATGAGTAATGTTTAGTATTATTGAATCACTATATGGTACACTGGAAACTGATATAACACTGTACATTAATTACATTGGAATTTTTTAAATAGATAATTTTTTTAAAAAGCTAAAAGCTAAAATCCATAGTCACTTATTTGAATTGGCCATTCTCTATCTACTTGGCCTTCAGCAAGTGGACAATATGGCAGAACACTGACAGCATCTTCTACATGTCCCAAACTGCCAATCCTGTGGGTAAACAATAGGTGTTACTTAGATTTGTATCCCCAGTACATGTTTGTCACAATAGGTACTAAGCACATATATGAATGAATGAATGAATGAATGAATGAATGAACATTAGTTTTGGAACAAATATAACTTATCTTTCTCCAGAACACTAAATTTACCTCTCAGACATGTTGGATGCAAAAATGAAATAACTAATCGCTTGTAACTGAAAATGTTACGGAATTAACATGTCCTGTGAAGAACTCACAAATTTAAAAGGCTTAAGAGCCTTTATTCTGTTATTAGATACATGTTCCCATATTATCGATATGAGGAAAGCCACAGCAATTTATAAATTCACCAGGTAAAGGGAATTTAAAATAAATTATTCACTCATAGGAGGTCACATTTAGATTCTCAGGTAGCAGATATAATAAAAGATAAGCTTGCCATGTTGATCTCATAGCCTTCGCTTAGTTGATATAACAGAATCAGAAACCAGCTAGCAAGAGACTTCGTTGTATAAAATAGAAAAGAAGACACAGCTTTCATCTGTTGACTCTGCAGCATTGCTGGTTATTTTCCACAGTGATTCTGTGCTCAAACCATTTTCACAAAAAATGGCTGAACTTTCATATATTCTAACGAGGTTTTAGTACCAGAAAATTCCTCAGAAGAAATTAAAGTAAATAAGTGTCTCTATTCTAAACCCTGATACCACCAGGAAGGGTAAGGAGCCATAAGTCACTCACAAATCAACAGGAATGCTATCCAATGATAATAATAATAAATATCATTATTGAGCTTTTTATATTTTTCATCACTGGCTAACCTCATTTATATGTAGTTAGTATTTTATTCACTCTTCACAAGAACCTAATGAGGTATTATTATTATTATTCTCCATTTTGCCTAGGAGACTTAAGTTACTTTTCCAAGTTCACACAGCCAAGAAGTGACAGAGCTGCATTGAGAAGCATGCCACCTCTTTCCACAGGATCCCCACCCCTCAAAAATATAAAGAAACCAGCCATTTGCAATGTTGGCCTCGTTTGGTCACACCTTGGTTAAGTAGCTTGCTTCTACATTTTGTCCAGGATACTCCCCTCTACTTGCAGCATTATTTCTATGAGAAAATGTGTTCTGTCAGGCAACCGACTCCCCAAGAAAGGTGGTGGGACACATCGCATGCATGAGCCAGGGACCGGCCCCCTGCCAGGGCTATCACCTGAATGCGAGCAGACCATCAGGGTTCCACACCTGTCTCAGTGTCCCCATCCCTTCACTCCACGTTCTGCCTCCAATCTCTAGTCTTAGGATTCAGCCCTATATTCACCATCCTGGAGTGTGGGGTTCTCGGATGCCAGCAATATAACTTCTTTAAAGGCAAATCCTCCTAAGTTGCCAAGAGCTTGCTTTCAGCTTGAAGAGCCAAGCCTAGGGGAGCCTGGGTGGCTCAGCGTCTGCCTTTGGCTCAGGTCATGATCCCAGGGTGCTGGGATTGAGCCCCGCATCGGGCTCCCTGCTTGGTGGGACACCTGCTTCTCCCTCTCCCAGTCTCCCTGCTTGTGTTCCCTCTCTCACTGCCTCTCTCTGTCAAATAAATAAATAAAAATCTTTAAAAGAAAGAAAGAAAGAAAGAAAGAAAGAAAGAAAGAGAAAAAAAGAAAAAAGAAAAGCCAACCTTTATTCAATAAAAATGTTCATCCCTTGTGCTTTATCATAACAAAGGAGTAGGTTAGCCT
The DNA here is from genome assembly GCF_017311325.1 of Ursus maritimus. Lineage (NCBI taxonomy): Eukaryota > Metazoa > Chordata > Mammalia > Carnivora > Ursidae > Ursus > Ursus maritimus. The sequence goes on along the minus strand of NW_024423675.1, from coordinate 24,750,279 downwards.
CCAAAACTGGTTAGAAAAAAAAAATTATCAGATTATAGTGGAACTTTGGTGCTAATTAGTTTTAATTTTTATTTTTTATTTATTTTTTTTAAAGATTTTATTTATTTATTTGATGGAAATAGAGACAGCCAGCGAGAGAGGCAACACAAGCAGGGGGAGTGGGAGAAGAAGAAGCAGGCTCATAGCAGAGGAGCCTGATGTGGGGCTCGATCCCATAACGCCGGGATCACGCCCTGAGCCGAAGGCAGACGCTTAACCGCTCTGCCACCCAGGCGCCCCTAGTTTTAATTTTTATTATATTTCACCTTATGCATATGGAAAAATATCTATAAAAATATGTAACTTATAAGATCTAATGAGAAAGTGAGTTTCATTTATTTTTAGAGAAAGCATCCTCATTCCCTTTCTCTAACCGTTATTCATTCAGTTCACAGGGCAGAAAGGTATTATCTTCTGCCATTGATGCTTTCCCAAAGATTAGCCCCAAAATGACTATTCAAGGTACGTTTTAAATTTTTAATCTTTATGTGTGCATTTTCTTTTCAGGTGTCCAAGCTCAATCGGGTTGCTTTTTCTTCAAATGAGGCCTCTGTACGCTCAGGTTGGGCTTTCCTGCTACAAACACCTGCTGAGAGTGGCCGCATCCTTTCCATCTTCTCTGACTGGGGTCTCCGTTCTCTGCCAGTTACCATTTAATTTTATCTGCCGGTGGCAAAGCACACATGAACATTTCTGATCACCCTGCCAAAGACACACTTCCGCCCAAACAGGAATGCATGCCTGCAAACAAAGATAGACCTCATTTCCTCCCCATCTCTAGACGTCCTTGATTCACAATCCTGAATGCACGCCCATGAACATTACACAGAACAAGTCTGAGAGGGCCTCAGGAAGGCCCGACTCTTTTATGCTAAACACTACATATATTATTTTTCAAGGAAAGAGAAACTTTAAACAGTACATATATGAAAGTATACTTTGAAACTCATTCATATCAAAGGTTATGTTTTCTGTTGTTGCTGTTCTGTATTACTGCCTTGACATAAACGTGCAGAAAAAAATATTTGGGATATGTGTCTAATTAGGCGAGGCAAGTGTTTTTCACTATCCTTTAAAGAGTGGGCTTTAGGATGCATGTAACCAAGGCAGAAAAACTGATTCTTTAGAGATACAAATCTACGCGGGTAGATTTCCTACTTACCATTTAAAAGTGGGTAACAGTTTCAAGTTACAAAAACTTGGAAAATATAAAAATTCGTGATTATCGCACACTAATAGGGCATTCGCCCTGAAGAGTGGTCAGAAAGCTAACTGCGTCTTCTGCTGTGCTTAGTAACAACTGTCTGGGCCTCCTCCAGGTGCTCAGGATGAAACAGAACGTCTGGGCATGCCGCCTAGGAACCAGCATTCTAGCACGCAGCGCGGGTGAATGCAATGCACGGGAAACTTCACCACCACTTCATCCAGCCTGAGGTTCGGATTACATTCTCTTTCTCGGGGCTACCAGGGAATAGCTGGCAAGACCGGTTTTCTATCTCTACCCTCCGTTGCACCCCAGACTCACCCTGAGGTGATCGTCAATGTTCTGGTCTTTCTGAACAGAACCACTCCACCACTCCGTGTCTTACCTATGATTTGCCTTCTACTTGAGGCCACACTTCAAGGGTAAACGCTGGCTAGTTTGGCTTCTCTTTGCCGTGGCAAGTGACTTCAATCTACTCAAAAGTTGGCATGAAGAGATGGGTAAGAGTTAATCCTGTAGCAACAGACTTCCTGGTAGTTCAAAATCCTGCCTGCCCCCGACTACCTGTGTGGCTTTGGACGAATTTTATTATCTCTTTGTATTTCTTTATATATATATATATATATACACACACACACTTGTTTTTATATATATATTTGTTTATATTTATATATATTATGTTTATATATATTTATTGTTTATATGTATTTATTGTTATATATTTTATATATTAATATAAAAAATATATATTATGTTTATATATATATATATACCGTAAGTAATAATAGGATCTACCTCTCAGCATTGTTCAAAGGATTTAATGAGTTAACATCTGCAGAGAACACTTAGTACAGGGCCTGGCAACACAGGAAACCCTGGGGAAATCTGAACTCGCGCCTTTATCTTATCCTGGTCCTCCTAAAGATCATGACTTAACCAGAAGGAATGGGTCCATCTAGAGAGGAGGAAGAGGAACTATTCTCCAGGCTATAGGATTCTGGGGTGCTTCTCAAATTATGTCCCATAGGTAAAAACCTTTCTACTTAGAGAAAAGGGGTAACTGTTGTAGGGTTTCTGCCCTTGAGCAAAGAATTTGCAGTGGTGTGACAAAGTAAGTTAATGCGGAACCAGAATTTTATTATCTGGAAAGCAATAGAATTGTGTAAATGAAACAAGATGTCTAAGGGAAGGAAGGAGGGGTAATAAAGGAAAATAATAACATGAAAGTGTCACCCCTAGAGAAAGCCACGTGTGTGTACATGCACGTGTGAATTTAACCTTCTCTTGTCTATCTGGCCTTATTGAGGCCATAGTCATCCGGGATGTGGAATCCCTGCCCCCTTCAAATGGTCTTGCCCTTGGTAGTCACCTTTGTATTCCCTAACTTAGCAGCTAGTCAAGTGAATTTATAAATCTTTTGCCAGGCTTCAGAGAATTTCCAACTGTCCGTATCAAATTTAGCTCTGCAGGGTAGGTGTGGTTTGGATTCCTGGAATCACTGAGTTCTCTCAGCAGTTTCTACTCAGACTTGATTAAATCCTTGCACCTCCAAAGCCACCGCCTCCACTATTCATAATGCTGTAAATTCAGTACAACTTTACATCAGACTCAATACGCTACATGCCTGGTACTCAGTTTCACACAGCAGAGGAAACTGGCCAATTAATTTGCCCACTGTTAACCCTGTGTCTGCCTTATGGAAGATCCTCAATATTACTGAAGTAATGATTGAATGAATAAGTACAATGGGTACCAAACCTCTCGAACAGGGAGAACATTTTTAAAAATAAGAAGAAAGATAACCAAAGTTACACCTAACAGTGATTAGCATATTATTTTCAGATTGGGTGTATGAGAGGTATTTATCTCCCTTATGCTAGATATAAATGCTAAGCCACTTAAGAATGTGTTAACTACAAGAAGGTCCTGACCCCTGAGAGTGTTTTGGAGGAACAGAAACATAAATAATTAAAATTATGATTTACTATGATGAGTGCAAAAAAAATTTTTGATGCACAAGAAATAGTAAAGAAAACAAAACAAAACAAAAAGGTGATAACCTCACTCCATGCAAAACAATCAGAGGCTATAGTGGGTGATTTGATGCTAATCTGAAATGGCAAGGGAAGAGAAGTGTTTCTTCTTCTGGATAAGATTATTAGGTCATGGAACCAATGATCTGGCCTTTGAAGGGCAGAATCGAATCTTCTGCTGTCTATCAGAGTAGGGGAAACTGAGATCTGAGATATCCTCAGTAGCCTTAGGAAGACCATGCGTCATGAAAAAGGTCAAACCAAGAGATAGACTGAGTCTGTCTCAAACTGCCACCTAGCTCTGACTTCACTCAATGCCCGATATGATTGAAGTTATCACCCCCTCTCTCTATCTGCCTGAAAAAATGGGGAGGAGGGGAAAGCACTTTACTGCTTTTACTGCTGGACTATATCATCTTTTAAACTATGCTGGAATATAATAAAAAGTAATAGAAACATGAAACAGTGAAAAATATAACTGAAAAAGTAAGAAATTGTACAGTAGAAGCAGATCTGCAAATGATTTAAAAATGGCAATACCTTATATATGTAAAAAAATCAAAAGCTGAACAAATTAAATAGAGATAAAAATTTCAGTAAAGAATTAGAGTCTATATAATAAATCAAATGTATATTCTAGAACTAAAAAAACAAAAAGTCTGAAATCAGAACTCATTATTAGAAACTGAGAGCAGTTTGGACATAACTGAAGACAGGATCAGTGAACTCAGAGAAAGAACAACAACAGAAAAAATATAAACCGAAGCAAAGAGAAAAATAAAATAAAATAAAACAGAATAAATGACACAAGCGTGACATAGTTAAAAGAGCAAATACACATATTATTAAAGTTCAACAAGTAGAGGAAAGAGAATAGGGCAGAAGGAATATTTAAGAGATAATTGGTGAGATTTTTCCAAAACTGGAAAAAACTTCAATCCACAGTTTCAAAAAGCTCCACAAACCCAAGAAAGAAACATGTGGAGGGAATACACATCAGTAGAGCATAATTAAAATGCTGGAATAAAGACAAAAAAAAACTTTTAATGGCAGTGGGAAAACAAGACACATTACTTTTAAAGGGGTAAGAGTACAAAAATATAACTGACTTCTCAACAGAATTGGTCAAACCAGAAGACAGCGAAATGACATCTTTAATGTATGGGGTGGGGTAAGGACCTGCTAACAGAATTCTATGCCCATAGGAAATATCTTTTAAAAATAAAGACAAAATAAGAGATTTTCAGACAAACAAAAGCTTCCTTCCAGTTAATATTAAGGGGATATTTTAGGCAGAGGAAATTGTCCTAGATGGTAGCACAGAATTTCAGAAAAAAATAAAAAGCAATGAAAAGAGTAAATAACTAGGGAAATAGTTTTTAAATCAAAATGTATAAATAAATGTGCTTAAAATGAATTTTAAAATTACTAGAGAAAAATAATGTATTAAATATTGTGATTAATTTATTAAAAAGAAAAAATCACAGAAGAATAAAAGGACAAATAAATAAAATTTAAAAAAAAAACAGAAACCAAGCAACAAAATGGTAGAAATAAGCCAAAGTACATTAAATACAAGTGGACTAAAGACTCCAATTAAAAACAAAAAATTCAATGGATTTTTTTCAAATCCCAGATATATGTTGTATACAAGAGATGACATCTAAATATTAGGAACACAGAAGTTTGAGAGTAAAAGTTTGGAAAAAGAAAGGTATTTTATGAATACATGACACATTAGATTTTAAAGGCAAAGCAAGAGGTATCACTAAAGATAGAGTGGAATTTTATAATAAAACGGTCAATTCAATAAAAATACAACAACCCCCCAAATTACATTTCATTTCACTTGATAATTCGGAGGTACTCGTTGTTCTTATGAGATGTGGTAGCTGCAGAAATCGGGTTGCTGAGAATTTAGAGACGAGTGAAAACGAATAGGGATCGGGAATATAAGCTACACTTTCAGCGCTTTGATGTGAAGGAAAAGAAAGAGGTAAGTCACAATCTACCAAAAAGTGAAGGTCTGATCAGATAAGAGAGACCTAGGTGTAAGTTGAACTTACAACATGAAAGGCTTTGAGACATTTTGGAAAAAATACTGCTACAATACATCACATTGCTCGTCTGTGCTACACTGAGCGTAAAAGGAGGTTTGTGTCATAGCAGAGCACCAATGGCAGGTCTGCCTTTTTCCATTCACACTCTGACCTTGGACAACCGAGTCATCCTGCGTGTCTCTATTTCTCCTTTTGTAAAATGAGAATTTTAATACTGACCTTATAGAGTTATTATGAGAAGTAAATATACTTTTTAAAAGAAAGCACTTTGTAAAGGAAGCATGTTATAAACATAATACATTACAAGATAAATGCAGCTTCCAAAACTAGGAGATATGGTAAAGCACATTGATAAAAGTATTAGAAGTTCTAGTCCCATTAGAATTTAAGAAAACTAAGTGTTGCACACATACTTGGGACAATGTCTATATTTTCTTGCTGTATGGTGCTTTGTCTATAAAATAGAAATACTATTCTGTGCTGAAGTATTTCCAAGAATCCAGAATGCCCACCATTTTCATTCTTTGGAGTGCCCAGGACCCGAGAGTGCTTCACCACGCATATGTATCTCCCATCATTGTGATTTCTTTGCCAATTGGAACCACTCTGCCCTGGAAACCCCGTGAGTTCTGATAAGAGAGTTTTTGTGCTTATGCAGGAAGATAATTGAGCAAAACTGCTTATAAAAATAGATTTCTACTTAGTATTGCCTTGTCACAGAACCTAACAGGAAACATCCCAACTATACTTCGGCAGATGACAGGAGCCAAGCAAGCACTGCAGTAGGGAAGTTCCTAGGCAGATACAGAACCCAAGGCATAAAAAACTAACATTTCTACTACATAAAATGTTAAACCCTACATGGCATCTTCCTAACATTTTCAGCAAATTCAAAGACACTTAAGAACAGACCACAGCATTAACCTATAAATTAAAAAACAAGGAACAATTCTCCCTGATGGGGAAGTCATTTCTCCTCTTGTTCTTGTCTTACCAAGCTCAGGAAAATCTTGATGTGGTTAACGATGCCAGCGGCGGCCACCATCACTTCCTTGGGGAATGGTGATCTTTAATGTAAGTTGGCTGCTCCAATTCCTCAGCATCCCTTGTTGTGTAATTTCTAGGAGTGCTCAAACATTTCTGCAGGACAAGCATCCTTCTTTATCCAAATGTGGGGCTCAATGCAAGGGGAAAACACAGTACAGTAAGCAGTAAGCCCATCAGCAGACTGGATGCTGAGCATACTTCTCTAAGAGTCGGAAGGCAAAAGTCCTAAAAAATACCTTTTGCACAGTATTCTTAGGAAAATCATATTCTACCTTCACCTCAATATTCCCCTCTCTAATTTTTGAACCTACCCCATAAGGTCACAAACAATATGGTAGACTTTTACTGTAGCATCTTAGTTAACTTGAAACTAAATAGCCCAGAATTTCCTTGCTTAAATAATTTGGGTTAATGTTGGCCACAAGGAAAATCTGTGTGTGATGCAGGAGGCAGAAGTGAAGCAGACATTGTGCTCTAAGGGATGACATTGGTTAAATTTGCTTGGCAGATTTCAATTTGTCTTACTTAATGCTTCATGTACATCTCTCCTTCCTGACAACTGACCCTACTGGATATCAGCAACCCAGGCCAACAAGAGTTTCTTCATTGTGAATTTAGCCGTAAAGAGCCAACAACCTACAGGGACTCCTATACTAATTCTACTCCAACACCGAAAGTGACTCCCTTACTTCAAGTTCTCGATCACTCATCAACAACATATTAGTTAGGGGCTTTTCTCTCATTTTTTCAAACTTTTACTTCCCAGCTTCTCTGAAAATGGTATGAACCTTATTTTATACAATAAATTTCTTATTCATAATATTCATAGTGATTTTACTTCTAGGATTGAACCCCAACTGATATAAGAGGATAAAATAAAATAACAATTGGTAAAAGCAAAAAGGGCTTTATTTTATTTTGTTTTGTTTTAATTGTAAAAAAATAATCCTGCAAGTCTGTGCAGACAAAAAGAAAGAAAGAAAGAAAGAAAGAAAGAAAGAAAGAAAGAAAGAAAGAAAGAAAGAAAGAAAGAAATTTCAAAATGTCTTTAATACAAACATAATAGGTGGACCTGACTTTATTTGCATGACGTGGAGCAAGAATACAAACGAATGTTCACATACCATGTTACTAAATATACATAAATTATAACTTGAACTAAAACTTCCAAGTAAAACATATTTTATTTTCCTACCTTGAAATATTATATCTTCAATATTAAAAATTCAAAAATATACATGATGTTATGATTTTATGTGCCTTAACTGCCAAATTAAACAATTTTAGCCATTTTAATTATTAGACAAGTTTTTGTTAATTTCAACTTGAAGAAACTATGCTAAAACAGTAACAACTGAAATTGTCAAAATTCTTAAAGCAAGAGTTGTATTCAGAAATAATGAATTCTGGGGCGCCTGGGTGGCACAGCGGTTAAGCGCCTGCCTTCGGCTCAGGGCGTGATCCCGGCGTTCCGGGATCGAGTCCCACATCAGGCTCCTCCGCTATGAGCCTGCTTCTTCCTCTCCCACTCCCCCTGCTTGTGTTCCCTCTCTCGCTGGCTGTCTCTCTCTCTGTCAAATAAATAAATAAAAATCTTTAAAAAAAAAAAAAAAAGAAATAATGAATTTTACCTTCAGACATAATGAAGACACACAAATGGTCCTTATGCATAAAACATTACAAAATGTTTCAACTTTTTCACAAAAGTCGTTATTACTAAGATCATGATTTTTGTTGTCTTTAAAAGTATTAACTAGATTTCTACCCTAATGTAAACACTAACATAAATTGTATAGATCTAGTTAATGCTTTAAGAGAACTGTATATCTACAAATATAAATTCAATATGAATTTTAATAATAACAAATGTTCTTTAGCTTCCAAATTTAACTATTACAAACATCAGGCTCATTCATTTACATTTTGAAGTAGGATGCTGTAATGGTTAATTTTATGTGTCGACTTGCCCAAGCCATGGGTGCCTAGATTAAACATTGTTTCTAAGGATGCCTGTGAGAGTGTTTTCAGATGAGATTAGCGTTTGAATTGGTAGACTCAGTAAACTATATTGACCTCCCCAGTGGAGTGGACATCATCCAATTCACTGAGGTCTAAATAGAAGAAATATCAAAGGAAGGGAGGATTTGTTCTCTTCTGCCTCCCTGTTTGAACTGGGATATAGTTATTCTCCTGTCCTTGGACTAAGACATTTACATCATTGGCTTCTCTGCTTTTGGATTTAGACTAGATTATACCACTAGCTTTCCTGGGTCTCTAGCTTGCAAATGGCAGACTGTGGGATTTCTCAGCCTCCATAATCACATGAGCCAATTCTTCATAACAAATCTCTCTCTACACACACACACACACACACACACACAAATATATATTAAACGTGTGTGTGTGTGTGTGTGTGTGTGTGTGTGTGTATACATATAAAATAAGTTCTGTTTCTCTGGAGAACATTGATAATATAGATGGTATAGTTTATGTCTGACCAAATTCAGTAAAGAAAATAGAAAAAAAGTCAGATAAAATAAAAAGAACTTCTGTTAAAGTTATCAGAGAGCCATAGGAGCAAAAAAGACTAGAGACGCTAAAATTCTGGGAAAGTAGGAATCCTGGAGTGGTAGCTGACAGATCTGCAGCCATTTTTCTCCTGAGCCCTTGCTGGTTTGATGCAAGCAAAGCTGACAACTTCAAGGTGTGAAATATACATAAAGTTAGAATTTCCAAAATAAATGAGAGAGATGTTTTAGAGAAAGGGCAGAAAAATATTTGAACAAAAAATGATTGAAATATTTTCCAATCTGATGAAAGCAATAAACCTATACATCTAGGGAAAAAAAAAAGAACAAACCACAAGCACACAAAATATAAAGAAAACTACAGGAAGTCATGTTACAATCAAATTGCTACAATGTAGTGATAAAATCTTAAAAAGAGCCAGAGAAAAAGACGTATTACATAGAGAAGAATAAAAATAAGAATGGCAGCAGATTTCTTATTGGAAAAAGTATCTGTTTGAAGACACCAAAGCAACATTTTTGAATAACTAGAAGAGAGGAAATGGCCTAAATCCTATGCCTATTGAAAATTGCTTTCAAAAGTAAAAGCAAAAATGAAGTTTTTTCAGACATATAAAGATGAAAGAATTCATCATTTGTAGACCCATACCATAGGAAATAGTAAAGGAGTCTTTCTAGAAAGAGAAAAATGATACCAAAGGAAAATATGAAAAATGAAGAAGAGCAGAAATGGTAATTACGTGAGTAAATACACAAATCTTTTCTTATCATTTAAATACCTTTAAAATATAATTGATTGTGTAACCAAATAATAATACTAATCTAGTGTGAGTTTCATGACAGTTCAGAAGTAAAATATATAGCAATAGCACAAGAGCAAGGAAGGAAGAAATACAAGAATAATATTCATTGGAACATCACAATATGTGAATATATTGAAATATGTGAATATATGTGAAATGTTATATCATTTGAAGGTAGGCTATGGTAAGGAAGAAATGTAACAATAAACTCAAAAACAACCACTAAATAGCAAAAGAAACAGTTATGCTAATAATTCAAGGAGATAAAATAGAATTATAAAAAATCCTCAATCTAAAAGAAAGAAGGAAACGCAGGAACAAAAAACAGATGATACAACACAACAAATAGGAAGCTGACAAATTTAGACTTAGTCATTTCAACAATTGCATTAGATGTAAATGATTCGGGTACACTCTTTTCAAGTCACAGACTGTTAGAAGTAAGATCTTAAAAAAACTAAGATGCAATTATATGCTTTCAAAAAGAAACACATATTCAACATTAAAATACAAATAGGTTAAAAGTAAAAGGATGAAACAAGGTATATTTTAGTAACAATAATCCAAAGAAAACTGGAGTGGCTGTATTAGTATCAGAGAAAGTAGATTTTAGAGCAAAGAATATCAACAGGGATAGAGTCATTTAATAATGATAAAAGAGTAAATTAAGCAGGATTACATAACAATTCTTAAATGCTTATATATCTATTAACAGAGTTCAACATACATAAAACAAAAATTGACAGAACTGTAAGAAAAAATAGATAATTCCAAAATTATAGCCGGAGACTTCAATATTCTTTAATCAATAACTGTTAGAAAACTAACAGAAAATCAGATAATTCCAAAATTATAGCCGGAGACTTCAATATTCTTTAATCAATAACTGTTAGAAAACTAACAGAAAATCAGTAAGGATATAGAAGACTTTAATAACACGTTGTTGAGAGAAATTAAATAAGATAGGAATATAAACTATCCTCTCGGGTTGCAAAAATATAGTTAAGAACTGATCTATAGATTTAAATAGACCTAGAGATTCAAATGTATCCCAGATAAAATCCAAAAAGACAACTTTTATAGAAATTGACATGCTAATTCTAAAGTATACAGAAATGCAAAGGACCTAAAATAGCCAAAACAACTTTGAAAAAGAACAAAGTTGGGAAACTAATGCTAGCTGACTTGAAGACTTATTATAAAACTATAGTAATCAAGAGTGTATTATTGGCACCAGGAGAGAGAAATAGACTTACAAAACACCATAGAGTGTCCAGAAACAGACCTGCTCATATGTGCGCAACTAATTTTGGCAAAGATACAAACTTAGTTCATTGGGAAATGATGAAATAATTGGATATTCGTCTCTAAAAAAAAGGCAAACTTTTATTCACATCTCACATCATATATCGAAATTAACTCAAGATGGACCATAGTTCTAAATATAAAGCCTGAAACTATAAAACTTATAAAGGATAATATAACAGAAAATTATCTTGTGTTAGGCAAAGTGTTGTTAGAAATAACCCTAAAAGTATAATCCATAAAAGAAAAAAATGGCAAAGTGGACTTTATCAAAGTTAAAAACTTCTGCTCTTTGGAAGACACTGTTAAGAGAATGAAAAGACAAATCAGAGAGTGAGAGAAATCAGACAGATCGAATGTCTGATAAAAAAACATAGCAAAATATATATGGAACCCTCAAAACTCAATAATAAAAAAGCAAACTGATTTTTAAAATGGGCAAAACATTTGGGTATTTTCCAAGGAGATATTTAATGGCAAATAAGTCAATAACACCATTAGTCATAATAATGAAAATCAAAATCAAAATGAGATTTCATGACATACTTATACACCAATTATATTTATGTATAAAAAGACTGATCATATCAAATGTTGACTACACTGTAGAGGAACTGGGACTCTGATACTCTGGAGGTGAGAATATAAAAAATAAACACTTTAGAAAGCAAATTGTCAGTTTCTTTAAATATTAAACACATGCCTATGGTATAATCTAGCCATACCACTCCTGAGGATTCCCCCAAGGTAAAAGAAAGCCTTTGTACATTCAAAGGCTTGTACATGAATGTTCATACCAACTTTATTTGTGATAGCCAAACATTGGAAACAGTCCAAATGTCCATCAACAGGTGAATGGATAAATTGTGCTATACCCACTACTGAGGAATCAAAAGGAAGAAACTACTGATATGTGCATACATGAACATGGATGAATCTCAAAATAATTATCCTAAGTGAAAGAAGCAAGACAATAATAATATAATCTCCATGATCTTATTTATGTAAATTTCTAAAAAATACAAATTAATCTCTTGTGACAGAAAACAGATCAGTGTTGGCTATTAACTGGTGGAGAATAGCCGGGAGCACCAGGATGAAAGGCTGTCAAGAGGTACAAGGAAATTTTTAGTGCGGATGGATATGTTCATTATCTTGATTGCGGTGATGGCTGAGTGGATTTATACAACTGCCCAAATCATTAAATTGTTCACTTTAAATATGTGCTGCTTATTATATATCAATTATTCCTCAAAAAATCTATTCTAAAAATCAAAAATTAGGAATAAATCTAATTAAATATCTATAGAAACTCTACAGTGAGAGAGCGAAAATATAACAGAGAAATTAAGGAATACTAAAATAGGTGAAGAGTTATACCATTTTCACAGAAAGAAGAGTCAATATTCTAATGTCATTTCCCCTAAAATTGATCTATAGACTGAAGTCAATCTAGGTTTAAATTCTATTAGGGGTGTGTGTGTGTGTGTGTGTGTGTGTGTGTGTGTGAAAATTAAGTTGATTTTAAAACATGTATGTCCTTTACATCTTTTGTCAAGTTTATTTCTCAGTATTTTGTCTTTGTTGATGCTATTGTAAACGGTAGTTTTGAACTTCTTTTTGGATTAACTTCCAGTGTATACAGAAATTTGATTTTTGTTCATTAGTCTTGTATCCTGCAAACTTACTGAAGTCATTTATTAGTTCCTATGGGGGGTTTTGGTGGATTATTCAGGATTTTTCTGCACACAAGATAAAATTAAAACCACAATGTGCTACTACTATATTCGTACAAAAATGATTAAAATGAAAATAGTAGGAGTTAGCAAGGAGGAAGGATAACAGTAACTCCTATACAGTGCTCGCAGTGTGTGTGTGTGTGTGTGTGTGTGTGTGTGACCAGGGGGTGGGGGGCGGTCATAAATTAATACAACCACTGTGGAAAACTGAAAGTAAACCTATGCATACCTTATCACGCAGCAATTCCACTCCTCGGTATATACCCAGAAGAAATGAGCATGCAGATTTGCTAATAGACATGAACATGAGTGTGCATAGCAGCACTATTCAGTAAAGTTTCCAAACTGGAAACAACACAAATGTCCATCTACAATACACAGGATAAATATATCTTGGTATCTTCATGCAATAAAATACTGTATAGCAGTGAATGAAGTCTAACTAAATGCATCTGTTGGGGGAGATCATTGCCGATTGACCAGTGAGATAAACCCCAGCACCTGGCAGCTCCCCATGCTCTCCCCTGTCCTTGGAATGTGCACTTGCCTTGCCTGCTCCCAGACGCTGCCCCATGGACATGGCCTTGAAATAGGGATGTGTCATTGAGACCATCCGGGTGGTATACACGACTCAACTCACTTAAGACCACTAGGTCAACTTTGAAGATTTGCCGGGGGCATGCAGAATCGACTTGTCTTGCAGCCACCCAAGACATATGTAAGTTCCTTGCTTTAATAAACTGCCACCTTTCCATCCGGGACGGTCTGCCTCTTTCTTCCGTCTCCCTGCTCTCTGGGTGTCTGGAGGCCAATGTCGGATTACACAGGGAAAGCCCCTGAGGTTGCGAACTGACAGCATCAGTATAAATGGATTTCAAAATATTGAACAAAAGAGTACTGTATGTGATTCCATTACATAAAATATTAGACAGCAACAGCTATAGTGGCAGAAGGTAGAACAGTAGATCCTCTTGGCAGTGCTGGTGGTCGATAGTGGCTGATTACACAGGGATGCTCCGTCTGCGAAAACTCAGTGGGCCTCACACTTGAGATCTGTCCCCTCAAATGCTCCGTGCATTCCAAGACATCGTTTGTATCTGATGTCAGCTGTTGTGCATGCCACAGACCTCCATGGCATTGGCATGCAGTCAAGGGGCAGGAGATGGAGGAGAAATATCCATTTCCTTGGGACCTAAATGATATTAGTCACAAGAGCAGATGTTTAGGGTTACAGGTCACAAGTGCCAGGTCCCAACTGACAGATGGGTCTATGTGCTTTACATTCAATGAATTTCTGTGTTTGGGGCATACAGGGCTCTCTGAAACACAGGGCCCAGAGCAAAGACTGCCCTTGCCCTGGGCCAAGGTGGTTCGGATCCAGTTAGAATTTACCTGGTACATTTGATTGCTTGCCACTTTTATTCATTTGAGGATTTGGATTTTTATCCATTGTTTTATCCACTGCTTCTAAATATTTTTCCCATTTTTGTGGGTATTTTCTCATAAAAGCCTATTTCTTTGCTGTAATATGATCACGTTGTATCTAAGAATGTTTAAACTGCAGTAAAAAGGATTAAAAAAGAAAGAACAATTTGATCGCAAATAAATGTGGACCTGGTTTAAACCCACTGATCTGTTATATTCATTTGATTAACTGTACTGCATTTTTGTATTTCCTGCAATGTGTAGAAAGCTATAAAGTTCTAACCTGAGGTCTTTTAGCTGCCTATGTTGATACTTAAGTGTCAGATTCAGTGTCAGTTCTATATATAACCAATTCACTGATAATTTGTTGTGTTTGCATTCTGGAATTTCTTATCTATCATGGGAATAACCTCCCAGAGGCTTGAGCATGGAGAAAGGAAAGGACCTAGATTCGGAGAGGTGTCAGTCATTTACCGCTTCTGTAGGCAGGTACTCACCTAGGTCATCAGAGGAAAGCATTGGAAGGCTTCGCTTCGTACTTTGTCATCCAGCTGATACCACACCCTGTTCCAGGCTCCCCCCTAAAGGAGGAGACAGGCTTTTTAAAAGAAACTGCAACATGCTCTGAGGAGTCCCCTGGGTAGCCCGGAGAGACCTGGCAGAAAACTACCAGCATGGAAAACAGACGATTTAGGGTGGGGAGAATGGAGAACTAGAGAGCAAGCAAAGAGGGAAAATGAGAAATTTCATTTATCCTTACGTTAGAGCAAGATATTCTCTGGGCAACCATGCCTTGTTTCAAAGTAAAAGAAAGGAACAACTTCATGTATAGTTCTGTATAATTCTGCATAGTATGTATTAAACACCTTGCAAAAATCTATTTATAAGCACTCACAAGAAAACGAGGAATTGAGAAAAAGTACAGAAAAATGAGTGTCTGTGTAATCTATTTTTTTCCCTCTCACAGAGTAATAGAATTGCTGAATCAATAGTTATAATTAGCCTGATTGTCAGGGGACTGGGTGTGGATAGATGCAAAGCATATTATCTTTGTTCAATTTCTAGTCTGGGGCTGCCAGGCAAACGTCTCCACAATGGAGAAGGCAGAAGAAAGGGTGTACAAGACTTCTCGTGAGCAGTGCTCGCCTCGTCCTACAGGGAAAAGGAGTGGTAGGCACTCATATACCAAATTCCTCATGGATGTCGTGCCTGCTCCTCCTTCGTATCTTCATTAATGACTTAGATAAATGTCAACCGTCAGACCCTTGTGTATGAACAGGGGAGTTTTCCCATCAAGCCTGTCACTCCCATTGAAAAGCGTATCTTCTCCCCTCCTCATACAACTTTACACCCCCAAACATCACATAGCTGGTCAGAATTTCATTTTAACAAAACTTGATTGAAATGGGGCAAAAAAAAAAAGAAAAAGAAAGAAAAAGAAAGAAAAAAAGAGGGAAAAAGAAAAATCTCTGATGATATGGAAGGAAAGGAAAGGAAATTACCAAGCTAATTATCAAAATTATCAGAAAGTTGAGTCTATTCCTTCCCTATCTTCTCCACTACTGCTTAAAGGTCTGGCCTTTCATTATTTCTTGCTTGAATCACTGCAAAAGCATCGAATCCCTAAGACAGGCTTTTTATATTCATCTGGACTTGGTTGCGGAGATGTTTCATAAACATAAACTTGACGGCTACTTTGCTGCTCAAAACCGTTCGTCACTTCTAAACTTTTTATCCAAGCACATAGGCCCTTCACAGTAGATCCAATCTTTCTCCCCAAACATCCCTCCCACGGCCACAGAATACCCTCGATTGCAGAGCTACAACTTCCTTTTGCTTCGGTATGAGGCTTGCAGCTTCTGTGTGGTGATCTACAAGGACAATTACAGACTGCAGATGCTTGAAAGTCTTTATTTCAGAAACCACCTACCACAAAACTACTTTTTTCAATGGTAACATATAATGCAACCTGGATTTTTATTGGAATATTTAGTGAGACCATGTTCCATTCATTAATTTTTAAGTTATCTAATTTTAATAGGTATTTATAGAACATAGTGAAATATTTAAACTTCAGAATGTCTCTTTTCTCCCCAATCTCTCTGTTACTTTATACATGCTACACCAAAAAAACATATCACAAAAAATACGGCCATCCTAGGGATAAGATTCCTCTCATGTTTATTCTGCATTCTTACCCCAGTTCAAATAAAATCTACTAATTAAATTCTACATGACTTAAACTTTAATAGAAGCTAATTCTCCAATTATAGGTATCTACTACAAAAATATTTTGTGGGCCTTCTTTTTTGAGAAGTCTATATAGGCGTCTGAACATCCAAGGGAAAAAAAATTACCCAGAAGGACCTTTAGAAATACTACAGGGGATTGACTGCCTCTTGTATAAGATCTGCCTATGACATTTTGCTCTTCTAAGTATTAAATCAGTCTCCGATATGAAAGCAAATGCATAGTCACAAAAGTAAACATCTGGTTTCCACGTAAAGAAAACACAAATGATTTTAAAGGTCAATTACAGAAGAATAATTTTTCTATTACCTATCTAGAATTTTTATATATTTGAAACTAGCTTCAGTTTAAGACAATTTACCCACATCTGGTTACAATCTGCATTTTCCTTATCCAAAGTAACAATATTCGATAGAAAGAAGTCCAATACCATATGAAATTTTAGATGAGTCTCCATATACATGGCTCAGCTAAAGTCCACAAATCAGCTAAAATGTACCAACAATTAGAAGTTCAGTAGATCGTAGATTTGCTGATTCTTTTGTTCTTCACCCAATAGAATATTTATTCAACAGATGACTACTGGCATTGTTAGAAGGCGGTAATGCATCTAAACCATGTTTGCTTAGCCTAGCAAAATAATAAATTGTGCTGTGTTTATCCTTTTGTTTCAAAGGCCAACTGTTGGCTTTATTTAATACCCTCTTAACATGCTAATAGCTCCTAATGGTCACATCAGCCATCAGTTAAACAAACCATTAGGTTGAGAAAAGAAATTTCAATAAAGGCAATTCACTAATTTGTTGATTGTTAATGGACATTAGCCCATTCAGGACCTTAGCCTAGACATATAGTTTAACTCAGAATCTATTATAGCAGTTTCTCTATACATAGCAAAGGGGCTAATTCAGCATTCTAAGTACTTCCATTTCCACAAGACATGCTACCTAGATTTTTATATGCAAATTAGATGTTTTTAATCTGCAACATACACATAAAAAAAGAACCTGCCAAAAATAAATTGACTTTCAAATTATATAATTTTCACACGGTTTACGATTAATGATAAATTTGCAAGGGTGTTCTTAATCTCTTTCCCAATTATTAAAGCGCTGTTCCTGCTATTTTAGTTTTAGAGCTAGTCATTTCTGTTTTAGATTCAAAGTACCCTTTATACAATCAAAACACCACATTATTATGCCAGAAAAATGAAAGTCAAAGACATTTTTATAAATAAGATTTTGCTGTTCACTTCATGCTTGCCTTCACAGACAAGAGTTTAAATTGCTTAAAACATTTTTTGTGTTGTACTTCTCAACTAATTTGTTTATTTAATTTTTAAATACGAATGGGATTGATGGCTATTTTCAGAACGTTTACTCAAAATCTGATATTTGAGGGCATTAAAGAAAAATTAACGCATGGTTTTTCAATTTTAAAAGGTAAGTTAAGATACTTCTATGTTTCTTTTCATAGTGGA
The DNA here is from genome assembly GCF_017311325.1 of Ursus maritimus. Taxonomy (NCBI): domain Eukaryota; kingdom Metazoa; phylum Chordata; class Mammalia; order Carnivora; family Ursidae; genus Ursus; species Ursus maritimus. The sequence goes on along the minus strand of NW_024423675.1, from coordinate 24,732,366 downwards.
ATTATTTTTCTTGTGATAATTCCAAGACCTGTATAAAGCAACCCAGAGCCCCTTTACTTCGGTGTAAACTCAATTATATACATTGACAGACACCAAAGCACACACATGACTGTGGAAAATCATTTAATTGTAGTCATATTTTACACATGCCATTCACATTGTCCTGTAATAGGGTAACTAGTACACAATTAGCTTTGGCATGTGTTGTGAAAGCCAAGCAATGAATGCATTGGAGATCTCACTTTTCTTCTTTCCTCTGTCTTGAATGATTGCTGAGGTGAGCCTGAAGACTACTGGTGCTTGGAGGGAATTATCATCATACTTTATCATAATTTAGTATTTTAAGCAATCCACGGTGAAGAGGTTTCAAGTGGTTAAAACAACCAAAGATATAGGGATCAGGTTTCTCAGCTTTGAAATTTGAAGAAAATATCTTACGGACATGCAGCGTTCTCACAAACAAAATGATTCTCCTTCGTGCCATTTAATCATTTCGTTACCTCAAAATGTAGAAAAAAAATGTGATGGTCATGCAATCACTTAATTACCATGATTGGACCATGTAACAGGTCATGTGTGCACATTTTTAAAACCATAATACTCTAATGGAAAATACTCTTATGCATTTTATATAAAGCTCCAAATTTAAACTAAATGAAGTGTCCATATTTTAATTTTCTTCTTTTTCATCTTTGAAAAGAAAAATTACCGAAAGTAGATACCACTGGGTAACAACCCCTATGTTTAGGTATTAAACTTACAAAACTCTTCCTGACAATTTCTTAGGAGATTAATTGCTAGCTTATTTTGATCTATACACTATATCTTAATTGTACGATACTTTTATTTCATGTGCTATGTTGTACTTTTAACATATACTGAAACTTTATATATCTTTTAACATAAATAGGTAAAATTCAACATATGATTTATTGACAAAACATCAATATTTCTCAATCTTGAAATGTCATAACTACCATTTCAATAACCGAATTAGTATTCAATAAAATAAGCAAACTAATCATTTTATTTACTCAAGAATTGAGTTCATAAACATTGATTAAAATGTAGGCTTTGCAGGGTTGCTATGAGAATTAAATATAATACATAATATAGTAAAGTATTAAGACTCCCTAAGCTTTGGATAGCTATCTGGATATAAAAATAGAGACCCCGAGTGGGAGAGGATGATTATGACTTAGTTATGGCGGGGAATGAACCATTTCCAACAATCAGTAAAACAGAGCAGGACTGTTTATTTACTCTTACCTATTGCTGTCCCTCATCCTGCTTTAGAATCGTACTCATGTTTAACTCGTTATTCTGCTCACAAGGAAACCAGCTAGGAACACAGGGTTCATTTTTCATTCCGCCATTGATATTGAGATGATATGTTGGCAACTGTAATTGTTTCTCCCCCACAGTTCATTACAAAGTCCCCATGTTGATCTATCAAGTCATGGAGTAATTCAGTTGATTGATTTGAAACTATTATTGGATTCAATGGTCTTCAATTGCCTCTCTTTCACAAAGCAAATATTTTTAGCCAAGAGATATTTTACTCGACCAGTATATGATTAATTAACTAAAATGCTGAGTTCTGTTGTACTATGAAATCTACACCAACCATCATTATAAATGGTAAGTACAACCACTGAGGGGGAAATGGCAATGACTTGGAAAATCTTAACATAAACTTATTGTCCAAGAGTTGTTATACACCCAGCCCTGATATCTTATCACTTAATTTTTTATTCACCACAATTCTAATCATGGCACCTTTGTCCCGGTATGAAAGACAATTATAATCCAATCCTTCTCTTAAATTTCAAAAACATTTATTCTCTTTCTCAACGTTGTCCCATTGTTTCCAATTATGTACTTTGGAACTTACTTGTATGACAGCTTCCTAGCCAGGATGAACCTGCCTATGGCCAGCCCATCCTTCCACATTTGTCCCAGGAGCACAAGCAATCCTCTTTCTACAGCTGTCCGTGACCACGTTTTCCGTCTTCTTCAATAGGGTTTACTTTATGACGTTTACCATTTGCTGATTCTAAATTTCCTCTCTTTTCATTTCATTCATTTATTCATTCAAGAAATATAATAGAGCACCTTATTACGTGTCAGCATTGCTCAAGATCATAAGAAATCAGCAGTGAATTTAAGGACCAGAGATAGCAGAGGCGCCTGGGTGGCTCAGTTGGTTAAGCACCCGACTCCTGATTATAGCTCAGACCATGATCTCAGGGTCATGAGACTGAGCCCCGTGCCCAGCTCCATGTTCCTTGTGGAGTTTGCTTGAGATTCTCTGTCTCTCTCTGCCTTTGCTCCTCCCCCGGCTTTCTCTCTCTCTTTTTCTAAATAAATAAAATATCTTAAAAATAAAAAAATAAAATAAAGACAAGAGATACCAGAGAAAGCAGAGATTAATTGCAGTTTTAAGTAATTTCTGGTACAGAGAACTGGATCCAACCATTTTGAGTTCTCTTTTCATGCATTAAGTTCCTTCACTAATGATTTGATTATCTATCTTAAAAGGGGTTTTCAGGAACATTTCACCAAGAACATTTCCTAATTTGGTTAAAGAACTCTGGTAAACTTGTTAAAATCTTGAAAGGTGATTCTCCTAGAAATTGTGTAATGATTGATGGGAAGAAAATGGCATTATAATATTAGTTCTTCCTTTTGCATGTGTGAGACATAGCTCGAAATTACTAAAGTATAATCAGTCTTTTTATTTTTAGACTTGATTATAAAGTTGGTTTTGCCTATAACTATAAAATGAAAAAATATTTCACATTGTATAATATAACCATAACTAGACATTACACCTTAAAATAGCTAAACCCAGTAAGGTAGAACGTGAATCATTTTATTGAGTTTTAGGATACAGGAGAGGTCACAAAATGGCAACTAAGGAACATGAAAAATTCCCCCTGATTAGGTGATTTTTAAACTTTTTATTATATTCTTTATTGGTAATTTTACGTAACATTCCGGAATCTGTTTTTGCTTATAAATTAGCAGAGCTAATTAACACTTTCCAGGTGACCGTGACCTCATTCCTTATTGCCGGACACATGGGTTGTTTCATTCATGTTTATTATTTATCTAATCCTATAAGCATTTGGGTTGTGAACCATGACCCACATTAAACAGTATGATGTAAGAAGAAGCCACTGAGTATTAGAATTTCAAGTAATTAATTGAGGTAAAAAGTAGGAAGCTCTCCCAAGTAGCATCCCGTCTGAAAATTATTCTAATCCTACCCAAATCCAAAGAATCGTTTCCATATTTCCCAGCATATTTGAGTGGAGGCAACATTTTATAGTATATATTTGTACAAAGGAAGCATTCATTGCAAAGGTGGGAAAACTATAAAAAAGCATGCCATGAAGTCACTGGACTTTACTAGATGGTCTCTGAGCAATAGCAAGATTCATTCATTCTCAGAACAAATTCTCTGGGGATCTGTTGTCACCTCAGATACAAGTGAGCAGGCTAAAGTGGTTTGGTATGGCTTGATATGCAACTAACAAGGGATAAGATGTAACCAACAAAGGACAAAGACGAAGGTCGGCTCCAAGGTGGCTTGTATCAGCTTTATTGGGGTGTGGAACATAGACTGAGAACAATGCCTTTCACATAGTACGCCTTCAATAAATATTTTTCAGATAAATGAATAAATGGATAGAAAGTTAACTAATTAAAAAATGACCCCCAAATTGTGAATATTAGTTAACCATTCCTCTCAAGGGTTACATTTATCCCCAAGTCCCTACTAATTTACATTGACCATGAGAATCACATTGAAGTGTTAGCTGAACATAATTTTTATTTTGTTAAATAGAAGTTTATACTCTACCTATTTATTAATTTCTCTGTAGTTTATTTGATATTAACAGTTATTTCTCAGTTAATCCTTCTTTATTGTCTTTAGAAGGTCTTGAACAACAAAAAGCCATTTGAATACACAGAAAGAAAACTCACCTTTAATGTTTACAGACATTAGTCCAGAGTACTGGTAGTAAGCAACATACCTTATCATGTGGTACCTAATCTATACCTGTTTCCATCTGGTTGTAATAAGCACTTGAAATACACTATAGCCAACCCCCCTGTGATATTAGCTACAAGTAGAGGAGGCAAATGAAATTAAATAGACTTTTGATACAGACTGTAAAATACCAGAGTTAGAAGGCCCTGGTGTCAGGCTATGTATTTCCCAGTACTTCTCAGCTAGAGGTGCTGGAATGTTCTACCACGGGCCCACCTACATTTGGTTTCTTGGCTGGCATGAGAAGGAAAGGTGAATATTGAGTATCTAGTCTGAGGAGATGAAATCTCACACTCACCCCTGCCCCCAAGGTGCAATGTTGCTTTACTTACCTTACCTGGCTCTTCACTTTCCTGCTGTGTTGGAAGTGCTCTCTGAAGTGGGGTTCAGGGCACTCAGGTGAGATCCTAGAACTTCCTCTTTTATCCCCAACTCATTGTTCTTGAATTACTTGTTCAGACCACATTATGGCCTTCAGCCTGTTGCTGAATACAGTTCAAAGCTAAGACCTCTACAGCTCTGACGCAGCTGTGGGTACCAAATTCCTTTTGTTGTTGGTGTCTCCTTGGATAACTCCAAGTTTGCATAGTTCCTTTGCACGGTGCATGGTCTGCTACTGCTGGAGACTGCAATAGATATCAGGCCATTTCCCCTCACTCTATTCCATCTTGCCCCCAGCCGAGCTGATGTATGACACCTCAAAATCTAACTCAAGGACTTCTAGTCAAGAAGGATCTGTATGGACTCACGGTGAAACATTCCTGATGTTCTAGACACAGAACATTGAGAGCCAAATAAAAAGAGGAGAAAAAACAGACATCATCAGGAATCAAACACAAAACAAAATGAGGCAAAACAAAAAGGCACATAGGAAGTGGTGAGAGGGACTGAGGCCACTGTCTGCTGCATTTGGAGTTATAAGCAGATGAAGCCTGGCATTTAGCTTTTCCAGGAAGCAGAAACTGAAATTGATCCCTACAAATTAGATCCAGTTTCTTGAAACCAGGAGCTGGGGTGGAATTCTCTGCACATGAAAAGAAGCTGAAGGCATAGCTGCTTGCCAGTGCAGAGGCCATGGCTAATATAAAAGATACAGGGCCATCTAGCCATCATCACTGAGGTGCCATAGCTTTGAAATACAATGTCAGACCTGGTTCTAGACTAGAGTCACAGTTTCCATCTGTCTGGAACCCCCTTCCCACCATCGCCATGTACCTGAGATCCTTCCCGTCCTCCAAAGATCTGCTCAAACGTGATTTCTTCCATCAAACGCTTTTAGAACACTTTTTGCCTGAAAAAGTTGGGTGTCTTCCCGGCAGTTCTTGATGTATGCATTTTGTGAAAGTGAAGCTTACGTATATGCCGTACTGGTAAGTCTGGCCTAGGTATATGAAGACCTCAGATTGAATGCCAGTTCAGCCACTCACAACTGGATAATACTGAATAGTTAACTAAACTCTCTGAACCTCCATCTGCTTACCTGTAAAAACAGGGTTGCTGCGAGGGTTAGCAGTAATGCGAGTCAGGCCATTAGCATAGTGCCTGGCACGGAGCAAGCTTTCAATGGATACGAACTACCCTTACTAGAGTTTTGGTGTACATCCTTCAGACTACAGGATAAGATTTTGTGGGTAGATTGTATGTCTCAAGTGATGAGTGTGATAGAGTCGGGCGTCCTTAGCTTTGCATTCTGGCTCTATCCTTTAGTGCCTATGTGACCATGAATGAATGCTACAGGTTGGCTGGGAACTGATATTGAAAAGAAACCCACCCTGAAAGAATAAAACATTCTGTTAGTAAAATCAAGATTTGTAAATCCATTCAGTCTGTATCAGAAATTAGTCAATAATACAACTGGTTTGGAAAAAAAAAAAGATAACACTTCACACCCATTAGAAATGGTATTCTATATATAGAAAAGAATAAGTATTGGTGAGGATGTGGAGAAATTGGAATCCTTATGCCCTGCTGGTAGGAATATAAAATGGTGCTGCCACCGTGGAAAATAATATGTTGTTTCCTTAAAAAAATTAGAAAAGGACATACCATATGATCCAGCAATCCCACTGTGGGCATATACCCAAAACAGCTGAAAGCACGGACTCAGACAGATATTTGTATACACGTGTGCATAGTGTCAGTGTTTACAATAGCCAAAAAGTGGAAGCAACCCAAGTGCCTACCCACCAATGAATGGATAAACAAAATATGGCTTATACATACAATGGCATATTAATCAACCTTAAAGAGGAAGAAAATTCTGACACATGCTACCACATGGATGAACTTTGACAATATTATGCTGAGTGAAATAAGCCAATCACAGTAGGACACATATTGTATGACTCCACTTACATGTGGTACCTAGAGGAGTCAAACTGATAGAGAAAGTGGAACGGTGGCTGCCAGGGGCCCAGGGGAGGGGAGAGTGGGTACGCAGTTTCAGTTTGGGAGGATGAAAGATGAGCTGGAGAGGGTGGGGGGATGGGAAAGCACTCAATGCCATTGACGTGTTCATTTAATATGGGTAAGATGGTATGTTTTGCATGTTTTATCACAATAAAAAAGATGGTAAAACGTCGTGAACTAACAGGTGTTCAAAAGAATCACGCAATTCCTTCCTTCATTTTCCTCTGGCAAGTTTACTTACTATTGCTGCTTAACTTCTGTGTCGACGAGCTTATACTTCTTTCTTATTCAAATTGGAAATTGCACGTTAGATAGAATTAAGACTATTAACCAGAGACATGCCAAATGTATTTTCTAATGACCCCAACTTTCTGGATTAATTTCTGATTCCAATACCCAGAACTGCCTGGTGCTGTGTGAATTTTAGGGGAGAGTGAAAATGCGAGTTCACATTAACATCTGATCTCTGTTGCGAAACTCATCCATGGGTTAGGGAAGCACCATTTAGAGTACTTTCCTACAAACAAGACACACACACACACACACACACACACACACACACACACACACACACGGGTTTAGCTGCAAATGATAACGTCAGCAGTTGCCTGTTAAGTATAATGCTTAGCAGAATAACTGTTTCAAAAGCAGCACACATATACAGAGTAATAAAATAAAAAGTGTTTTTTAAAAAATTCTCTCTTCAGTGGGTTTCTAGGTGCAGTGAGGAATTTAGGTGGTGCCAGTGGGGAGCAAAATGCTATTTAAGTCTTCTCTGCTGGGGAGGTCTTTTCTGGTGTTTGTGCTGTATATATTTAGCCCATCTGAGAGCTTGTCCCTCACACCTTTTTTTTTTTCTTTTTTGAAGTGAGTCTAATAATCTTTTTCCCTGAGGCAGAGAGACGGGAGATTTGTGTTTTCCCCACGGCATGTTGCTCCAGGGGCCACTCAATAATCAAGCAGTTAAAACAGACAGGACTCTTCATTGCTCTTTCCTACCCTCCCTGCTAAGTCGGCTACCTCAGAGACTCATTTTCCTGGACATCTGATTATCTTTTATTCCCCGCATTCCCTTTTATTACCTCCAATTATTCGTTTGACCCCTACGTTTTCCTCCAACATTCCTCCATGACCTCTTCTCAGTTTTGGGGACCCATGTTAGGCTGTGTGGAGGCAAAGACATTTTGTCCGTTGAGCAGAGCAAGGAGGTGTCTTGCCCCACACCAGTCATCATAACTGACACAGGAGCTGAAAATATGTTCTGGAGTGGCGAATAATTTCAGTAACGAAGAATCTATAATAAATCATGTTCACTGACCTTCATCTGGTGGTTGAGAAAGAACTGGCCCACTTTTATTTATTTTTTTTAATTACCAGATACTCTTTCACATCTGAAGTATTATTAGAATACCTTTTGGCACCACTCCCATTCCCCAAGTTTGTTAGTAATACACAAGAAATGTGGGTGAAAGGTGGTGGTAAAAGGCAGAAAGTGGAGGAAAAGCATTCAGTGATGGGTAGAGGAGGAGCAGAAGGAAGATGAGAAATATATGTGGTGTCCATCCTGGGAAGATGACAGGAAGGACTAGATATAGGATCCTAGGTCATGGTACTGAGGTACCTTCTTCCCTCACAATAGACATATGACATTCACAAAGAAGGGAAGGCAGACCACCTTGACTCCAGGCCAACTGACTGTCCTCCATTTTGGTGTCTTGGTAAACAGAAATATTACACATTGTTTGCCACTAACAATAGTTAGCAATACTTGAGGTTCATGAATTATATTCTTTACAAATTAAAGCTGATTCTAGTAATCTCTGCAGTGACATCCCTTTCACTCACTTTCTAGTATGTTCTTGCGGAAGTAAAAGAGAGGGAGCTAATTTGCAGGGAATTGTGTTTATACTGCTAAATATGATATCTCCATGTGTACTTGAGACTGAGGAGAGTGAACGTTTCAACGACTCACTTCATGACCTGCGTGCTTAAAACATGCCTTTAAAAGCATCAAGCTCCTCACCTCATCACACATCCAAAAGTCTACAGCTGTATATTTCTTATTTTCTGAAACACAAATCTTAAAAACTAAATGGGAGTTTGTGGCACAGCTGTGCCTATCATCCTGTATATCCACAGAGGGGAAAGGAGGTTGGGCCAAGCTCTTCCTGTCTTCCTCAATGCCTTTCCCCCATATTTCTTGTGTATCACTTGTGTGATACTTTATGGTTATAAAGCACCACGATGGGGGTGCCTGGGTGGCACAGCGGTTAAGTGTCTGCCTTCGGCTCAGGGCGTGATCCCGGCGTTATGGGATCGAGCCCCACATCAGGCTCCTCCGCTATGAGCCTGCTTCTTCCTCTCCCACTCCCCCTGCTTGTGTTCCCTCTCTCGCTGGCTGTCTCTATCTCTGTCAAATAAATAAACAAAAAATCTTTAAAAAATAAAAATAAAAAAAAAATAAAGCACCACGATGGACTTTGATTCTCATAACTCTGAGGTGGACGGCTGTTACCTCATTTTATGGATAGAGAAATAAGTCCTCTGCCACAGTGCTCTCAATGGGAGGAGATTTATGAACTACCATTCACGTGGAAACCTGACTCCAAAAGCACAGCGTTTCTTATGCACAAAAATATGCACTCTTCCCTTATTTCTTGTCATATTAAATCCAAGCACCTTTGCCTGGTTTTTAATTCCCCCCAGATCCACAGCGATACGATGCTTATCCAACCTTGTATCCCACTAGAGTGGAATTCCGAAGAGTCAGGCGTGTCCCTAGAGGAGACAGACCCTAATGTAAAATTAAACACTTAAGAGCAATTAGGTGGGCCAGGCCTACCTCCATGAAGCAGGTATTATGGTGTCCCCAGTTTATTGATGAGACCACACAACTCATGAGAGAGAGAAGCGGGCTTTGAACTGAATTCTGTCTCTTTCGAGTTGCCGTAGATCTTCCTGTGAGCCTCACACGTGTTAAGATGTCCTCCAGAATTGTCCTCTCATATTCCCTTGGTTCACCAGGCTGTCATGACTGTACTCCTGGAGAAAAGCAAGCAAAACTACAGATTTACGGTTGTGACTGAGAAGGTGGGTTCAGACGTGCCCTGCAACTGCCAGGTGTCAGCAGACTTGCCCAAGAAAAATATTTTTAATTATATTTTTTAAAGAAATAAAATGAAGGTGGCCTCACCTGTCTAAGATTAAATTCAGCTTTCAATTGGGCTTCTAAAATTGTATTTTCTATACTGCTTTAAGGGAAAAAAAAAAAAGCTTTCAGAGAATAAAAGATGGGGATTTATTACACTGCTATTACTTTGCAGCTTTTTATTATTATATTTCCTCTTAATTCTATTGAAAAATCCATACTCTGTTTGAAAACAGATTTTTTATTAGATTTTCAACTTACATTAATGCTCTCCACCACGTCTAAAATATCACAGCTTTATATTTCACTCTTGGTCGAGGACAAGGGAGGAGAATATATTCTTTTGCAGCCTTATGCATCTATTTCATGGAAATAGGCAAACACAGGAAGTAGGCAAACATAAAACATATGTGTTGTTCCCACTTTTTAAAAAATCTAGTTTTCCTAGTACCAAAGTGTCATATAAATACAAGTGTAAGTTAGTTGAATATGGGTTTTAATAATTCTCTCCCCTATTCTCTCTGAACACCAATATTTTTAAATAGAGCCCTACAATGAAGTTGATTAACAGCAGAAAGACAGCCAAAGACATAAAGATGATCGAATCAGTAGAGAATAAAGCGGGATGCAGATCCTTTGATATAGTTGAGAGAGGTTAAGTAGAAATAAAAGAAACAGAAAAATTTGATTTTGAACTAAAAAGGCAGAACGTTAAATTAGATCAATATGGATATGGGAAAAAGGATGGAAGAAAACATTATATAGAAATAAGATCATTCCACATCCACCTACAAAATGAATCTTGGCATTCGTATTATAATACGTAGAAAAGGAGACAACTTCAGGTCAATCTAATCAAAAGTTACACAGCATCTAATGTGGGAAAGATACGGAGGACCCAAAATTAAATCTAAATACGCGGCTCTGCTTCAGGTGATCTCTCACACAAGAGATACTAGAAATACAGAAAGATTTAAAATTTAAAGAGGAGTATGCTCAGTGTTCTAGAAATGGAATGAATAAATGTGATGTGGAGACAGCAGTTCACTATTACCATGCATTATAAGGTTCGAGAGTCATTATCATGGAGTTTCGGCAGACAAAGGGTAAACAAGAATCCATCAGGCCCAACTCCTTTATTCCATAAATGTGAAAACTGAGGACCAGAGATGTTAAGGGCTGAAATTTCTTGACAGACACACAGTATTTGGGAACAATACTGTCTGGCCTAGGAATCCAAGTCTCAAAGCTCCATGTGTATCATTTTGTCACTAAAAGCAGCGATAAAATGATACTTAAGGACACATGCTCAGCGACTTTCTGGTGAAGGAGCATGCAGTAACTTTGTATTGTTAGCACTTCAGTGACCTTCAGGACTGCCTCCCCAGCACCACAGAAGGTATTTATCCATCGTGTTAACTTCTATAAATATGTTAGAAATTCAGACACGTGGGATTCCCCTGGGGGGCTCAGTCCCTTAAGCGTCCGACTCCTGATTTCAGCTCAGGTCATGATCTCAGGGTCGTGAGAGTGAGCCCGGCATTGGGCTCTGCACTGAGTGTGATGTATGCTTAGGCTTCTCTCTGTCTCTCTCCCTCTGTCCCCCCCACTCTTTCTCTCTCTCTCTCTCTCTCTGAAAGAGAAAGAAAGAAAGAAAGAAAGAAAGAAAGAAAGAAAGAAAGAAAGAAAGAAAGAAAGAAAAAGAAAGTAAGAAAAACAAGCAAAGAAACAACTCAGATACAGTGACAAATCAATCAGGAATTTGCCAAGACCATGGCCCCCTCACTTGCTCAAATCGTTTCACTAAGTTGGTAGCTAGAAATACAAAGTGTGGCGAAGCAAAGAAGGATTGGACATGGGGAAATAAGCCTGAAGGAAATGAAGACTGTGATGATGAAGAGCTGAACATGATTTAATAAACAGGGAAAATAAACTAGGAGAAAACAATTCATCCCTGAAACTAAATGAGATAAAAATTGACTGTTTTTCTCTCATTGAATTATGTTTGCCTGCTTATTACCTCATTTTCTTCCTTGGAGATGATTCTCCTGAGGTAGCATTGAGGTAAGGCCTGGAGTATCCAGGGACCGGCCCCTCCCCCAAGGTGAGCTCCCTTCAAGGACTGAAAACACAGCAGGAGCTCTTGTTACCGCACCCAGGGAGGACCCACTGAAGAGCCAAGGCAGAGCCAGAAAAAGCATGGCCAGGCATGCTCGCCTTTGACACGTTCCACTTTCTCCCTCCTTTCCTCTCCTTATAGTAAGGGTACCCTCAGTACCCAAAGCCATGACCAAGCCCTCTGGGATTTCTTTGAGGGGTCAGCATACTGTAATATGAATTTGCTCAGTTTGGGAGAGAATGAGTATTTAAGAAAAGAGACCCTAAAAAATATAATGTTTCATAATAGGTGATTCTGGGATGAGAGAGAAAATTTTGACCTCTATGTACCTTGGAGGAGGGACCTTCAAACTTTTATGCTCATGTATCCCCTAAAAGAATTTTGAGTCTATGTGACTTTTTAAACTGAGAGTAAAACATTTGTTCAAGTCTAAATACTTGTGAAGGATATAATTGCTAGCATATGGCAAATATTGAAATTTAAAATATGATATCACACTTTCAGATGCTTGTAATAGCAATTTGATACCATTATCAATTGAAAATTTTACTGAAAACTCTTCTTAATGGTTATAAAATTAACATTTCATTCCTTAAAATTGCATTATCATTTCAACTCTCCTGTAGAATTTTTTTCTCGTGTAGCATATTATTTTGCTTAAATGTTTATTACTCATTATCGTGCTTTCCTGCAAATATATATTTCATATATACACATATATAAAAATTTTATTTATTAATATATTATCATTACGTATATAAACATATATTTATAAATACAATAAATATTTTGTGTGTGTGATTTTATTTTCAGAGACTGGGAAGCTCTAAATGACAAAAAGAAAAATGTTTTCAGTATTGTAATTGCTGTTAATACACTATTGGTCAGCACAATATAAATATATACTTGATAGATAATAATTGAACATTAAAGTTAACTTTATTAAAAAAGCATTTCTTAATGAGATGTATGGATCTTCCTTTTATTTTTATTTATTTTTAGTTTTTCAGAGGGAGAGAGGCAGAGGAAGAGGGAGAGAGAGAATCTTAGACAGGCTCCATGCCCAGCGCACAGTCCAGCTGGGGGGAAGGGAGCTCAGTCTCACCACCCTGAGATCATGACCTGAGCTGAAATCAAGAGTCAGCCACTTAACTGACTGCACCACCCAAGTGCCCCTAATGTATGGAGCTTTCATTCTTAAATCAGTGCATGTAACCGTGGGGGAATATTACTTACTGATAAAAACGGGAGGATTTAGCATCAATTCAATTCTTTTTTTTTTTATTTTTATACATGTAAGCATTTGGTTTCATTAGATGGGAATGAAAGAAGTTTTGCTATAATGTCTCTCAATTCATTACACTGCTTCTGAGCTCCATGACAAAAATCATCATAACCAACAATTCAATTCGGACTTTCTTTGACACTGTTGAAAGCAAAAAATTGGAATCAAATTCACTTGCAAATGAGTTTGTTACTAAGCAATTAGAATTATTCACTTTCTTACCATCTACATCAATTTCTCCTACGATACCTTTATACAATGCCCACGGGTTTTACATGGCAGAGCAAAGCACTACAGTGTGATTCTGGCCAGGTGAGATATTTTCTTTTCTCTTGTACAGTGGAAGAAAAGTGGCTGTTGTGAGAGAAGGGAGAGGACACTCAGGGTGACTTCAGACTTATTCGACAAGTAGTCGGTTTTAGAAAAAAGTATATGGAATTTGAATAACTAGAAATTAATTCCTTAGAAAGTCATGATGTCCCTGAACCCCTGGGAAATGTTTGTGTTGCCCCAGGGGTACTTAATATCCAGTAAGATGACTACTGCTTTCTAGTATCACTTAACAAAATGGAGACAGAGGTAAAATTTGACTTTGGTTTTCCTAACCTCCCTGTTTTTCTCTTGTGGTAGCTGTTTTACTTCCCTTGTATTCTCTGGGACTAAGAAGACCACCCTCTTGCCCCTTCTCTTTGCTAGGAGAACACCTACAAACCCATTTATTTTAAAGCATGATGATTGGTAATAACCCAAGTGGTACATTTTACCCTAAAATTTATGGATCTGTGTATTAAAAGGAATCAACACCTTAATATTAGATAAATAAACTTTGATCCTGTATTTCCAGGCATTTGTCAAATAAGACAGAGCTTGAGCAATAGATCTTCCTCTGAAGTCACTTCACACAGAAGTTTACCTGCTCAAAAATCCCACTTTAACTTATTGGTTGCCTGCTGAAAGCAATAGTGATAAGTACCTACTTCAAAATATTAAAGACAACGTTACACACCATTTGATAGTCAATGCCCAAGGGTATCACTGAAAAGTGAAGGCCTTATAAAGGAGAGAATATTTAAGTTGAGTGCGACACAATGGTTTCTAACCTTTTAAGGATCACAGTTACCCTTGGAAAAATCCTCTACCTATGATTTACTCCCTTGAAGCTCATACGGAGATCCTCCTGCATGTCTGTGGCCATGAAGGCTAGAATCTGCACATTCTCGAAAGGGCAATTGTAGACTTGCAAGATAGATAGGAGGACAGGAGTATTTCAGAGAAAGCAGGACACACAAAGATCCAGACATGGCATGTTTAATTAATTGCCACAAGGTCTGTATAGAATAGGATGCATTACTGAGATAGGATGGTTGAAGCTGATACCAAGAAAGTACACTAGACTATGAAGGATCTTAACTGTCAATAAACTGGCTTAAAATTTTTAAAAAATGTTTTTATTTAACTGGTTGTGAATATCTTTGGCTTCATTCAATGGCAGAGTTATGGTAATGTTCGAGAAAGAGTAGGACAATGTTCAGATAGCTCTTTAAAAAATGACTTTGGTTATTATCCAGTTATAGAAGCTGGATCAAAGGGAAAACTATTGGAAGCAAATGGGATAGTTAAATACTACTGAAATATATCATGAGAGTTTGGATAATGGCAGAGATCATACAGTAACCATGGAGACAATAAGGGAGAAGTGCATTCCGAAATATTAAGAAGGTAGAATTGGCATGACTGGACAGTCAAATACATGGGAGATACGAGATAAGAGCAGGAGAAGTAGAAGCTGTTTTTTGCATCAATATCTCTATGACAACAATAGTTAGTGTTTACTGAATACCTACTGTTTGTGCAACAGCATGCTAGACGCTTTGCATTTATTATCTCTGATCATCACCAATATCCCACAAGGTCAATTATATTGTCCAATTTTACAAAAGAAAATTGTGGCTCGGAGTGCCTGGGTGGCTCAGTCGTTAAGCCTCTGCCTTCGGCCCTGGGCATGATGCCAGGGTCCTGGGATAGAGCCCCGTATCGGGCTCCCTGCTCTGCTGGGAGCCTGCTTCTTCCTCTCCCACTCCCCCTGCTTGTGTTCCCTCTCTCGCTGGCTGTCTGACTCTCTGTCAAATAAATAAATAAAATCTTAAAAAAAAAATTGTGGCTCAAATACATTAAAAGACTTGCTTAAAACCACAAGTTAGTGCCGAAGCTGTAATCCAAACCATATTTCCCAATTCTACAATCTACTACTTAAAAAAAAGTTAAATATTTGGGGCATGAGAAATTACTGTATATTTATATATGGCTTACAATTTTCAAAGAATTTATATACCCATTTTCTCTTTGGGTCCTCAAAAACTCCCTCTTCATGGAATGATAGGCATGATATGTTATCTCCACTGCACAGTGGAAATCGACCTGCTCAAAGTCATGCAGTTCTTTTTTTTTTTTTTAAAGATTTTTTTATTTATTTATTCGACAGAGATAGAGACAGCCAGCAAGAGAGGGAACACAAGCAGGGGGAGTGGGAGAGGAAGAAGCAGGCTCACAGCAGAGGAGCCTGACGTGGGGCTTGATCCCATAACTCCGGGATCACGCCCTGAGCCGAAGGCTGACGCTTAACCGCTGTGCCACCCAGGCGCCCCAAGTCATGCAGTTCTTAAATGCCAAGAGTAATGGTAGGTCTTCTTTCCAGTCCCCATCCTGTTTCTCTGCTATATCATCTCGCATTTTCCCTGCCTCATAATTACAAACTATACTCCTTATCATAAACAGCTGGGTAGCTTGTGAATGTGAATTAGTATCAAAAGACACCTGGTAAGAATGTAGTTCAGCCCAGCCCCTCACCAACTAGTTTGGTCCATGCGTGAATGTCGTATGAGTGATGGGCATTAAAAGAAGTCTATAAATTCTATTTCTCTCTCTCTCTCTCTCTCCCCTCTCCCCTTCTCTCTCTCTCTCTCTCTCTCACACACACACACACACACACACTCACACCATTATGCCAACTTTTGCCCTAGAGAATGTAAGACACAGGAACAATAGAACCCAATTTTCTTAAGTCCTTTCAAAAGCCCAGTTTTATTTTCAAATCTCCCCAGGGACTGAGTTCACAGGCTTAAACTTCTGCATGAGAAATTTAAGTTAAATGTAAGGAAGAATTTTCTGAAATCGGGAATTATAAAACATAAAAATGCCTTGCCACTGGAGATCATAGCATTTCTGTCTTTGAAAGGCTATAAAATCATGGAGGCTGCCCTTTGCCTGCAGTGGTTTAGATATGGTTCTAAATGGAAGTGGCCTCTTTGGGAAAGTGGTGGACAGGTGACCTTTCACAGTCTCTTTCAGTCTCTAAATTTCATTACTCTGTAATCTTATTAAAGAGATCAAATACATGCAATAATGCCCCCTCATTCAGAGGTCAAGCTTCTAGAAACCTCAGGAGTTGATATATAGCCTTAAACCTAAAAGGAAAAAATGAGAAAAAGGAAGCTCTCAAGCATGAAAAGATATGAACTATTATACTCAGATCATTATACTTATTCTACTGGAAAGGTAGTACCACTCTCAGATCTCTTCTAGACAACTGTGTGTAAAATAAGACATTGGATAAGGATAACAGTGCACAAAAGAAACACATTTCAAAGAACAAACAGAAGAATTAAGCTTATTTTAAAGAATCCGAGTCTTCTATATACCGACAGTCCTGCACACATCACTGTAATGCATTAGGATGAAATTCTTTTTCCATAAATTACCTAAATCTGCATGAAAGCTTGAATTATTTTCACTGGTGACTGCTTAAGAAGACAGAGACACATTTTTATTTACAAAATTTTTCTATTTATTTATAAAAATTTATAAAAATTATTAAAATTTTAAAATCAAGACCTTTAAAGGAGTAAGCCTAGACGCATAGAAAATTTGCTTGTAGGAAAGACTTCATTTTTCACTTGTGCTGGGCAGGTGTGTGTTTTATTGTCAAACGTATTTTGAGACTCTGTTCGTAACAAGGAAAAAAAAATCAATGTAACAATGAAAAGGAATCTCCGAGATAATGGGTCTTGTTTTGGAGAGTGGTATGGCAGTTGCTTGGGTTACCACCTTACATCTCCAGTCA
This sequence comes from Ursus maritimus, assembly GCF_017311325.1. Classification (NCBI taxonomy): domain Eukaryota; kingdom Metazoa; phylum Chordata; class Mammalia; order Carnivora; family Ursidae; genus Ursus; species Ursus maritimus. Next base: position 24,715,225 of record NW_024423675.1, on the reverse strand, counting down.
TATTTAATGTGTATTAGGTTGTTTTTAGACACTCATTTCTCATAAACTTATCTTCTTTACTTAACTTTCAAACAAAGTATTTGTTTATATACCACATTTCCAAAAGAGTTCAGGTGGCTTATAGAAACAGATCATTACACTACAACAAAATGAAAATAAACACATAAATAAAGAAATTAGGATTTAAAACTAGAGGTGGTAAAGTGTGTTGAATCCAAGTTATAAAATTAGAACACAAATTCTACACTGTTGGATCCTGTCCTGTTGAAAGAAGTGGACAGAATGTGTTACGATTTTTTTTTTTTTGCTTCATTATTTATTATCAGTTCAGCCTTACCATCAGCTCCTCTACAAGTTGAAAATATATTTCCCAAAATTTCTTTTCCATATCGTCCAGGTCACAATCTGCCAAGGAGGAGTTCCCCATGGGTTCAGAAGGCAAAGGAAAAAAGAGGCCAGTGTCTATAGAAGCAGGGGCGACTGTGAAAGTCTAACAACTTCCTACTGAGTTTTTGAGAATCACTCACTTGACTGTTTCAGTTTGAAATCTTCAGTAATGACAATCTTCACAACCTGCACGTTTTCCAGCAGTTGCGTAAACCTCTAACTCTCCAAACTATGATCCTTCATACTTGGAGCAGGTAGAGTGGCTTCTGTTTTCCTCTTAAAATCCTGGCGGATACAGTTCCTGAGAGCCCAAAGCAGAGAGAAAACCTACTAAGCACTGTATTCAATTTACTGTTTGCTCAAAAGAAACCCAATTTGCCCTGTTATAGGACACTGAAAGAAATTTTTTCTGGAGTTCTCATAAGGATGTATTGAACGAGTACTTGACAAGATTTTTTACAATACGTATGACAGTGTCTTTCTTATGGCTGTTTCTTATAATGTCTCTCAATGCAAGCTGATGGCATAATTCCAAAATGCGATTCTGTATAAGCAATTCTACAAGGGACTGAAATAATGAAGATCAAGTGTGCAGTTCTCTGATGGCCTCGTTGAATCCAAATACAAAATTTAGAAGAACTGAAAGGGTAGATTTATAGTGTAACCTTAGGGGAAATTCTATAAATACTATTTCATACTGTAAGAAAATATCACCAGCACGAGGCAAAAAAGAAAAAAAAATTCATGAGGCTTTAAATACCACACCATGATTTGTAAACCTAGAAAAAGTCAGCATAAAGATCTTGGTGTCTACAACCTCACCTATGAAATACATCCTTTCGGTATTTATGAATATCTCAGAATCTTTCCTATTATTAATTTGTTTGTACAACTTATTGATGAGAAGTTTATAGTTAGATTTGAACTTGAAAATTTCACAAAAGATGTCCTTACTAGCCTTGCCATGATTTTTTTTTTCCTACCTGGCAACCCATGTCAAATCAGGCACTAAAAGAAGGACCCTAGGTATTGAGTGAATAAAACTGCTACCCATTTATCAGCAATTTTTGACAAGAATAAAATAGGTAAAAATCTCAGATAGCTGAAGATCGGCACCAGATTAAAAGTCCTTCAGCTCCTTCCATTTTCTCATCCCTTTTATCTCCATCGCCATTCCTACCCTGAGAGCAAACTGGCCTTGGAATATCTCTGCCAAATATTCCAGATTAAACTGAAGGGGGAAATGATTACTATCTACACAGTCCAAAATGTCCAAATTAAGACACTTGGGTACAGAATGAGACTACCTGTAACAAATTTTATAGATTTGAATTGAGAGAGAAAGAGGAATAAAATATCCTAAATAATTGCATGTGTCTTTATCAAGTTTTTTTAAATAAATAAATTTAGTAAGAATATTTGCATGTTTGATAAAGTCCCTATTCCTAAGGAAACAACCTGCAGGCCCCTTCCTCATTAGCTTCCACTATCAAAGTCAATACCACTCCTGGTAGTCAAGTAACCCAACAAAATTATTAGTTTTTTAAGCAACCATGTGTTGAGTACCCACTATGTATTCAACATTGTTTAAGATGGAAGATACAGTAGTTGACAAAGCTAACAGAAGTCCCTTATTCTTGAAGCTTAACTGTATTGAGGGAAGAGAGACAAAAAATAAGTAAAATTCGTAGAAGTAAAAATGATGGCAGGTCCTATGAATAAAAACTGAGCAACAAAGCGAGATAGAAAGTTTAGAAATTGGAGGTGGGGATGGGATGCAAGCTTGCAATTTTAAAGAGGACAGTTGGGGAAAACTCACCAAACAAATAACTAAAGACTTGAAAGAAGTGAGAGAGGAAGCCATGTGAACGTCCAGGGAGTTCTTGAGCCTCAGGTGAAGAAAGCATTGGCTAAGGCTTTAGGGTAGACAACTCAAGCCCAGGCCAAGAGGAAGACGAAGTTGTTATCTGCACATTTGGTTATTACCTTATCACATTGGTGCTTTAGAAGCATGAAGAGTAAAGAAAGCAATCGTACATAGGACAACACTGTGCACAGGCAAGCCAGTGGCTGCAGGCGTGGAAGTGAAGATGGGAGGGAGCTACACGGGCAATGGTCAGGAGCCATGTTCCTGGGTAGAAGCGAGCCACAGTGTGGAGTCACCCAGGAGAAGCACGCGTCCCCCCCAAAAAACTTGAGAAAGCTCATTTATTCCTGAAAGGTTCTAATATGAGGCTTTGCCGTTATGTGAACAGAAGCCAGTTAGATGCAGGCAATGGGGTCACAGCGTTGTTGACAAAGTCAAGAACGTCTTCTCTAATTATCCCATCACGCTAGCATTTACTGTGGTTCATACAGAACACAGTTCACTGTAGGAGGTGAGAGACCTCATGGTACAGTAGGGTTTAGAATTACAGAACTCTAATCTCTACCTCCTAGGTATGGAGAGCTGTGGTTGGATAAATTGAGTAAATAACTGTTCCTAGGTCTCAATTTCCTCATCTGTAATGCAGACATAAGTAGAAACTGAAAAGATTTGTGAACATTATAAATGATGTAGGTCAACAGGTTGGCACATGGGAAACACATACTAAATAATTCATATTATAATAAGGTGTTGCTAAGAAAAATTTTAAAATTAGTAAAGTTTGCTTGGCACCTTGAAGAGTTCCACTGACCATTCTACATCCTCTCTCCTGAAATATTAGCATGTTATAAGAAAGTATTTCCATGTAATATCGTTAACATGACTTTTATTAGAGGTCTTCATTCAGAAGAATGACTGAAAGTGGAGATTTTTGACAATGTGGCAGGAGGTGAGAGGTGATATTTTTTTAAATTAAGATTTAACATATGTCAAGCCATACGACAGAGCTGACCACCTAATTTGTCTACATGTAGTCTCAGCCTCGGGAACGATTTCTTATTAATATTTCTCCTTCATTTTGTTACAGCTGGTGACTCCCCTCTCTATTCCAGTCCTAACTGACAATCTTACAGGACCATAAATCACCCTCAAGAGTTAAGTGAGAGAAAGGAGGAAGAAGAGTTGCTCAATGGGGATTCAGCCAATCAATGGTTACTTAATAACCTCTGACTATTCTGTTCAATTCAACACACATGAATTATGTCGAGCACTGCGGATGGTTATAATTATAAGAATGTTCTTCGTGCTCTAGGGACATACCATCTGGCTGCAGAGATTAGAGTTAACCACATAAATCAGTTAGGGAATAATAATAATAATAACAATAATAATGCATATTTTGGGCTCTTGCTATACTAGCTATTCTAAATGTGTTATGTCCAATCCCTACAACAAACTTATGAAGCAGATATTTTTATACTCATTTCATAGGGGAAGAAATGAATTTAGACAGGTTAAGTAGCTTTTCCATTGGATGATGGTATGTAATATTGAAAGAGTGCATTAACTGTGAACATGACTTTATACATGAGTGCATGTACCATTGATATTCCAAACGCCCACCATGCACAGAATAAATGGCCAAATGAGGAGACGATATATGAAAAAGATGAATAGTAAGGAAGAGAAAAAGGAAAAAGACCAATTAAACTAATTGATATATTGGTCAATGGATACATCTATTTTGATTACATCAAATATACAAGTTTTTGTAGTGTCTTAGAATTCTCCAGAGAAACAGAACCAATAGGTTATATGTGAGAGGAGATTTATTATGGGAACAGACTCAAGCAGTTATGGAGGCCAAATACTCCCATGATCTGTTGTCTGTAAGTTAGAAAACCAGGAAAGCAAGGGATGTCATTCAACTGAGTCCACAGGGCTGAGAACCAGAGGGGCTGCTGGTAGAAGACCTGACATCCAATGGCCAGGGAATCAGGAGTTTCAATGCCCAAATAGAGGGGGAAATGAACATCTCAGCCCACAAGGAGAGTTAACCCTTTCTCCGCCTTTCTGTTTTATTAGGCCCTCAACAAATTGGACGGTGGTCTCCCACATTGGTGAGGGCAGATCTTCTTTACTCAGTCCACTGATTCAAGTGCCAAGCTCTTCTAGAGACACCCACATAGACACTTTCAGAAATAATGCTTTACCAACTATCTCGGTATCCCTCAGTCCAGTAAAGTTGACACATAAAATTAACCATCATGTATGGAGTACCCATTGTGGTTAAGAAACTGTGTTCAATGCTATGAAGACAAGACTCTTAAGGGACATTTTCAACCTAGGTAAGATGGGAAGGAGGGCAGAGGGAAATTAAATAGTAAAATAGTAAATACTATTTAATACTAGGAAATGTGTGAGAATGTTCATAGCAGTATTGTTAATGTAACAAAGAACTGAAGAAAACCAAAGTGTCTCTCAAGAGAAAATCAGATAAACTGTAGAATATTCATCAAATGGAACATTCTACAGCAGCAAAAATGAATTAACTACTGCTACTTGGTAACAGTGTATATGACCTTTACAAAGAAAACGTTGAGGAATAAAAGCCACTTGCTTTTGAAAAATAAATGACACCATTTATAAATGTTGAAAAATATTAAACTAAAAAACCTATAATTTTTAGCGATACAAATGTGATAAAATTTCTGGCAGAAAATAAGAGGGATGCACTCAGAAAAAGTCACAGTGACAGTGAGGAAGTTCTATTTCCTCAGTGTGTATTCTATAATACATGTATCAATTATTTGAATGTATATAATATTTCACAGTAAAACGAAAAAGCAATTCAAGAAAGCAACGTATGTATATCATAAGGCAGAACAGAATTAAGAAGCCAATAATAATAGTAGTAGTTAACAGTATAATTTGCATGCTGAGTACTGGTAACTTCGTTCATTCAATCCTCACCCCAGATCCTTAAGGTAGATGCTATTATTATCCTCATATGATAAGATAATAATGGAAGAAAATGAGGCACAGAGTTTAGACTGTCAGACTCCAGAGCCCAGGCAAAAACTGCTATAGGAGTTCAAAGAAGCCATATCAAGGGTGGAAAGGTCAGGACGAATTTCATGGAAAGCTATGCTTTCTGCTTCATGGAGAGAAAGTTGAGTTTGGATAAACAGAGTGAGGTAGTGATTCACTTCAACCTCTAGAACAAATTATTTTTCTTTAATCCATTGTCATCTATTCAAATGAAATATTCTATGGGAAAAAATCACAAACCCCATGAAAGAAAAGCAGCTCTGAAGACTGTGTGGGAGCCTCTCTTTCCTTCAGTATCCCCTCTCAGCCCTCAGCACCCCCACACTTCAAATGCTCTTCAGAGTTTAAAAATAACTGCTCAAAGATAAACTCAAATCTTCTTCTTGTACACCTCATGACTGACACTGAAGGGATACTAAATTGCCTTATTAGCTATTGCTGACCCGAGATGCTTAGGGTGACATTTCTGATAGAGGACAGATTAATGTATTTTCCTAAGAACTGTAAAATCTAGAACACCGAGTTATTGTGAATCAAGGGACTCATGGGAAAAGATCCAAGCAGGAAAGCAAGAGGCATCTGGGTAGGTCCTTTGGTCTGATTCAGTTGACCAGGACTATGGTTTCTTCACAGGAGCCTGGGGACATTGTTTTGTAAAAACAAGCAGTGGTTTCCCTGGAGTATCCATTCTGCAGATGTCTCTGAATTCTGTGGCAGAAAAAAGCAACTAGTCCTAGATGGAGAGCAGGAGAGAGAAGTATCTTCATTAGTAAATATATTTCCAATGGGACCCACAAACACAAAAAAGAGGGAAGATATTTCTTTTGGATAAAACAACATAAATAGACAAAACAAACAAAACAGAGGAAAAGCTAGCTGATAGGGAAGAAAGTCGATGAGTAAATATGTATCTGCGAAGCATGGGAAGATTCTGAGATATTTTTTTGCAGTGGAAACTCATGCGATGTCTTGGTAGCTTTTACCTATAACCTGAACCGTATTTACGGTGAGAAAAGGATAGAAAACATTCAAAAGAAAAAAAATAATCATGAAATCTTGTGAAACATAAGTCTCACTTAGATGAAAAGATCACCTCTCCTAGATCACAAAGTTCAAAGCCAAGATAAAATTGTAAGAAATGTATCTACTGGCAAACATCCTTCTTTTTCAAGTATTTCAGGTGGTAGGGAATTATTGCAAAGGAGAATAAAGGTCATCCTAGACACAATCCAAGAAAACTGCTGTATATTGGTATCTATCTATAAATGCCTTCTCAACATTTAATTAAATAGCAAATGTTATTTTCAGTGTCAAGTTCTGCAGATTATAAGAATATTTTTACAGCAGTGCACTTTTCTAACATGTTTATAAACAATTCAGCATTTGATCTATTTGATGCCAAGCAACTTTGACCTTCACAATGCTGACATCTTGTTTTGTTAAGACATAGGCACAAATTATGCCACAAAAAGATTTAATTGCAGGTCCTATTAATTCACAATTTCTGCTGTGTCTGGAGATTTTTGCATTTTCTTTGAATTGAAATTAAAAAGGCAGATATATGCACACAGCATGTTATTCTAAAAGTGGCCCATTCCCCTCTTTGAGTTATAACATTTAAAAAACAGAATGTTTGAAAAATGTCAGCATACTTACAGAATAATATTTTTGAAATCTTCATTATACAGGGGCATGATGGAACATTAAAACCACCTTCAAGGATTTTATGAATCACTCTAATATAGAAGACAGTTGTATTTTGGTTTGCCAGAACAACAAGATAGATTCAGAAAAATCGAAATTTACATCTGGGACCAGAAAACAGCTTCTGTGTTCCTTCCTTTTCTTTAAAAAAAAAAAAAAGTTTAATAACATTTTGGTATAGGACATTCCTTGTCACAAATTCTTTTAGGATCTTAGATTCCATGATTATATCCACAAGATATAAATTTTTATCATCATTAAAGTAAGCAAAACACTGTTAAGGATAAGGCATGTCACACATAACTTATTAATATCTAATACTCCAGCAACAAACAACAATTTATTAAGAAGCAACTTATTAATATTTTCTCTTAAATATATCAAGAAAAGCAATTTCAAAAACAGTCTGAAAATAGAATTTACGTGATTCTTATCATTTATTCTTCATTTTCTGCAGCAAAATAAAAAATTCGAGTTTGGTGTATATTTACCAGTGAGTATTCTTACCCATGAGTGTATTTACTAGCATTGTTATTGAATTGTGTAAGACGTAATTTAAATGCATATTGTTTCTTCTTGTTATATCATTTCTTTTTTATATTATTTTTTATCGAAATATAATTAACATAAAGCATTTTAGTAGCTTCAGGTGTATAATATAATGAATGATCCAACAATTCTATATATTTCTCAGTCGTATAATTTCCTGATGGCACCTTAGACTAGTTTTATAATAGTCTCTTTTTTCCAAACCTGAGTGCTAGATATCGTAACATGCCCATTCTTTATTTGGTGGCCACTTCTGCAAATACATGTATCATTAGTTACGATGTATTTATTAGTGAGCCAGTTGGCTTGAGAAAACAATAATAGAATTGTTGAATTGACATCTCTGAAATACTGCCAGAGGGATTCGTTTGCAAATCCTACTAGCTGTCTTCAGAAATATACACGACTAATGGTAGCTTTTAGATTCCTAAAAAAATGGGTAGTAGGGCAACTGTAGAGGATAAAACATCATCCTGAACTTGCACACCCACTATAGTCAATGGATGCCTTTAAGCACAATACTGATAGGCCTTATCTGCCCTACAAACCCTTGGATGGTCTCCCCCAATCAGTAGCATCACCATTTCCTAAATCCAAAAGAACAGGGATCACTCTCAATGCCTAGATCCTTCAGCTCTTATATCTAAACAATCACAAAATCACGTCCACTTTACCACCCAATTATTTCCAAGATATCCCCAGTCCTCTCATCAAGATTCCATTACCTTTGTCCAGGCCACATGGTTTATAGCACAGCCTCTTAACTGGGTTCATTGTCCCCAAGTTCATCCTTCTCTGATATGTTCTCCACATTGTAGCCATAGAGTCTTCATTTTAGAAACTTGACCAAGTTGTTCCACTGACTAATGAATCCTAGTGATTGTCCGATGCCCTCAGGATAAAGTGCTCTTGATGATCTGGCCCCTGACTGCCTACTTTTCAGCAATCTGCTAGTCTGTTTGGGCTACCATAACAAAATACCTCAGCCTGGGTAGCTTATAAACAATAGAAATTTATTTCTCACAGGTTAATGGTCCAAGATCAGGGAACCAGCATGGTGGGATGAGGGTCCTCTTCCCAGTTCACCCTCTCACTGTGCCCTCACATATTGGAAGGGACTTACAATTTTATAAAATCTCTTTCATAAAATCACTAATCCCATTTATGAAGGTTCTACCCTCATCACCTAATCACCTCCCACAGGCCCCACCTCCTCACACCACCACCTTTGAGGGTCAGGATTTCAATATATGGACTTTGGGAACATGCAAACATTCAGACCATAACACAATCCCATCGGTCTCTCCTATTTTCTAGACTAATGTCATTCTGAACCATTGACATTTCTGCCAATGGTTTCTCCCCTATGCTCTATCCCACCTCTGAACGTCCGAATGTGCTGTTCCCTCTGCCTGAAATGTTCTCCTCTCCCTCACACCATCTGCCGAGACAGCAGAGTACAGCTTAGAATTCCACGAACTTGTCCTTCTCAGAAATCTTCCAAGTCTTGTTAAGTACTCCCTCTTTGACCTTACATTGCATAATTACCTTTGCTATGAAACTTATCACATTAAGTTGCTCTTATCTGTTCGCTTCTCTCTATTCTCCTAGCCGGTAAGCCCCATAGAGCAGCTAGGGCGTATTACTTACCACTGACTCCCCAGAGCCAGGTCAGTGTTCTGCATGGAGTGGGCAGTCAACAAATATTAGACAAATGCATCGAAGATCAATTTATAGCCCAAGATGACATAATAAAGAAAACTCTTTTAAAACAATTCAAAAATAAAGGAATGAAAGAAAGAGAAATCAAATTAATTGTTCAATATTAGGGCATATATCACTAGCTGTTTTTTATGTGTATATATTGTTTATGCCTTGCCTTCTTCTAAAAAGATTTTGAGGTAGATTGCAATACACATATTTATATGCTTTATTTCAGACTGATATTTTTTCAAGCCAGTCAATTTTTTTTCATACAGATGACCTATATTGTTACGTGTAACTAGGTAAAACTAATTTTAGGTTGTAAGAGTTGATTGGTCTTGCTTATTACTTCTTGGAGGTACTGTAATTCAGTGAATTTGAAAAATAAGACAAGTTGTCAAAGAAGATAGCCGCGTTCACATAGACCCTAGTACTTAGATTACTTTTAGAGAATGTTCTATCAAATCTTGCCTAAGCACTAGATGATGGTGTTTCACATCTGTCTTCACGGTAGTGAATATTAAAATATTCTGGTCTTTCAAACCTCTTTAGTATTGCCGTTCCCTTCCCTCTGCTTATGGTAATGAAGAATCTACTTCTAATCCTATCGAAACATGTGCCAGATAATGTAACATTTGCACCTGGAATAGGCCAATTTTCAAATCCTTTTTGTGTCTGAGGCTTATTTTATTCATTATTAAATAATAATATTTTTATGTGACCATATGAGGATAAAGTTTATGAAACTTCATCTTCATCTGAGCTAAGAAGATACATATTAAGCATCAAAATGTGACTTCGAAAGGTAGTGCTGTGTTTATTTTCCCCAGTAACTAATTCACCAGTAAACCCCATTTTAATGTTCTCAGCTGACCCAGGATACCTGTAAACATTTGTTTCTCATCGAACTTGTTTAGTCGGAGGCAGGTGGCTGGATAGATCTGCGTGAGCCACTTCCAACACAAACTGCATTGTGGGTGGATGACTGGGTCCCAGAGTTAAGCCAAAGGTTACGGGTTTTTAGATGGAAGAATTCCCTGCGGTGTGTCATAAAAGTAAAGAATTCAGTCCTCTGGCTGGGGGCTGGTTTTTTCCTTCTTTTTCCTCTGTTTGGCTATTAGTGATTATATAAAAGAGAACCCACAGAGCTTCCAAACTGCTTACACTGTTTGATGACACAAACAAAATTAACTGCCCCACTAATAACCCCAGCACACTTCGGAAGAGATCAGGAAGCCTGGCTCTTGCCGGTGTTTCTCAGCCTTGGCGCTATTTACGCTCTGGGCTGGATACTTCTAGGTGGCGAGGCACTGTCTTCGTATTGCTGGCCGGTCAGCAGTTTTCCGCATCTCCACCCGCTAGACGCCAGGAGCATTTCCAACTCCGGTGTGACAAAAAACATCTCGGTGTGTTACCAAATCTCCTTGGGCGACGGGGGAAAGAATCGCACCCGCTGACAGCCATGGACTTCTCTACTGCCTTTCAAGTCGGGAGGGTTGCTGGTCATCTTTGTCTTTCATAGCTGCAGTCTCTTCCAACCTGAATTTAGTTTCCTAAATATTTAATGCATTGTGTCTGTAGAAGTACAACCTTCAAATCATGTTATATTCTGCTCGCTTGCCTCTGTGATCCTACTATTACATTTACGCGCCATTCTAGTGTCCCTGTTAATTCCAGCAAAGCCAACCTCTCATTCCCATCCCCTTTCACTCCTTCAAGCACATTGTTACAATGACTTGTTCCCTCTCTCCTGCATTAACAATTTCCCCCTCTCTATTGGGTCATTCCTATCTGAATAAAACATACTATTTTTCATTTCATTTTAAAAATAAATTTTAAAAATATTAAAAAACAAAACTCTGTCTCCTAACTCTGCTTCCCTCAGACACTGGTCTGTATCTTCCTTACCCTTTAAGAATATGTCTCAAAAGTTCTTTAGGTTCACTGTTTCTGATTTTTGCCTCTCACACTGTCTGGAGCCCACTCCGGTTAAGAGTGCCTGGTGCCTAGGGTGGCTCAGTCGGTTGAACGTCAGACTCTTGATCTTGGCTCAGATCTTGATCTCAGAGTTGTGAGTTCAAGCCGCACATTGGGCTCCACCCTGGGCTCTGAGTTGGGCTCCACGCTGGGGCCAGAGCCTGTTGAAAAAAAAAAAAAAAAAAGCGTCTAGTGTCTAAAACATGCAAAACACAGTTGAATGAATGAACAAATCAACTACAGCCCTACATTTGTGCAGGACCCCCTTTTGCATTCCTCAAACTATCAGGGTCTCTATTTTCTTCGCCTACAGCAGCACTGACCCAGGAAGCAAGGGTGGGCAGAGCTATGCTAACATTCCAGTTTACTGTTTTCCTCTCCCAAGTCTCTGCAAATTCCTCACCTCTGCACGCGGTATATCTTAAACCCTTCCTTCCTAGCTAAACAAACAAACAACAACAACACCCCCACCCCCACTTTATGTGATATCCTGCAGCCTCCCACCTGTGGTTCCACATAGCCCTGAACCTACCAAGGTGAGTCAACGTCAAAAATACTTTTCTCTCAAGTTCCTGCTTCTTGCAAATCAAATGCATCCTGCTTTCAGACCATTGTGTCTCCTGGGAGATTAAATAAAATCCTTCTGTTGACTCAGTCAAAATGTTTGTTTTCAGCTGTATCTTTCCTCCCCTCCTTATTTTCCATGGCAGTAAATCTCAGCTTCACAGCCTAAAGTGAGTGGTGGAAGGCTGCAAGGAAGAAAATATGAAAAGAATTACCCGAGAAAGACGACTAGGTGATATTTCAAAGTATCGTTACCCTGCCGTGTGCACCCACCCTCCAATCCTGTTTATCACTCTGTAGCTCAAGGAAAAAAATTAATAGTAATAAGGCACCAAGACACAGAGAATATAGTGAGGGGAAATAATCCTTGGCTTATGGGTACGAGAGAAATTTTCAGAGTTCTGTTGCCTAGTGTATTCTCGGTGTAGCTCTGGTTGGTTACCGGAGCTAGAACTTGTAACTGTACCAAAGCCAGTTCCCAAAGAGGCCTTCTCTAACCTCTGGTGTCTCCGGAGGTCACGGTCTGTGATGCCTCCTTTTCTTAGAAATCCGTAGGTGTGACATTTCATTGACTCTATGATAACCTGATCCATAAAGGAAAAAAAAAAGTGGAGTGGTCACTCTCCTCTTATTCCTATATAAACAGAAGTACTTCAGGGATTTTCTTTTTCAAGCGATATAAAGTAGAGATGCCAAACTCCAGCTGTGGTAAAATTTAACTATAAAATTTGCTTGCCTAACTGTATTTTTGACTTGGACTTTACATGGTATTGTTAATGCAGAGATAGTTATCGTGACGGGTGTCATGCAGTTCCGACATTTGGTCTGGTTCCTGAGAAGCTGAGCATCTGGAAATGATACCTAAACACATTAGCATGCTGGAAATTGTCATCCCTAAAAATAGGTGTACGTTCCACGGAGATAGGCAGTGTGTGTTTTTGTGACAATGCGTCAGCACATCAAGGGGTGATACAGCGAGCTAAATTTGACTTTCCTTCACTTTAAATTCTCATCTAAAAGAGATCTGCCATTTTCATCATATTAAAATAAATCACAGATTTACTATTTTGTTTGTTGCAGTGACTTGTTAATTAAATCACAATGTGGTTATGTTTATTAAGTTACAAATTATACCTTTTGGGGAAGAACAAGTTCTGAAGTGGAACATGTTTACTTGATGTTTTCCCTCCCATCTGCCTTAAGGGGAGATATAATTAAATGTAACAAAGCAAGAGGCAAGTGAATGTGAGGAGAAACATTGTGAGAAAATTTCTTCCAGCTGAATAAAGCTGTAAAGTTCTCAAGGCAGACAAATTGCTACAGATGAAAAGCTAACTTGAATCTAAAATAAGATTTAAAACTGAGAGATTGTACTTTTCAACCTCTTTTCTGGAACTTTCAAAATTGCCTAAAACATAATGAAAAGCCAAGAGCATTGCACTGTTTCTTCTTAATCTAGCCAGCCATCATGCCACTGTACCCCTAAGACCCCCCCAGATTTCATAGATGAGCAACTGGCAAAATAGTGTCCAACTTCATTTAAGGACTCTGGTAATTAAAAATGTGTGCTATTCCAGACCTGTTCTGTCCCATATGGTAACCACTAGCCACATGTATCTATTCAAAATGTTAAACTATTTATCTTATGAATTTATAATTAAAATCAAATAAAATTAAGAATTAAGTTCTTCACTAGTCACTTTTCAAGTGCTCAGTAGCCACGTGTAGCTAGTAACTACTATATTGGATAGCATAGATATAAAACATTTCCATCATCAGAGAATGTTCCATTGGACAACACTGTTCTAGCTGCACATAAGACTGAAGTTGTTGTTGTTGTTGTTGTTGTTGTTGTTTATGGGCTGCTACGAAGTACTCCCCAAGAGGACTTTCTGCGGTGATAGAAATGTTCTATTACTGCAATCAGCCACAACAAAAAAGAGGGACAATAACAAGAAACTGACCCTGAGGTTGAGACTATGAACAGACCAAAAAATACCATCTCTGTGATATGACTTAACACATATTAATATACTCTTTTAAAATGTGTCTCGTCTTGTCTGCCTACATGATGTCTAAAAAAATTCCAATTTTAGTCAATCTTCTGAGTTAAGACAAAAGTCTTATCAGCTATGTTATATGGAAGTGATAATCCATACCAACTATTAACAGCTTAACACCAAATAGAACTTTCTGTGATGTTGTAATGTGACCACTGAGTGTGTAAAATGTGGCTAGTGCAGCTAAGAAGCTGAATTCACAATTTTATGTGATTTTAATTCATTTCAATCTAAGTATCCACTGGCTCCTTGCTATCATATTAGACAGCACAGGTCTATAGGCAAGAGCTGAAGAAAGTACTAGGCAGGTTAGGGAATGCGGTAGACAGAATTGAAGATGGCCTCTGACACACGCACACCCTATAGAATCCTTCACCACAAGAGAGAAGGCAAGATGTGGAAATGTGATGGGATTTCACTCTTACTATTCAGTTCACTTTGAGTTAATCAAAAGATAGATTATCCTAGATGGGCCTGACCTACAAGGGACGGTTCTCTTCTTGTAGAGAGAGATTTGAGCATGAGAGGGTAAGGATGCAAACTGCCATGTTATGGGGAGGGCTGGGTGGCAAGGGACAGCCGGTGATCTCTAAGAGCTGAAAGTCATCCCAAGTCAGCAGCCAGAAAGAAAAAAAAGGCGTTCTACCATTGCAAGGAACTGAAATCTGCCAACAGCCTGAATAAGCTTGGAGAGGGGATCCTGAATCTCAAATGACATCACAGCCCTACCAACACCTTGACTGTAGCCTTGGGAGACTCGGAGTGGATGACGTTAAACCACACCTGGACACGGAACCCACAGAAACTTCGAGAAATATGTTTGTGTTGGTTTAAGGCACATCTGTGGTACTTGTTATGCAGCAACAGAAAACTAATACAGAGAATTTATGCTCGGCCTCTTATTCTTTTTTTTTTTAAGATTTTATTTATTTATATGACAGAGATAGAGACAGTCAGCGAGAGAGGGAACACAGGCAGGGGGAGTGGGAGAGGAAGAAGCAGGCGCCCAGTGGAGGAGCCTGATGTGGGGCTCGATCCCAGAACTCCAGGATCATGCCCCGAGCTGAAGGCAGACGCTTAACAACTGAGCCACCCAGGCGCCATTATGCTCGGCCTCTTTCAGCAGAATGCATTGATTTACAAGACAATGTTTTCTAGTATTAACTGTTTCTTAAAGTAGATATTCAGGTATTTCTTTGGCAAATGTTTTGGCCTGACTTTTGTGAATTGGAGGAGGAGGAGGAAGAAAGAAACTGTGTGACAATGATGATGTGGCCTCGTGATGATGATAACAGTGTTCGAAGTGTTGATGGCGGTGATGCTGAGGATAAATCATTAGTATGACTGCCGAGATTATAGCCTGTATTTATTCCCATGGGTATCAGAGAGCCAAGAAAATGTTCTTGCTATCAATAAAGGAAATATCGTTTTCGAATCAGCCATCGTTGTGTTATTCTCCAGGTAATTATTAATATGTAAAACACACGATCTGAATTCAAAACATTATATGGTGATGATTTGAGCCAAAATAAAGCAGAAGCACTTTAATAGGAATTCATATTTGAAAATAACCTCAAATTTGCATTTATCTTTTCCTTTCTAACTACCTTCTTGGACTGGGGAACTAAAAGCGTTAGGATAACCTTATCTCTAACCTCAACTAGAAAGAATTGTAATGCTACAAAAGCTGTTTTGACCTCTGTATTTAGTTTATTCATTTTATAAAATTAAAGGCTGTATCTGAACCAAAATATATGAAAAAGATTTCCAGTGTGAATGTATTTCATTATATGTAGGCTACCTTGACCCAATAAAAACTAAAGATCATATATTCCTACACAGAGAGACATAATCTCCCCTTATAACAAACCAAAAAGTAGAATACAATGTTCTTTTACATGATAACAGAAAGGTAAAATGTAGGTCAGACATTCAGAGAAACAAAAAAAAGAAAATACATCTTTATCATTGTATTCAAAAGAACTAAGTGTACCAGGGCAGTCCCAGTTCTTTGGAACAGAAGGACGGTGTGCTGAGGATAAACAGCAAGGTAAGCAGCCTACTAGCAAACAGAATATCATGAGATGCTTACCAGATCGGGCCAATAAAGCTCTCCTTGCCTTCAAATTGACGTGCACAGAGCAGACAATTTCTTGAGATCCTGAGCTCTTTTTAAATCCTTGTCAATCAAAACCCTAAAGTGACACGGGCATTGGTACTTACAAGATTCTTTCAATAAAAGACCAGTTGAAGTGTAGATAACATTTAGGACTGGTTCTCGTCAACCCAAAGCATACTCCAAGCAGAGATGCTCTGTTTTTTCTAACCTTAAACTTTGGGGGGGAGGGGGGGGATCATCCTGCCCTTTTCATTCTTGTTATTCCAGAATGAGGCAGCACCTCTCACTAGATGGAATCAGATCACAGCCAGCAGAGAAGCATCCACTCCATGTCACAACACACAGCGTGGCACAAATGATCTCTACTTTGAGGCAATTGTCTATCTCTGCTTCAGACAAAGGATGGAGCCCTGAACCCAGCAGAGGAAGTTCCTGTCCTGGAGTGATGGTATCTTGTAGCCATCACTGAGGAAGGAGGGGGAGGGCAAAGGCATCATCTTCCTCCATGACTCAAAGCCAATCTCTTTGTTCCTCCAAAAAACATTTCTTGAGGACCTATTCTGGAAAGACATTGAGGTAGAGACACTGGAGATATGTGGTGCCAAAGCATGATCAGAGTAAGTTCTCGAGATTGGCTGTACAGCAGTGTGCTTATAGTTAACCATACTGTACTGCACAATTACAATTTGTTAAAAGGTAGAACTCATGTTATCTGCTCTTACCACATTAAAAAAAAAGGATATAGCTTATATTTGTCATCCCAGTAAATATGTATAAAACAAATTAAGCAATCAATACTTTCTAGAAGTTAAAAAAGAAGAGAAGGACAGTGTCCTCTTTGACCTATTGCAGATCATAGAGCCATCAGGGAATCAAACATTAACACGTAAGCACACAAAAATAGATGATAGATATGTGATAAGTCCTATAATAACACACAGAACCTACCTTAGATTAGGGAGAGCCTCAGTGAACATTCACACAGATGCCAACATTTGAGCTAGGGACGAGTAGGTACAGAGAGACGTTCTGTGGTTGGGGCAGAATGTTCTAAGCAGAGGGAAGAAGGGAAGAGAATGGGAAGAGGCCTGAAGCAGAAATGAGCCTCACACATTTGAGGAGCTAAAGGACTAGTGTGGTGGGAGAGTAGTAGACAAGGAGGTCGAGAGGAGGCTGGAGAATGAGCCAGGACCAGATCACGCAGGGCCTCACAGGCCACTTAAGGAGGACAGATTTTTCCTGAGCGCAATCTATGACAGTGTTCTAAGCAGATGAGGTTCATAATCCAATTTATATTTTCAAAGAAAGTTTTGGGAGAGATATTTATGAAGGTAGTAGGGCTCATTAATCCTAAATTATCTTGCTAGTTTAAAAAGCTTCGTAGCAATATATTCTCTAAGCTCATTCGGTTGTCATTACACAGGTTTCTGACTTCACGAAATGAGATTGCATAGGAACCGAAGAACCGACTCACATATCATTATCTTTTCCTCAGCCTAGGCCTTCGCCATGCGTTAGCTAGCCGGGGTTTTCTCAACGGTGGCACTGCTGACATTTGGGGCCCGACAATTCCTCACTGGGGAGGCTATGCCGTGCATTTGAACATGCAACATTTAGCAGCACCTCTGGCCTCCACAAGCTAGATGCCAGCAGCACACTGTTCCCCCGGGACAGTCCCAGTTGTGGCAATGAAAAATGCCTCAAGATTCTGCCAAATGTCCCCTGCAAACCGATATTGGGAAGCATTGAGCTAGTTGTAGCATAAGAGGCAATAACATTACCATCTTAACCTACATGATTTCTATAAGAACTGGCAGCTAAAAAGGACGTCGAAAGCCATCCCAGAAATTCCCTTACCTATTCCCACAAACACATAGAAGAGTTCATTTCAGATCATTATCAAAATCACCTTGATATTCTTTGGACCTAAGATATATACCTCGGAACGTCAGGGTGGCTCAGTTGGTTAAACGTCTGTCTTTGGCTCAGGTCAGGATCCCGGGTCCTGGGATTGAGTCCCAGGTCGGGCTCCCTGCTGAGTCTGCTTTTCCCTCTTCCTCTGCCCCTCCCCCCTGCTCACTCTCTCTCCTGCCGCTCTATCTCAAATAAATAAAATCTTTAAAAAGAATAAAAATAAAATAAAAAATAAAATATGTATCTCGGGCAAATCATTTACATTCGGGAAAAGCACAGTTTGGGTGAAATCATTTGACTTTGTGCAGAACAGCACTATTTTCCCGTGCCCCAGACCCTGCAGACAAAGAGGAGAACAATGAGACCTGTCAACTGACTTATTGCTCTCTCTCCCTGCTCTGGAACATTCAATCTGACCCCTTCAGAGGATTTGCTATCTGATCATCGGATAGTTTATTTAGGCAGGCCTGGAGCTCACTCATAAAACAGCTCCCCTTAAAGGAGAAATTGGGTGGTAAGAGATGAGACTTGTCTAGGATCACACCCAAAGCATGTTCGCTGGTGCTAACCAAAAAGGAAGACCCTTTCCAAATGTTGGACTCAGCATCCTGCCATCGCACCCACCTTGCCAACAGACTGCTTTGCATGGATTTTAGGGCAGAATGTGGCATAAACCTACGGCTATAAATATTTGGAGCCACTAATCGGGGGCCAGCATATCTGGAGTCTCACTGAACAGTTTTGAAGTCTCTTTTTGTTTTTGTACTTTGGTGGCATTTGCTCTTCAGACTTAGATGGTCTTACAACTGGCTGAGGGAACCCCTAATGCAGGCGGAAGGAGCAGGTGCCTCTCCCGTGGGACCCATCCAAAGCCTTTCCTTCCGCCCACCATAAATACTTGAAGTTTCTACTCTCAAGTCCTGTCTCCTCGGGTCTCTATAATAGTAACCGCGTAAGCACATTGCACCAGAAGAGTCCACTAAGCCCCGGAAGGTCATCAGCTAGTTGAGAAGCAATCTGTGTACAGATAAGTGCATAGATTTGGAACCAGAGTTCCAGGGCTGGAATGCTCATTCTCCCACTATTCGTTTGGGCATTTTTCTTTTTTCTTTTTTCTTTTTCTTTTTTTCTTTTTTTTTTTTTTTTGGTTTTCACTTCTCTATGCTTCAGTTTTCTCATTTGTACACCGAAGCTACTAATCAGGCCTGTGACTGGGCTGTTGTGAAGAACAAATGAGTTCATATCTGTGATTACGAATTAATAGATGTGACAACAGTTCCTGGAACATTCTAAGTCCTCTGTGTGTTTTGTATTTCCTTGTTGCTCATAAAAGTTTGGCTGCATTAACCATCTGGTATTTAGGTACCTATACTTAAAAGGGGATAAATCAAAGATTAGATACATTTGGATAGAATAAAATAAATCAGCAAAGGCCTAGAACATGGGAAATTGCCCAGAGGCCACAAATCAAAGTGAAATAAAAATCAATTTGTAAGTATTAATATTTGAGGAGCTCCTATTATATCAATGGTCTTTGTTATACATTAAGGGAGAGGCACTAAAGAAATGGGAGGCCTAATTCCATTCTCCAGGGAGCTTATATACTATGTAGAAAAAAATTAAATATATATTAAAATAGATGCTAACAGCACCAGATATAGCAAAGAGCATATGAAAGAGTCACAGACCGCTCGGCACAGACAAGAAGCGCCAGGGAGGCAAACTAGAGAGTTGGTGGCAGCTTACTGATACAATGGTCTGCCTCGGAGACATGGGTGCCTCATAGTTCGTAATAATAAAAAATTTGAAACACAATTTACATGTTCAGTGCCTAATTAAATATATCTTGGGGGCATACTTTCATTAAAGATGATGACATGGTTTTTCTTTTTTCAAAACAGAAAGAGTCCCATGGCATCTTATCATATGAAAACGCAGATTATAGAATATAATGTCTGGGGACGCCTCGGTGGCTCAGTCGGTTTGGTGTCTGCGTTCGGCTCAGGTCAGGATCTCAGGGCCCCAGGCAGCCTGTTTCTCCCTCTACCCCTCCCCCTGCTTGTGCTCTCTCTCAAGTCTGTCTCTCAAAGTAAGTAAGTAAATAAATAAATAATCGTAAAAAAATAGAATACAATGTTTGCCATGGTCCCATTTTATTTTTTTTTAAGATTTTATTTATTTATTCGACAGAGAGAGAGACAGCCAGCGAGAGAGGGAACGCAAGCAGGGGGAGTGGGAGAGGAAGAAGCAGGCTCCTAGCGGAGGAGCCTGATGTGGGGCTTGATCCCAGAACGCCAGGATCACGCCCTGAGCCAAAGGCAGACGCTTAACCGCTGTGCCACCCAGGCGCCCCGCACTTTATTTTTTTATAATAATTTTTTATTATGTTATGTTAGTCACCATATGGTATATCCCACTTTAGAAATGTGTGTGTGTGTGTGTGTGTGTGGGTGCGCACATTCTCTATGAATACCGAAGACAGAAACATTTGGTAAAGAAACATACCAAGTTTCAGCAATTATTTCTTTGGATGGGAACTCTTCTGGGCGACTTCTATTCTTCTTTTATTTTCCACATCTACTGTTTACATTGTTTACACTAAGCACAGAAAGTCTTATTTAGGAGAGAACTGGGGGAGAATGGGAAAGGATTAAAAGGAAATCTGTTTTTCCTAACCCTGACAAGGCCTGTTAACAAGCTGACATGGTGTGCAGTTCATCTGGTGTTTCTCTCAGAATGTATTAAAGAGCCACTCAATGCACTTTTTATGTAATGATTAGCTTATATTATTCAGTTCTTGAGGAGAATTTGGGTCAGCTCCGCGTGCTTTTTGTTTGTGCAAGTAGCCAGGACAGCCAACTTGCACAGCATGACAAGTATCGATACCACTGATGGATGAAATGTTGTCTAAGCACCGAAATGGCACTTTACAAGGGGAAGGGGAAGCTGCAGGCTTCCTGGTCACTGGAATATATATGAGTCATTCAGAGAGTAAGAGTTCTAAATACTAGCACTCTAATCAGAGAACACAGCTGGAGAAGAAGAAAATAGTGGGAAAACACTTGAATTTCATGGCCCGAGTCTTGTATTTAGTGCAGCAACCCTGCTGCAGAGAAAGTTTGTTGCCTGTTACAGTCATAAAAAGGCAAGGGAATGTCCCAGGTGAGTTAGCTCCCTTCCTTTAAAATGGATGATATCCCCAGTTAAAAATCGTAAAGACTTCCTATTCGGGAGGAAATTGTTCAAAACCTGCGTACGCTGAAGGCCGAACCACCTTTTTCCTCTGCCTGTTGCCAGACCCGTGGCAGCCAACCAGAGAAGGAGGTGAAATCCCTCTTTTATTCCTGCCTCCCACCTTCAGCCATTCTGTCCCTTCTGTCCCCACAGGACTCTCTGGCTCTTGGCCCTTGCTTCTCGGAGAAAAACAACCCACCATCACTAAGTAAAAGTAATCAACCAGCATACATGTACATGGAGCCAGTTCTGAGTCCTTAGTTGTGATTTTGGACAAGTTACCTAAACCCTCTGGGTGGAGACAGGTGAATTTGGAACTTCAAGATGATTTTTAGCTCCCTAATTCCATGCTTCCATAATAATTAAATCCACAGAAGTTAATAAATAAAGACCTAACCACATCAGGGGATATTTGAATTTCAGGTCAACAAAGACTGGAAAAATCTTATTTCAAACAACAACAACAACAAAAATGTGTCCTCAGGATAAAATTTTGAGCACTGACAACCTGGACAGGAGAGAGAATTTGGAGCCTTTCTAGAATTCTTCAGACCATGCTACAAATGTGGCCCCCCTTGGCCCCCACCTACTCACATCTGCTATGCTTACATGTTGTACTATCCAGAATGCTTTTGGAAAGCCCAGAGAACTCTTAAGTGGATCAAAACAGAAAACACTGACAATCTCGTTGAAAATTGTTCTCTTTTATGTTTCCAATGAAATGTATAAACATTAAAGATGAGATTTAAACGCAGGGCTGCTCATCAGAACTAAATCCTTTTAGGATTCTACCCATTACTAAATGTTGCACAGCAAAGTACATATGAATTCTTAAGAAAGAGCTCAATATTTTGTAGCACATTTAACATATTGAAGGAAACATTTTTTGTTTGTAGGAAAATTACACTGACCATAACAAATACGTTTATTCTAACTGGATTGCTTCAGCCATTGTGGTATATAGGAAAAGACAAATTAAAAATTAAGATTCTGTATAAATTGGTAACGTGCTTTGGTACTCCTTCTTCTTTGCCTCCACTAAGGACCTACTCCGCGTGTTCAGATCTTCTAGTTACTTCTTGCTTCACATCCATCTTTCGGTAAACCACTTTTTTCTTCTTGCTTTAGGTTTTTATTCTGTTCTCTGTACTTCTCTTGCTGAAACGTGTCGCTTTCTCCAAGTTTTCTATTTTTCCTCACCCCCAAGCCTATTTTTCCTGCAACCCTGTGTTTTCTCTCTGTAAGCACCAAGAATGATGTGTTTCTTTTTCCCAGATGGCTTCGATCTCATCATTAGTCTTTTCCTCTTAGCTTCATTATGGACTTCTTTTTCAACTAGGAAGCAAGGACAGAGAAAGTCTGTACGTATAATTTTGACTTCACTTTACACTCTCACTGATTTGAACTGTCATCTTTTCCATATGCAGCGAGTAAGCAAAGCAATTGCTATAAAATTAAGTTACTTTTGCTCAGGTCAGATCTGTCAGTGTGGGCTTTCAAAATCCAAAAGCAGATCGTAACACTTCCCTGTCCTAGTTAGATTGAAATGGTCGGTGAATCCCGATCCTCCCCCAGAGGGACACAGTCACTCCTTCCATAAAGTATCGGGATCTATGATATCTGGTCCCTGCTGATTCCGTAGGTTGGCCCTCACGATTTTCCTGTTGTGTTTTCTGAGCAACCTGCTCAAATCCTGGCAGCATCCTCAAACACCATGGTCCACACTTTGCCAGATCTCTGCCCAACCCCCTACCTCAGCCCCCCACCGTGGAATTCCGTCCCTTTTATTCATCTCAAGACTCACCTGTCTGGGAAGCTTTCTTCCCTTCTTCTTTCCCCACCCCAAACCTGGGTTTGATTGGATCCCTAAATTCCCCTGTGTTTCTCACGCACAATTACCTCCAGGTTTTGTCAGAGGTAGTGCTTTATTTGGCAGTTTTCCCCCAGGGGACTATAAGCTATTCTGAGAAAATTGTGCCCTTCGTTTCTTTCCTCATTTGTACCACAAGGATTTAGTTGTCCCGAAATAATGTTTGTGGGAGAAATTTATTTGTGCTATGAAATAACAAACGAGAAAGGCCACTAGAAATCTTAAGTGCCAGACGATAAGATCACGGCAATAAGGTAATCTCATCATCGTTAGAAGTGGTTACAAGGGAAGAAGTTCAAGAATGTGGGTCTGCTTGCAACTTTGGAAAGGCTTGAGTCATGGATGGGACACTTCTACTTTTACTTTGAATTTGTAAGTGAAGGAAGTCACTGGGGCAAAAACCAAAAAAGATTAAGATTACCTGGTGTTTCTCCTGCTCATACAGCCTTTTGCCCTGTATTCAACGTAAGGTTTCCCGAACCCAGGAAACTGGGCCACAATTCCAATGAGTAGATTCTGGCAAAGCACCTCCCCCCCCCCACCCCGGCCACATCTTCCTCTCTTGTGGATGTCTCTCCCAAAGGACTCTGCCCATTTAGTCTATGTGGCTCCCTCCTCTGCCTGCTATGGAGACACTCTGCTAAGCAGTGTCTGGTCCAGTCGTTATCCTATCTAAATCTCAAGTCAATCCCATGCTATAAATTCTATTGTTTTCCTTTATCTTATCATTGAGGGAACCAGGGCTTGAATCAGTTAATCAACTTATCCGGAAGTGAAGCAGGCAGAAAAAGACAGAGCTGAGATTTGATCCAGGTTCGGACTGACTCCAGAGGCTGAGTTCTTAATTGCTGCTCAACAAAGCTTCTCCATCATCTGACCACAGCTTCATCAATCTCTTCCCTGGAGATAGACGCCAACCCTGTCTCACACCCCGTATACAACTGGTCTAGAAATAAGATTTTTTTTCATTACTACATCTTTATTTTCCCCTTGTGTTTACCCTCTCTTTACTCACCCTGCCACTGAGTAAAATATTTTCTATTGGCCCTGGATGGAAAGAGTGTTGATGGGGATGGATGGAAACTGAAGCTATTGCAGTTTTAATTCCCCAGTTAGGATTGTCACAGGAACAATCCTAAGATCAGGCTGGGACCAAACTTGAAGACCATAGGATAATTACAATAAGCAACGTCTATTAGGCATTTACTATGTTCTAGTCACTTTGCTCTGAACTTTGTATAATTGTCCCATTGGATCTTCATGCCAACTTTATAAAGTGAGCATCTTTATTATATGTATTATATAATACATTTTATTATGTTATATATGCTGATATAAATGAAAAAAAATTGAGATGGAAAACTTACATAATTTATTCAAATTCACATATTTGTAATTCCTGAGACCAGTCTTCAAAATCAAGCAGCCTGACTTGGCTCCCAACCACGAAGCTATATTAATTCTCAGGAGGTTGGCTTCTGTTGACTCAGCAAGTTTCTGTGGGAAGGGGACATAAAGCAGAAAAAGAGACAGAAGCTGTTAGTATGGGCTGCCTCATTTCCCATCAATGGAGGCAAATGTTGGAATGACAATTATTTAGGCAAGCTGCAGTTAGGAATATTTAGCACTCCAGTGGAAGAAGTCGAAGATATTCCTCCAGAACAAGAAAGAAAATTGCAACCCTAGAAACCTGGAGAAGTTTCTGATCACTGACTTCCTGTATCTAGACAAATAATTAGGACAGATCAGTTAAATTCGCAGACAGGTCAGATAGGTTCATCTGTATTACAGCATTTACCACATGTATTACAATGCTTTGTTTACACAGCATCACCTCTCCTAGACTTCGAGGTATTTGTAAATACAACCGTCTTAGTTCTTGCTAGCATCCCTAATATCAGACATGGTGCAGAGTCTCAGTAGACAGGATGTTTTTTCTACCAAGAGGGAGTTTTACTGAAGGGATTGCAGATCAAGACTGTTCAATATGAATGACGTAATTCCTGCATTATCACAGGATTTGTTTACTTTTTTTTATTTTGGGGCAGTTATACTCACACATAGTTCAACATTCAAAAAGTACAAAAGAGCTTGTGATGCAAAAATCTCTCTCCAAATCTTGTCCTTAGTCACCCAATTATCTGTACCCCACAGGGACAGCCAAAGGTATCAATTGTTCATATAAGCCTCAAAAGATATTTTATGCATATACTAACGTAAATTGGTTTCCTTCCTTTATATCCTTTCTACAAAAACATAGAACATGATTCCCACTGTTCTGAAACTTGAGTTTATCCACAAAAGGAAATCCTAAATTTCATTCACATGAATTTATAATGAGTTGTCTCCATTGTTATGTTTTTGTCTATTTGCTTTTTAAAAATTTGTTTGTTTTTAAGGGTTCTATCACATTCCACTGCAAAGATGGTCCATAGTTGGTTTATGTAGCCCCTGCCATGGGTATTGAAAGTGTTTCCAACAAAGCTGCTTGTTCTTTCTAGTAAAACCTACTGTTTGGGGAGCAGATTTTGGAGTGCATTTCATTAACACTATTACATAATATTAGATTCTCTTTTTATTAAAATTATACATGCATATAATGAAACAGCAACATTACAAGGCTTTTTTTAAATAAAAAATTTTAAATACGACAGAAATTCAACATCAAAATTGCAGGTGTTCTCACAAAAGGAATTTATATCCCCAAAAAAACCAAAAAACAGTATATTTCAAGCTGGCATAAACTTCCCTGAAGTAAGAAAAGGCCAGAAACTACAGAAGAAAAAGGGCTGATGCCTTCCAGGGAAAATTATATCTAGACACATTCTGTCAAAATTTTCAATTACCATAATACAGTTAAATCTAGGCAGAAAACACGTTCATAATAAAAGGGAAAAGTCAACTTAGACTTACAATTCTCTGCAATATAAAACAGTAGAAGTCATGGATGCAACATTTGAGAAACTCTTAAAAGGAAAATTTTAGTGGTATTAGAAATTGATTGTGATGAAATATATAAAGATTAAAAAAAACCCACAAAACCAATGGTAGAAAATATACATCTGTTGTAGAAAGAAACCATTTGATCTACTTTAGGTAAAAAGAACTTTAATATAGGGAAATAGAGGGTTAAAAATCATCGCAAGACATGCAGGAATGGGCTCCACCATCTGGTATTCTAGAAATGATACCCCGAAAAAGCCACTGTGACCCTTCCTTTAATATATGGGAAACAACTGCCCAATGACTACATTTCCCAACACCCTGAATGCAGGAAAAGCCACCCTAGCCAGTGGGATTGATCAGAAGTAATGTGTGTCATCTGTGGGCCAGGGATTTTAAGAGGTATGGGTACTCTTCCCATAATCTCTTCTTTTCCTGCTAGTTGGA
The DNA here is from genome assembly GCF_017311325.1 of Ursus maritimus. Lineage (NCBI taxonomy): Eukaryota > Metazoa > Chordata > Mammalia > Carnivora > Ursidae > Ursus > Ursus maritimus. Next base: position 24,688,835 of record NW_024423675.1, on the reverse strand, counting down.
CACAGAAGATATGAAGCCTAGGGGAAGACAGAGCCACAACATGGAAGGAAAGTGTCAGCCAACAGGAACGCTGGCATTGAACTATTATAAAAGGAAGAAATGAAATGTGCTCAGGCAGTGAAATTTTAGGGTTTCTTTGTTACAAACAATTGAATTACTCTAATTAATAAAATAGCCAACCTTGCCTGTCTATGGACTTGCAGTCAGCATTGCAATGGGTAGTTAAGGAATCAAGAGACTCTTTGGAACCACTGACATCCAAGGATCTGGAAGGGGCTGCTATCCCTAAAATGCCTCAAGACAGCTGTGAAGCCAGGGACTTCAGGCTGGGATGCACCTGCAGTGGAGAGCCATCTCTCTGTCTGGGCTTTCCTGGCAGGAGCAGGAGCAAGGGCAGCGAGCTGCTGGCTTAACCTACACCCCACACAACTTACAAGGGGCATCTAGCTGCCAATACTAATTTATATCCAGCCTTTTCTCTGCAAGAGCATCAGAAAATCTACTTCTTAAGCTTTCTAGCCTCTGCAGTACCATAAAGCACACTGGAAGGAAGTGAGATAAGGGGCTGGGTGACAGTCCACCATAAGTACCACTTCAGTAGGACTTCAGTGTTCTTTCATCTAACAGACACACATGTATACATACAGATCTAGAAAGATTACACTACAATATTAAGGAGAGTTTTTCCTGAAATGGGAGAATTTGGGCATATGTTCCTTTCTTTTCTATAATTCCCAAATTTTCTATGATGAACATATGTTACTTTTATCATAAAAACATAGGAACATTCTTTAAAGTACAGTAATTTAGCAATTGTTGATAACCCATCGCTTTTATTTTGAAATTTATTGTAAGTCCATTCTTTACTTCTATCACTCACAATTAGCCTCACGTGGAAGACCCACAAAAGTATAAAAAGAAAAGGATTGTTGATAAATGTTAATCATTAAACATGTCATCTTTCTTTTCTCCTATGATAGACTACTTGCGTGTGATTTGCCTTCATGGCTAAATTGGAAACTACCTTAAATACAGGAACTGTTTCTTTGCACACACATAATCATGTTAAGAAATGGATTGTTGATTAAGTTAAGTAGATTTCTCCATGATTAATAATGATATAAAAATAACTTGTCAACAAAGCTTATCAGGGGGAAAAAAATGAAAGACTTAAGAAAATATGATGTTATTTTGGTAACAAGTAGAGGAGCAAAAAGAAACAGATAAACCAAAAAATTATATGTATGTGTGTGTATATATAAATCCCATTCATCTTAGAAAAGGAAACGGTTTTAACAGAGATTTCCAAAGGGGTAGCAGTCTTGTTTTCTATTCAGTGGGCCAATAGAAAAAAAATACATAAAAAATGAACAGTTGATGATGAAGTGTGGCCAGTTCTAGAGTCTCCACTCAGTGAAGGGAATTGTGGTTTTTCAAGCAACATTCAGAATCCATTTTTCTGCCATCATTTATCTCCATTGCATATCGAATGTTCTATCTTTCTAGCCAGCCACTCTGATAAAATGTAAGTAAAGAACCACCAGTGATGTTATAAATGAAGTACTTGGAAGCTTGCAGTAATAGTAGATATTAATAATAACCTTAATGAAAATTTGTAGCAACCCAATTTATCATTTGAAAAAGTAACAATAAATGGTATTTGGTGCTGTTGTCAAGAGCTCAGAAAGAAAACCTATTAATTAATAACGTGGAAGTACAAAGTCACAATACTATAATCTCCACCAAGATGTATAAGTTACCTCTCAATGTTCCTAACTATTAATATTTCCTTAGATTTTTTTTTCCTGAAGAAATAGAAGCCTTCAAGACAATGGATTTACTAAAAACCCTCCCCAGTCTGCCAGCATCTTGAACAATAACTATGTGGTTTGTAGTCCCCCAGATCTCCCATCTTCTGTGTTCTTCTACAGTGTGACTTTATCCTCCTTATCGAGCTGTGGAGTTAATTTCCCTCCCTTGGCCTGTGGCTGCTTCACCCAATACACTATGTAAACTACAGAGGAAGTGTGGCTATGTGCTTCCACAGATAGGTCATAAAAAGCCATGCAGCTTCTGCTTTGGTCCCTTGGAATGCACACCCTATAGATACTCTCTTGGGACCTTCATGTTGGGAACCAAGCTGCCATGAATAGAGAGTTCCAAACCAAGGTGAGGTTGCTTGTAGTGCTCTGGGTGACAGCAGCAACTGGGCCCAGTCATAAGCCACCAAACTGGGCCCGGATCTTATACCATACATAAAAATCAACTCAAAATGAATTAAAGAAACCTAAGACCTGAAAACATAAAACTCTTATAAGCATAGAAGAAAAGTTCCTTGACATTGGCCTTGGCAATAACTTTAAGAATATGATACCAAAAGCTCAGACAACGAAAGTAAGTGGGACTATATCAAGTCAGAAAACTTCTTCACAGAAAACAAAATAAAAAGGTATTCTATGGAGTGGGAAAGAATATTTAGAAACAACATATCTGATAAGGGGTTTGTATACAAAATATATAAGGAACACATCCAACTCAAAAGCAATAAAAACAAAACAAAGGGGAAAAAAAACAACAACCTGGTTGAAAAATGGGCAAAGAACCTGAATAGGCATTTTTCCAAAAGAGACATACAAATGACCAACAGATAAAAGAAAAGGTGCTCAATATCACTAATCATCTGCGAAGTGCAAATCAAAACTACAACAAGGTATCTTTTCACATCTGCTAGGATGGCTATTATAGAAAAAACAAATTTAAATGACAAGTGTGGCTACGGTGTGGAGAAAAGAGAACCTCTGCACGCTATTAGTGGGAATGTAAATTGGTACAGCCATTATGGAAAACAGTAGGCATTTCTTAAAAAAAAAAAAAAATAGAAATACCATATGGTTCATCAATCCTTCTGGGTACATACCCAATGGAAATAAAATCAGTATCTTGAAGAGATATCTACATGTGCTCATTGCAGCATTATTCACCATAGTCAAGATATAGAAACAATTTAAGAATCTATCTATAAATGAATAAAGAAATTGGAGTACACATATAAAACGGAATATCATTCCATCTTCAAAAAGGGGCTCCTGCCTTTTGCAACAACATGGATGAACCTAGAAGTCATTATGCTAAGTGAAATAAGCCAGACATAAAAAGGAAAAAAAAAAAACAAAAACAAACCCTGCATGGTCTCACTTATATATGGAATCTAAAAAGTTGAATATATAAAAGTAGAGAGCAGAGTAGTGGTCATCAAGGTTGGGAAGATAGGGGAAATGAGATGTTCAAAAGGTACAAAGTTACAGTTATGTAAGAATAAGTCTAGAGATCTAATGTACAAAAATGTTACTATAGTTAAAAATACTGTATTGAATACTGGAAACTTGCTAAGGTCACAGACTTGAGTGCTCTCATCACACATATATACACACACACACATAAATGAAAGTGGTAACTATGTGAGAATATATAATAATTAGCTTGACTATAGAAATCACTACGCTATGCATATGTGTAACAAATCATCATGTTATAAATAAATAAATAAATAAATAAATAAATAAATAAATACCTTAGGGATGCCTAGGTGGCTTAATCAGTTAAGCGTCTACTTTCAGCTTGGGTCATGATCCCAGGGTCCTGGAATCAACTCCTGTATCTGGCTCCTTGCTCAGAGGGGAGCCTGCTTCTCCCCCTGCCTGCTGCTCCCCGTTTGTGCATTCTCACTCTCACTCTCTCCGACAAATTAATAAATAAATAAAATCATCATGTTGCACACCTTAAATATATACAGTTGTATTTTTTTTAATAAAAGAAGAAAATAATTTTATCATTGGGTCTCAAATTCTTTGGTGTGGCGTACAATGTTCTTTATGATTCCTTCTGCCTTGTTCCCACCTCTCAAGACCCATACTTCACTTACTGCTCTAGTAACACCAAATCTCCTGTAGATCCTGAATGGAACTCACTTTCCCTCACCTCCATTGACAACTTTGTGCATGCTTCCTCTGTCTCAAATGTTCTCTTTACACTTCTCCCATTGTCAAGCTTTCCTGATCGTCCGAGTGACCACGCAAGCGGAGCTTCTCTCCGCTTCCTTAAGATAAATTACGCCTGTATTCCCACTCCATCTGATACATGCTTTTATAACTCAAGAGCCTACCACAACATCCAGCACATATTATGTACCCTGTGAATGCTTGTTGAGTTACTGGATAAAAGAATGAATGAACAGATGGATACATGGATGGATGCACAAAAGGACATTGGGGGGAGGATGATCAAAAAAAAAAAAACTTTCTGAGGCGATATATTTTAGTTTTAATGCTAAATACTGGCAAGGATTGGAAAAATTGTAGTGAAGAATACATTTCAGTGGGGTAGAATAACGGGAAGAAGGGTGGCGGTGGAAAGAGAGAGTTTTGTGTAGACAGTGAGTTCGTCTGCATTAAGTCCTTACACAGGAGAAGAATGAAGATAGCTAGTTATTACAGTTGTTGAAGGAAACACTGATGTGATGTTTTAAGGCATTCGGGGAGGCCTGAGAGAGATCAGGGGAGAACAAGCTACTACACCCACATGCAGAGAATGCTGCGAAGGATGAAGAGGCATGAATGGGTTGATTTGTGATTAATGTTATTGAAGGTATCGAGAAGTATCCTTCCATTTTTAAAGACCTATGCAAAACATTAGGTTAAGTATTTAATTTTGTTATTAAAAATCATCAGATCCAATATTGTATCCACCAAACTCACTAATATGTTACATATTTAGAGAGAAATATGGATATGTTTTATAAACATCTTTTGACAGGATATTACTCACAATCCGTTAAGCTAGAACATTATCTTGAAAATCTTGAAACATAATACAAGACAACAAAGCTTTAAATAAAAGAGATACAAGGAGTTGCTTGCAAACATAACCAGAAAAAGAAACAAATAAATAGGACTGCATGATAATCCTTCACTCTCATCCTTTGATTAGGGAATGAATCTATTCAGTTCTGAAGGCTGGACTGTTTTATTTCCTTTGAACAGTGTGCTATGTTTTTGAGGTTAGGCAACAGGGAAACTTTTAAAGTGACTAGAACAAGAACGGCAAATTCTAAGTCTTCCAGAGCCATAAGGAAGAAAATGAGAATGAGATTGTTATTCCACATTCAAGAAGCAGCAAATAGTAGTAGAAAGAGATAAATTTAACAAATTCAAGAAGTTTGGAGGCAAGGTAGTGATGAAAGGAATCTAAGAATTCCATAAATATTTTAAAGTTGTGGTGGAATTATCACTTTTCAATATAATAGCAATAGCCTAATAGGAAGTCTGTAGACAGGGAGAGGGTCGTAGTGGAAAAAAATGAAAGTATTTGAGGAAGAAAGTCTCCTGAGCCTAAGTGTTCTCACCTGCAAAGTGAGTAAAATAAAATGTATCTTATGTAAATAGTTATGAGGATCGAGGAAAAATTATATAATGTGTTTGGTGCCAAGTAATCATTGGGTAGGTAATCATTATTGTTGCTAATAGCATCATAGAGTTCGATGTGCAAATAAGAGGAATTTAAAATTACAAAAGAAAGAAAATGAGAGCAATTATGGAGAGTCATAGGAAAAGCAATCAACAATCAATTTCTTTGCTAGTAGAATAAGGAGGAAAGAGTCATAAAGGAGTCTCTCTTGAATAACTACGTATACCTATTTTCTCTATTTTCTCAGAGAGAAGTTAGTCTAGAAAAATCAGCAACAAATAGGTAGCGTTACTGGTTCCTCAACAAAGTCAAAGTAGGTGACATTGAAAGAGGGACAGCTTTGTGAACATACGGACCCCAATTCCAGGACAGCGGATAGACACAGGAAGCTAAGGACTTCAGCAGGTTTTGTCTGAAAGACGAGACTGTTAAAGTTACAGTATTTCCAGGAAGAGATTTATGCTTCAATGTGCTGGCTCTTTAAAATGTTTTTCTTATTATAGCTTCACCTGAAAAGAAGAAAAACAAACAAACAAAAAGTTTTGATCTCCTTGGACAGAGATGTGCCTTTGACATAAGCCTCACAACTCATATAAAAATTAACTCTAAATGGATCATTTCAAAACATTAAACTTTTAGAAGATAAATTAGAGAAAAATCTCAGGATTTAAGACTAGGCAAGGAGTTTGTAATCATTGACATCAAGACATGGTCCACAAAAGAAAAAAATGGGTCAATTAAAGTTTATCAAAATTTAAATTTTTCCTCTGAAAAACACACTGTTAAAGGGATAAAAAGACAAGCTCTAGACTGGGAGAAAATACTTGCAAAATACATATCCAAAGACTAGTATCAAGTCTTATTATCCAGGACTCTCAAACTCACGGGGAAAAAAATCCAATCATAAAATGGGCAAAAGATATAAACAAACATTTCACCAAAGAGGGTATAAGATGGCAAATAAGCACAAGAAAAATTGTTCAGCACCCTTATTAGGCAAATGCAAATTAAAGCCCCAATACGATATATCACTTTACACGCATCAGAATGACTAAAATAGTGACAACAGCAAGTGCTGGTGAGGATGCTGAGAAACTGTCACTCCCACAGTATATGCAGGATTGTAAAGTATAGAGAAGAATAGTTTGGCAGTTTCTTATAACAACTGATGTGCAATGACCATACTACCCAGCAAGAGATTCTTGGGCATTCATCCCAGAGAAATGAAAACTATGCTCACGTAAAAAAAAAAAAAAAACATAAATGTTCATGGCAGCTTTACTCATAACAGTTAAAAACTGGAATCAACTCAGATACCTTAAGTAGATGAACAGTTAAACTGTGGTCCATCCATACCAGGGAATACTACTCAGCAATAAGGAGAAATGGACTACTGGTACACATTACCACTTGGATGAATCTCTAGATTACGCTGAGCGCAAAAAGCCAATTGCAGGGGCGCCTGGGTGGCACAGCGGTTAAGCGTCTGCCTTCGGCTCAGGGCATGATCCTGGCGTTATGGGATCGAGCCCCACATCAGGCTCCTCCACTATGAGCCTGCTTCTTCCTCTCCCACTCCCCCTGCTTGTGTTCCCTCTCTCGCTGGCTGTCTCTATCCTGTCGAATAAATAAATAAAATCTTAAAAAAAAAAAAGCCAATTGTAAAGATGACATATGATATGATTTCATTAAATGACATTCTTGAAATGACAAAATTATATAAATGGAGAGCAGGTTAGTGGTTAGAAGGGGTCAGAGATGGTAGGGGTGTAGGAGAAAGAGGTTACCAGAGTTTAGGAGTGAAGTTGAGGGATTGGAGGAGGGAAAAGGATATGTTTTCAAAGGACATCCACTAGGAATTTTTGTGGCAATACAATCATTTTGTATCTTGGTGGTGGTGGACACACAAACTCAAACGTGATAAAATGGCATGGAACTAAATACACACACATATAATTAGAGAAATCCAAATAAAATTGATGGATTATAGTTTTGCAGGATATTACGATGGGAGGAAACTGGTAAACAATACACAGGATCTCTCTGAATTATTTCTTATAATTGTGTATGAATATAAAATTTTCTCAAATTTTTTTATTGTTTTTAAAAAGCTTTGACCTGGGGCACCTGGCTGACTCAGCCGGAAGAGCTTGTGACTCTTGATCTTGGGGACATTGAGTTTAAGCCCCACCCTAGGTGTAGAGATTACTTAAAAATAAATAAACTTTTAAAAAAATAAAAAAATAAAAATAAAAGCTTTGACCTGTAAATTTAATGAATACCCTTAGTGACTAGGTTTAAAGAAGAAAAACATTACTTTGAAACAACTTAAAAGTTTTAATACCTGATATATCACTGTATAAGAAAAAAAAAAGTCATGTCATGTAGTTGTCCTCCAGATAACTCTGGACTAATTAAACTGATTTAATAACTTTAGTCTAAAAATAGTTCCATATGTTCTTCCTGATTTTAGCACCTTATAAAAATACTGTTCACAGTACTCTAGTTTATGCAAATCTTGGATGTATTTTCTTATGAATAGTCTATTTGAATTTCCTAAACTTCCTCTCATGGTTTGGTGTATCAGATAAAGTACAATCACTTAGAAAATTGCTAAATTTTGTGTTTAAATTAATTACTAATAAGGAATGTCTTAATCAAAAGAGATCAGTACATATGATACTATAAACCATAAGGATTTCATATGGAGTTTAGCCTAAATGTAGAAGGTCTGAGAAGTCAACCTCATCTGCCTGGGTTTATAATACTTAGAAATAATGAGCTTGAGGGAAGTGATAAAATGTGTTGAAATTTTTGATGGAAGTGGATAAATATGATCAGTTTATTTATAAAGGGAAAAAAAGACTTGTGAAGGCTTTATTGAATGTTGTTATATAGATAATATCCAAAAAGCCAAAGTAAAATCATACTCTGCTCAAACAACAAATGCCCCTTTCTCTCTCGCAATAATTGTATTTTTTGGCATACTCTTTAATCATTCCAACTGAAGTGTCTTATTCTTTGAAAATGTTTAGTTCATGCTAATAATTGCTATCCCCTGCAGCTTTAAAATATTGCCTGTTAACTACTGTCATTAGATTCTGTGATATATGTTCTTTTCTCATCTCTTCTGATGACTCTTGACTTTCTCTTTTGCAATTTCAAGTTCCAGTTTCAAAATAATAAAACTATTAAGACTTTTTTTACATGTAAATTATGTTTGAGTTTCCTAAATGACCACTGAGTAACAGAGAGATTCATCCCTTCATATTTTAAAGGAGGCATATTAAAAATAATTAGCTATGTTTGACATTCTCAGATGTTCTAGCAGCTCAATACCGTTAGGAGAGCGGTCCTGTTTATTTCTGTTTTCTAGAAGAAAAAATCAGTCTTCTTAGGTGAATTTTATATAGGCAAAGGGCATTAATATAAATATATGTAAGGTTTTGTGCTTTTCCACTACTTAAAAATAAACATAAGCGTGTTCATGTTCAAAGACTGACAAAGTTACAATAAATTAATTTAATATACATATTTTTAGATTTACCTTACCTATTTTTGCTGTCATTCATTTCACTTATATACAGCATACCTAAGCATATATACTATACATATAGTATGTATATGTATTATCATATGTAATTACATAATACACGTATCATATGTATATATTCTATATCTCTTTAGACACAAGCATACATAGTCAAATACATTATTGATATTATGTTGAACACTGTTGTCAGATCAACTAAGAATAAGAAAAATAAAAGTTTTTATTTCCCCTCACTAATTCCTTCTTTGATGCTTTTCCCTACTTTATATAGATTCCAGTCTCTAACCTATATTATTTTCCTTCTCTCTACAGAACTTCTTTTAACATTTCTTGCAAGGCAAGTCTATCGGAAACAAATTTCCTCAATTTTTGTTTGTCTGAGAAAGTCTTGATTTTTCACTTTTGAAGGATACATTCTCAGGATACAGAATTCTCAGGATACAGGCTAGTGGTTTTTTTCTTTCATCACATTAAATATTTCAGTCTACTTTCTTCTTGCCTGCATGGTTTCTGAGGGAAGTTGGATGCATGGTTTCTGAGGGAAGTTGTTGGATGCATGGTTTCTGAGGGAAGTTGTTGGATGCATGGTTTCTGAGGGAAGTTGGATGCATGGTTTCTGAGGGAAGTTGTTAGATGCATGGTTTCTGAGGGAAGTTGGATGTAATTCTTACCTTTATTCTTCAGTAGGTTAGGTGTATTTTCCCTCTGGCTTCTTCTAGGACTTTTTTCCTTTAAGTTTGGTTTTCTGTAATCTAAATATGATACGTGGGTGTGTAATTTTTTGGCATTTTTCCTGTTTGGTGTTCTCTTCCTAGATCTGGTCGGTGTCTGATATTCGTTTGGGGAAATTCTCAGGCATGATTGTTTCCAATATTTCTTCTGTTTCTTTCTCTTTTTCTCCCCCTTTTGGTATTCCCATTACACATGCTTTATACCTTTTGTAGTCGTCCCACAGTTCTTCAGTATTCTATTCTGTTTCATTTCAGTCTTTGTTCACTTTTCCGTTTTGGTGATTTCTACTGAGATTTCCTCAAGCTCAGAGATTCTTTCCTCAGCCATGACCCGTTTACCAATAAGCCCATCAAAGGCACTCTTCATTTTCATTACAGTGATTTGATCTCTAGCATTTCTTTTTGGTTCTTTCTGAGGATTTCCATCTCTCTGCTTACATTGCCTGTTCCTGCATGCTGTCTGTATTACCCATTACAGCCCTTAACATATTAATTAAAGTTGTTTTAAATTCCTGGTTTGATAATTCCAACATCCCTGCATGTCTGGTTCTGACTTGCTCTCTCTTCAAACTGTGAGGGTTTTTGCCTTATAGAATGTCTTTTAATTTTTCTTGATAGCCAGACATGATGCCCTGGGCAAATGGAATCGCTCCAGTAATGTGGTAATAAGGTGGGAGGGGAGGGGAAGTGTTCAGTGTTCTATACAGTCCTATGACTAGTCTTCTAGTGAGCCTGTGCCTCCAGACTGTGGTTTTCATTTGTGCTTCTCATTCCCACTCTTCCCCTTCTTACCAGACAGGGTGACTAGTGCCAGATGGAGCTGGGTTTTTCCCTTCCCTCAGGTCAGGCTCTGATTAAAACCCCAGGAGGCTAGACTCGGTTACATAGTTTCTCCTGAGGGCAGACCTTGTTAAGAAGAACAGAATGCCCTCCTGAATTTCCAACTGGTTCCTTTTTCCTTCCCGCTGCAGAAGCACAGGGAGTTTACTGTGAGAATCTGGTCTAGCTCATGGAGGTACAACTGACAAAAGTGTAGGGGACCCCTTATGACTGGGTCCCTTTGCTGCTGTTTACTCTCAGACTTGTTATCTCTGAGCCTCCAGCAACGCATCAATTACCGTTCAGGTTTTCCTATCCCAGTTTCTACTCACGGGTTTCTGCTTGGATAAGTTGTGATTTGGGGTATTCGCCTGTCTCTCCAGTTTGGGGGCAGCAGTTTGCCCTGTGTCCTCACTTCTCTGACAGATCTAAGAAGAGTTACTGATTTTCCAGTTGATTCAGCTTTTTACTTATTGTTAGGATGGTGTGGCAACTTCCAAGCTCCTTACATGAGGAACCAGAAACTAGAAGTCCTGTTTCCTTTAAATTTAAATACTCACTTATGGTATTAGAGATGTATTAGAGATGTATTATAGCCTATTATATTACAACCTATTATAATATTATATTATTATAGTATAGCCTATTAATATTGGTGACATTCATAATGCACTTAATGGTGCAAATTAAAGACTCTAAAGATTTAATAATAGCCTCACCCTATCAAGATGATAATTTATTAAAACTTTTTAAATTGATTATGTATTATACTTCAACAGAATAGACCATTCTCTTCCATTCTAATATTTTTAGCTATTATAATAAAATAACCACAAGGCATTTAACCTTATCCACAAAAAGCTTTCTTCTCTTTGCTTACATTAATCTAAACGCTCAGCTACAGAAATAAAAAATCAAGTGTCCCGGAAGAAACATCAGAAAAACCTCAGCAAAAGACTATAGCAGGTGGACTCGACCTTTGTTATTACAAGGAATAAACTCTTTGTTCAGACTTCCCAGATCATCACCATGGAAGGGCCCTTTTAAACTGATTCAGAAAACTGAGTCAGACCTCCCAGATTGTTGTGGTCTAGAAGCACATGGCTCGGTGGGCGGGGACCACTTCGCTCAAATCCAACCAAACAAGAATCGATTACCTATGACTCAATAGACTGTATTAACTGATCTAACTGGAGTAATGCTGCATTTTTAATGCAGATTTTTAAAATTCTATTTTTTCCTCTTAATCTTGGTCTGACCCTCCATGTAACCTTTTATTTACACAAATTTGAAGGGAACCCTCAGAGTGTCAGTGGCATCTTCTTCCAATGAAACCCTCGGAATTCAAAAGAAAAAGAATCCAAAAAACGGCAATATAGATTATAAGCTAATAAATCACCAGAAAATTAAAAAATAATTCTGAAGAAAATAACGACCTACAGTGGTTGACCTTGTCACTGAAACAATAACAGGGGTTGAACTGTATGAGCGATAATTGTACTAGATTACTTTGTTTCATGACCACGTATTTACTTACATCTCATCTTTTCTATGCAGATGTGGAAACCACATCTTGACGTTTGTGACTATAATAATCATGTCACAAAGTTGCTGCTTTTTACTTTGGACGCATTGCTATGAACTCAGAAACCTTCCTAATTTTGCAAGGTATTTTCTTTAAATCCCCGGCGTTGTGTTACTTGGAGAACTAGCCCTTCATTGTAGGTCACTCTTTTGTTTCTTTTTTAAAGTTTATAACTCTGACTGTTCTTTCAACAAACTGGATGTTGATTGTGAGGTAGGCAAACAAATACACAGACGTTTAGCGCCACAAAATGAGCCATTATTTCTGGAGAATAATCTGAAAATACACAATAAAAAGTAATACCATCAACAAAAATTGAACGCGGTATGAAATCAGGTACCAAATAAGTGGTTTCCAAAATAAATGCAGAAAGACACTGAGAAGGGATAAATCAGCCAGGCTGGGATGGTGGAACAATTTTTCTAAGAAGCAGTCATCTTGTGGCTACGGAGACATGAGGTATGTAGAGAAGAGACTTCAAAATGGGAGGAAGAACAGGAGTGAAGGCACGGAAGAGCAAGGCACTACCTTTTCTCCCTGTGAACCCGTTAAGATACTCCTTGACTCTTCTAGCACGTATCTTTTTATCATACTTAAGAACTTCATATGCAAAAAGACAATTCTTATTATGAGAAAAATTCTAGAGGTAAAAAAAAAAGTCACACCACCTCTTGGAATTTGGGAGTTACTGGATTTTTGAGGAACTTGGAAAAGGTCTTCATTTACTTTTAGGCAAGGGAAAATTAAATTTATTTTTTTTTAAAGATTTTATTTATTTATTCGACAGAGAGAGACAGCCAGCGAGAGAGGGAACACAAGCAGGGGGAGTGGGAGAGGAAGAAGCAGGCTCCCAGCGGAGGAGCCTGATGTGGGGCTTGATCCCAGAACGCCGGGATCATGCCCTGAGCCGAAGGCAGATGCTTAACCGCTGTGCCACCCAGGCGCCCCAGGGAAAATTAAATTTATTTCTGCCTCTCCAGAGAATACTAAAAAACTTTTCATTATTTTTCTAAACGAGCCTACACATTCTCCAAATACAGACAGATTTTTACAAGGAGAGAAAAGGAATCCGCAGCCCTCTTCACTCTCCTAAGACCAAAAAGACTCAGTGTATCCTCACTGAAGACTCACCTTTGATCTTTATTCTGCTATTGACATTTCTTTGTGAGATTTTTGCTTTGGATGCTTTGCTGTCAGGGGATTGGTAGCAGAAGTTGAGTTCATGTTGTTTCCCTATATGCTTAATTTTTAATGACAGGTCTCTGAATTACCAGATTGTGTCAATTACCCCTCCAAGAAATCTAATTTTGTTAATGAAATTAGTTGCTTGGAAGAGAAACATAAGCACTAATTTCAGTTTAGCAGTTTGTCTTTGAGCTGTAGCAGGTGCTATTCGACTGAATTGCCAGCACTTGATAAAAGGGTTTATCGGGCCTCACGCTCAAATCAGATCATTGCTGCCCCAACAGCTCTGCCACCGATGATCGGGCACGTGGTGGTGGATCTGGAGAACAAACTTTCCAAACCCCCAATAAGACACGTAGTCATTTCTCTGAAAAGAATAAGCGTGACTTTTTTTTTTTTTTATTATCTCAAGGCTAAAACTTTTTATAAATACAGAAGAAACTCAAAAGTGAAAGAAATTACCTATGGCAGTTTAGAACTAAAGCACATTTTTTCCCCACTAGGGATACTTCCCCGTATAAGCCTAAAATATAATTTTTCCGGGGGGGGGGGGCGCCTGGGTGGCGTAGTTGATAAGCATCTGCCTTTGGCTCAGGGCGGGATCCTGCCGTTCTGGGATCGAGCCCCACATCAGGCTCCTCCGCTGGGAGCCGGCTTCTTCCTCTCCCACTCCCCCTGCTTATGTTCCCTCTCTCTCTGTCAAATAAATAAATAAAATCTTTAAAAAATAAATAAATAAAATGTAATTTTTTTCCCAACAATCAAGATGATTTTCTATTTATTGTTTTACTTTACTTTGCTAATAGAAAACTCTTGGCATAATCCATGTTCTAACTTGGGATAGTTTTACAGAGTCATGGCAAGGAGAACATATAATGATCATTCCTCTTTCAGCAAAATCACATTTTTTTCACCCATTTTTATTCCCAATAAATTTGAATGTTATTTCCTTGGCACAAAAATACAAAAGAGTCCACAATTCCACCAAAATGCAACATATTTATTTCTTAAACCCCACGTAGAAGGGTACTTAATTCTTAAAATAGAAAATAGCAAATCTTAAGAGATTCAACTATTTATCTTTTGCCAGTAGCCTGCTAAAAAGACATTCTGTTGCGCAACAAGTATTTACTGAGCACTTATTATATGCCAGGCTTTGCTCTGGTTTCCGAGCATACAGCAATGAGTACAAACCAAGCCCCACCTCTTTTGGGGCTGATGTTCTACCCGATACAATTTCTGCGCTGCAGGAGCTCTGGCTCACACCCTAAATAGAGTGTAGAGCGGGTGAAGAGTCCCTGAGATCTTATTTTTCTGAGATGGGAAGAAAGGGCATGAGGAGGGAGGGCATCACAAGTAACAGGAAAATAGGAAGGTGGGTAGGAAAGGCTTTGCTAGAAGGAGATACCAGAGTAGGTTTCGCAGAATTACTATGAATCCAAAAGAAATGTAGTGAAAGCAGAAGAAGAAATACTTGCTAAAGGCAGGAAGCCTTTTTGATGAGTAAGTGGGGAGGAGGCAGGAGCTGAGGCTGAAAATATGGACAGAGCCTGATCCTAGTGGGCCTGTGGGCCATCCTCCAGGGACTGGGGGATCTTTTCCCCCCAGCTCTCTACTCATAAAAGTATACTAATTAACAGAATAACTAAAAAAGAGAAAGAAAGGAATTGAAGCATTATTCAATCACTTGATTGGAAAATTGATTTCTGGAAAGTTTTCTATAATATGTATGCTTTTCCTTTTATTACATTTTTTAACAATATTTTATTTATTTATTTATTTGAGAGTGAGAGAGAGCAGGGGAAGGGGCAGAGGGAGGAGCAGAAGGAGAGGGAGAAGCAGACTCCCCACTGAGCAGGGAGCACAACTGTGGGGCTCTATCCAGGACCCTGGGATCATGACCTGAGCCAAAGGCAGACGCTTAACCGAATGAGCCACGCAGGCGCCCCTCCTTTCATTACATCTTAAAGGCAATTCAGAGTTTAATAGTTTTAAGATTATAACTTCAAAAATAATGACTAGTATGTGTAACCCTTTATAGTTTTCTAGAATACTTTCAGATATATCCTCTTATTTGATCATCTAATTAATGCTGCAAGGTAGGAAAAGTATGATTAACTTCATTTTACCCTTGAGGAAAATAGGTCCAGCGGTTGTTTTCCCTGGGATCAGACTTTAAACATGCCCTCCTCCTGCCCAACCCCTGGCATCTGTCTACCATACTACCATACTAGATTTACCATATGTAAAATCGAGTTCTTTCATTCCAGGAAAAATTCCTTTTTAAAGTAAAGATGTAAACATACAACCCTGGGCTTCTCTGGGTTGAATCGGGTGTGTGCCCACCACATACGGCGCAGTACCTGTTGATCGCATCGGCTCTCACTGTGGGTGGGACCACCCCAAAGAGATTCCCCAGCTCCTTCGCACCACTAATGGTCCCCCAAGCCTTTGCACTTACTTCCTGTACTGCTTTTCTGGCTCCAAACTTGGCTCCCGTCCTGTAAGACAATTCATCTTTCTGATGGTGGTGACTTGGGCAGCGCTGGGTTCTTCTCCTGCCTGGTCTCCAGGATCTGCTGTGGAGCTGAGCCCCGCCCTGAATGCAGGACTCCTTTCCTTTGCCAGAACTGCTGGGTGGGACCCAAACTCTGCCCCCAAGAATTTACCTTTTTTTGAGAAATAAAATAATTATCCACATGAAATAAGACATAATTCAAAATGCCAGGAAGTAAAGGTTTCCATTAAATACACTTTCCCTTTATTTTGATTACAACTAAAATTTAAGGAAAGCACTTTGGAGAGTTTTATAAAATTCTCATTTTGGGGATACAAAGGTGTTGGTCCATCCACATACCCAAGGATTTTCTACTTCTTCTATGACTTCGTATAGCAAAAAATAACTATATATTAGAAACATTTTTGCTACTAGGTTATTATAATACTGTTGAATTTCAAGGTAGCACTGGAAATTTGACTTAACATACCATGTACTTATTTCTAGCCCTTTGAAATTATAAAATGTAAATTCTTATCAAACCTGATTATGAAAATTCTCCATCTGTCATTACTGTGTGAATATTCGCAGTAATGACAGTGACTATGTCCCTGCAGATAGTCCATCATATCCACGAAGTGAATTTGGGTGGGAGCAGTGTAGGAACCATTAACTCAGTACCAAGCCCTCCAGGAGTAGGAAGTAGACACTTCTGCCCCGGGTCACCATCTGTCCGTGCCAGAACCCTGAGTCACCCCTTGTTCTTGGTATGCTTCAGAACTGGCTCGCTCCCTTTTGGCTAGTCCTGCAACTCCTCCGTGAAGTCAATCTGTCTCTCATGCTTTATTCTGAGCCTGGGGAAACCCGCTGGAGTTTCCCAGAGCCGCCTTCCTTTCCTACACAGAGGAGTAGCTCTATTTTCTCACACCAGTGGAATGTATAAAACTCTTATCAGTTGAAGATATGTCTGTCTAGATACACTATACAGATGTACTAAGCCAGAACTTCCTCTCTGGGAGAGCCCATGAGAAGCAACTTCTGCTCCTCAATTTTCAGATCTCTGTGGGGAGGTCGTTCCTCTCATGTACAC
Organism: Ursus maritimus; assembly: GCF_017311325.1. NCBI lineage: Eukaryota > Metazoa > Chordata > Mammalia > Carnivora > Ursidae > Ursus > Ursus maritimus. Next base: position 24,671,912 of record NW_024423675.1, on the reverse strand, counting down.
CAGGTCCTGGTTTCTTAGGACCACAGCGTCTCACAGTGAGTACTCTTGGTTTCCCTTTTGTCTCTCCTCCACATCACCAGTGTCAAAGAAAGCAGTCATCTGGTCTACAGGTAGACACTGGTGGCAGACAAGTTGAGGCAGAACTTTATTGCTTTTTATATCTCCTTTGTCATTTTGCATTTTCAAATTTTATATTCACTTTCTGAGGTCTGGATTTTTGAAACCTCAAAAATGAAGCAATAGCCCCTTGTTTTCTTTGCTTTCTATGGCGTTTTTCTTTCCTGAGACAATGATGAAAAATGCCCAGCTGACTAAATAGGGTTATTTTATTAATAGGCAAAAGAAAGTATAAGAAAAGAAGCAAATATCATAACATCCTTTTATATCACTGGTGAAATCATATACATTTGGCCCCCGATTTATGATTTTTTTTAAAGATTTTATTTATTTATTTGACAGAGATAAAGACAGCCAGAGAGAGAGGGAACACAAGCAGGGGGAGTAGGAGAGGAAGAAGCAGGCTCATAGCGGAGGAGCCTGATGTGGGGCTCGATCCCATAATGCCAGGATCACACCCTGAGCCGAAGGCAGACGCCCAACCACTGTGCCACCCAGGCACCCCCCCGATTTATGATTTTTTGACACTATGATGATGCAAAAGTGATATGCATTTGGTAGAAACTGTACTCCAGGAATTGAATTTGAATCTTACCCCAGGATAGCAACATGGCATACGATCCTTTCTTCGAATGCTGGGCGGCAGCAGCGAGCAGTAACTCCTAGTCGGCCATACGATCGTTGGGGTGCTCAAGGGATCTTACAATCATTCTGTACCCACACAACCATTCTGTTGTTCACCTTCAGTACAGTGTTCAATAAATTCCATGAGGTATTCAATACTGATTATAAAATACACTTTGTTAGATGACTTTGCCCACCTGCATGGTAATGTAAGTAAATGTTCTGAACACATTTAAGGTAGGCTAGCCTAAGCTAGGATGTTCTTTAGGTTAGGTGTATAAAATGCATTTTTGACTTAAGATATTTTCAATTTATGATGTGTTAATTGCAACATAACCCCATTGTAAGTTGAGAAAGATCTATACCGTAGTCCCCCCTTATTCTTGGTTTCACTTCCCACAGTTTCAGTTCCCTGAGGTCAGCCTTGGTCTGGGAGCAGATGATTATCCTGCCAGGATGTCAGAAGGTCAAGAGTAGCCTAATGCTCTGTCCCAGTGCCTGTATGCCTCACGTCACTTCATGCCACCATGTAAGCATTTTACCGTCTCACGTCCTTACCACTAGAAGGTTGGATACAATACAAGATATTTTGAGAAAGAGAGACCACATTCACATAGCTTTATCATAGGATGTTATAATTGTTCTATTTTGTTATTATTATTAATTTCTTACTGTGCCTAATTTATAAATTAAACTTTATCATAAATATGTACATATAAGAAAAAACAAGTATATATAGGATTTGGTACTATACGTGGTTTCAGGTACCAACTGGGGGTCTTGGACTGTATTCCCCATAGATACGGGGGGACTAATGTATGTGACCATTTACCAACTTTAGATTTTAATGAGCCCAACAGTCACTTTATGACTATTTATAAGGTGTTTAACTTTTACATTTATATGCCATTCTTACAGGTTGCAAATTCTTTTTGAAGATGTGGAGCAAACCATTCTTTACCAAAAGAAAGACTTTATCCGTAACAACAGTAAAATTTGCCCTAATACGTGGTGAAAGGGCAAGACATGCATTAACTGTTAGAAAACTTTTCTATTTTCTGAAGGCTGAGAAATCATCCTGGCGCCTGTGCTGGGAAGGCAGGGCGCTGACGGCCCTGCTGCTTGTACTTCCCTGTTTCCTCCGCCACCTCAATTTCTTCCCCACCTTCATGTTCTCTTTCTCCTTTTGTTCTGGATTTGAAAAATAAATGCCCCTCCTCTTTGCCACAGTGAATGTGTCTCCGCACTGGCCCCTGTGATGACCTCCACCCCCGCCCCGGTCTCCTCCGGAGCTCACAGCAAAGCACGACCGAGAATCCGGGGTCCGCAGTCACATGTGGACTCCCAGCTCAGCTCTGCCCCCTTTACTTGCATGATTCCACATCCGTTATTAAACATCCCACCACCTGAGCTTCTGCCTGTGAAAATGGAATTGTAACAGGTCTGTCACATAGTAAGTTCTGGAAAAGCGAGAGATGTTCTATTATTGCCTCTCTCACTTTCTTGCCTCCTTACTCTTTTCTCTTATCCTGATTCTGTTTCTTCTCCAACAAATCTCTGTAGTTCTTTCTTTCTTTTTTTTTTAAAGATTTATTTATTTATTTATTTATTTATTTATTTGACAGAGAGATAGAGAGACCGCCAGTGACAGAGGGAACACAAGCAGGGGGAGTGGGAGGGGGAGAAGCAGGCTCATAGCGGAGGAGCCTGATGTGGGGCTTGATCCCGGAACGCCAGGATCACGCCCTGATCGGAAGGCAGACGTTTAACGACTGCGCGACCCAGGCGCCCCCCTCTGTAGCTCTTTCTGAATTTAAACGAAACACCCCTCAACCCTGTAACATCCTCTCCTTATCATGTCTCTCCCTTTATCACCTAATCTTTGAAAGATTAGTGAAAAGACTTCCTGCAGTCTTCCTGATCACTCCAAATGTCTCCAGTTTCACTACTGATGCTATTGAATTTGCTTCCCCAAAGGTAACACTGACCTTCTAATCACTGAGTCCTGTATCTTTTCTCTCTCTTTTTTTTTTTTAAGGTTTTATTTATTCATTCGACAGAGATAGAGACAGCCAGAGAGAGAGGGAACACAAGCAGGGGTAGTGGGAGAGGAAGAAGCAGGCTCATAGCAGAGGAGCCCGATGTGGGGCTCGATCCCATAATGCCGGGATCACGCCCTGAGCCGATGGCAGATGCTTAACCGCTGTGCCACCCAGGCGCCCCCCTGTATCTTTTCTCTATTTTTAATTTCTGTGAATAACATCTGTGCTATTCAGCACTGTTGAACACCCCTTTGTTTGAAATAATTTATCTCTCAGCACCTATTTTGTGCTGTATCTATGTATTTTTTATCATTCTTTCTCTTCCTGTCTACAAATGTAGCTGTTTCTTAATTTCTTTCCTTCACCCTCTCTGATTAGATGTGCATAAACTTATGAAATGTCACCAAATCTAGCACACCTGAGTGACCCAATGTCTCTGTACTAAATTAAAAATCTCATTATCTGTTTGCACATTCTGTGAACCCTTGAACTCAAAACACCCCACCAACCAAAATCATCCCATTCTCTCTAAACCTGATCTTCTTAACATGCTATTAAAAATACTGGCATTCTCAGGGCACCTGGGTGGCTCAGTGGATTGAGCATCCAACTCTTGACTTCGGCTCAGGTCATGATCTCAGGGTCATGAGAGTGAGCCTCGTGTCAGGCTCTATGCTAAGCAGGGTGTCTGCTTGCGATTCTTTCTCTCCCTTTCCCTCTGCCTCTCCGGGCTGTGCTCTCACTCTCTCTCTCTCTCTCATAAATAAATCTTTTTTAAAAAGATATTGGCACTCTCCCTGGCAACCAGATTCAAAATCTTCAAGTTACTTCCTCTCCTACCATCTCCTACCGCCAATCCGTCAGCAAGCCTATAAATCCCAGCTCTATGATATTTTCACATTCATCATGTCTTCCGGTTGAATTGTCACTTCCATGGTTTGGGGCTTATTACTTCTTATCTGAACTATTATAATAACCTTCTAATTTGTTCTAACTGATCTTAAGTCTCTCCCTCCAGCTTTCCCCCCAACCTTCATTTTTGAACTAATCCATCATCAGTGCCAGATAAAGCCTCAGTTTAATTCGATAAGTGTTTATGAATAAGAAACTTGCAGAAGAGAAAAAAGAGGAATTGGTATTTTGGTGCAGCCCTTGGTATCAGTATTTCACTATGTTATCATATTTCATATTCCAAACAAATTATGACAGACATACGTGACTGCCCATGCAATATCCATTTTGTCCATTCCCCCTTCCTCCTTTGAAAGGGAACCCTGATTTTATTCAGGTTTCTGTCTCCATCTCTCCCACAGGAGGATTCTAATTAGTCTGTCCTTGTTTTCTGACTGTTATTACTGGTCTAAGGGTAATTACGTGTCCTAAAATGATTCATAAGGAAAGGACTTGTATTTCACGGTTGGCTAACGATGTCTCTTTCTCATTAGACAGGAACAGGGAGCATCTCAGCCAGTTTGCCACAGCCACCAATTTGGGACCATAAGAGGGGCCAGGCTGAGAACAAAATTGACAGAGAAGGGCTGAACCCAAAGAGTAGAAAAGACAGAGTCAGAGAGTGACACACTGTACCTCCATGCCTCTTGGACTACTGATTCCACAAGATAGCGTCTTTCCTTGTTAAGCCATTTGGAATATTCTGTTAGTTAAGCCTGAATCTGCGTGATGAGTGATCTCCTGATGTGGAGTCAGGCTCAGAGAGGCCCAAGTTTACATGACCGGTGGCAGCACAGCCTCGATTTGAAACTGCATTTACTTGACTACACAGCCCTTGCTTTTTCCACTAATCTGTATTATCTGATCAAAGTCTCATCAGCTTAAAACCTGTAGAAATATTTCAGACATTTATTGAGACATTACTGTGTATTACGCAGTTACAAGCGCCTTATAGGTATTAACTCATGAACTCCTTGAAATAACTGTATGAAGCTCATACGTTATCCTCATTTTGCAAAGACTGAAAGATGTTCAATAACTTTCTCAGGGTCACACAGCAAGGAATTGTCAGACGTGGAATTGAAACCACGCCTCCTGACTCCAGAACTCCTGCGCTTCATCACTAGTCTTACACAATATTCACGGATACTTTGCATATGCACAAAGCTTAAAAACCCATTATGTTGTCAATGCACTACAGTCAGGAGAAAAGCTGTGGGAGCCAACTGCAACAGGAAGCTTGCTTACACTAGCAGTTTCTGCGTACATGAGAGGGAGGCTGGCGGCAGGAGGAATGGGGGCTATTTGAAGGGGAACATATGATCTGAAATGCAATCACCCTTGGGCTGAAGAGGAGGCAGTCCCTACTCTCACATCAGGTGGGGGGCCGGGTGATGGTGCTGGCGGTAGGAGTTCTCAAAGAAACCTTCACATATGGCTTAGTTTGAATGTGCACTGATACCCAGAGATCCAGGCCAGCTACTTGAGGGGTTCTCCACAGAATCGAAACGAGTTCCAAACCCCCTAGCCTAGCATTTATACTCTGCTTCCAGTCTCCCTTTCTGGTCCGCTGCCCTTGTCCTCTCCCACCCATCCTTCTCTTTTATACATACTATTTCTTCTCCTGGAACTTAGATCATCAAAACTGTTTTACATTAGTACTGATAATTCTTTCACAGAGAAATTTAACTTGCATAGAGATAATTTGAGGAACACAACTAGCATCTATTTACTGGAAACAGACATAACCTCAGCAGTCGGATGTCTTTGTAATGATGCAGTGGGACATATGGTGAGGGCAATGGTAGAATCCTAGAAAATGAGGTTAGCTCAGTGGGAAGCTCTGTTTTATATTTCCAGAAAACTCTGTTCAGGTTCTCCTCAACTAACAAATGAAGTAAGGTTCCTGTTCGTGCTCTATCAGGGAAATGTGCGTTATCTGTCCTTGCTCCTAAAGAGAAGCCAGGGCACAAATTAAGCGGGCCTGGTAGAGCTTCACGCCTCTGTAACTTAATAAAGTAACCAGAGAATAATAGCTGCAGGGTTGGTACCTAACTCTTGATTTTTATTTTATTTTATTTTTTTTAACTGTGGATGTAAAATAGCCCCTCCCTCCAAAGCTTCTGTTAAATGATACCTTGAAAATAAGTAAAATATTATTTATTATCTCCATTCAGTAATGGTAGATTATTAAGGTCCTGTTCATCACTGGAATAGTAGGCTTCATCAAAAGGTAATATTCCAGTTTTTCCTAGGGATTAGGAGTGTTCTATATGAACAAGATAAATACTAAGCATTCATCTTCTTCAATGGTCACTAAGATCTTGGGGAGACCATAAACAGTAAGGAGGAAGTAACAGCGATTATAACTGGGCCACCTGGATGGCTCAGTCGGTTAAGGTCGGCCTCAGCTCAGGTCATGATCTCGGGATCCTGTGATCAGTCCTGCATTGGCTCCCTGCTCAGCGGGGAGTCTGCGTCTCCCTCTCCCTCTGCTCCTGCTGTGGCTCGCACGCGCGCGCTCTCTCTCTAATGAATAAATTAAAAAATCTTTTAAAAAAACAGATTATAACTGTATTAACAGTTTTACATAGTCAGTAGTATAAGGAGTAGGGGAAACTTTTTCAGGTCATTGTCAATGAGAATTCAAGGAAAAATAAGGGAGAATTTAAGGAAAAACAAAGACAAGATCTAGTAAGATGGGGAGGTTTTGCATGTTTCACTGTTTTTCTGGCTCCCAAGAGAAAGATAATTCACATTACAGACAGTACAGCAGCACGCTAAATTTTATTAATGGAAACCTATCATCTATCCCGTTGAAGGAATGTAGAGGGCAAATAGGTTAAAATTTTTCTCTTAACTATTAATTGATGTGCCTCAGGTGATCTCTTTCCTATTAATTTCATTGCACTACAAGAAAATATAGTAAGAATATCTGTACATGTTAATCAGTGCTGCTTGCAAAATAATATAAGATAGAGCTCTGAATGTCTCCATCTGAATCAATAACAATAACAACACCACCATCAGAGCAGCAACTATTAAACACTGCCCATGCCAGCACATATGCCTTGGCTAATTCTACCAACATCTATGTTTCTAACTAGATTGGTGTTTATGCCAAAAAACCAAATCAACAGCCATGGTCTCCATGAAAGTTGTAGCAACAAGAACACAAATTAAAGTATGAAAATAAATTCATGTTACATTGATTTTATTTGGTTTGGGAATATCAGATTTTTTCAGGGAATGAACATTTATCAATTTGCTTTCCTAACCTGAATATAACAGCTGGGAATCTCAAATAGTCTTTTGAAAAAAATAGAAGAAAGGTATATTAAGACTTTTTCATAGAAAGTGACAGGATCGCATTCTATCTGGCATAAGACAGGAAGGGAATTTATTGCTCAAGTAATTAAGAAAGCAAGGATTGGACCCAGCTTTAGGGAGAGACAGGATTCAAAGATTGTCTTGTTAACTCTTTCTCTTGTTTTTATTTTAAGCTCTTTTTTTCCTTTTTCCTTCCTTTTATTCATTTTTTCTTTCTTCTTTCTGTGTGGTGGTCTCATTCTGTTGGCAATTTTTTTCCAGCTTTATTAGGGAATGATTGACAAGTATAAATGTGTATATTTAAAATGTACAACATGATGATTTGAGATGGATGGATAGAGTGGAATGATTACCAAGATAAAGATAGTTAACACATCATCACCTCATGTAGTTAACTCGTGTGTGTGTGTGTGTGTGTGTGTGTGTGTGTGTGGTAAGAACACTTAAGATCTATCCTCAGCAACTTTCAATGATACAATACCGTATTATTAACTACAGTCCCCACGTGGTCCTTTAGATCCTCAGAACTTACACATCATATAGCTGGAAGCTTTTCTCTTTGACCAACATCCCATTTCTCCCTGCCCCCAGCCCCTGGCAACTCCCGTTCTAGTCTCTGTGTCTATGAAATTGGTCTTCTACATAAATCTCTTCATGTGAAATCACATAGGAGTAACAGTAGCAGAAAACCAAGAATAGAATGGTTGGCGTAAGAGAGGAGCAATTTCCCAAAGGAAGTTTGGGGGGGTGGGAGTTGAAAGGATGCTGTCACAAGAAGAGAAAAAGTTGGGCAGAAACTCCAAACAATCGGAATCTTCCACATAGGTGCTTCCCACGGTGGCTTCATGTCCAACAGCAGGTGCATTACCTGGGGAGCTGTTAGGAATGCATATCTCTAGCATCCCTCCAGAACTACTGAATCAAAAACTCTGGAGGTGGAGCCCAGGCACCTGTTTCCGCAAGGCCCCTGATTCTTATGCATGCTAAAGTTTGAGAGGCGTTGTTCTACTCATGTATCAGAGTAGCATCATGAACATATATCCTGCATATCCAACTGTCCCTCCTTAAAGAGCAGGGATTTATGATGGAGCTCATCACCATCCGCCAGTGTGGCTCCCCCTCTGATAGTTCTGGTCTTGGTTAATGCCACCACAATCCGTCTGAAAACTGGAGATCCATCCTGGAGTTCTTTTACCCTGGACCCGTTTACTGTAAATTATAAAGTCCTGCCTATTTGACCTCCTATATATTTATAACAGTTTCTTTCCTGATCTCTCTTACACCTGCCTTTTCCATAACCTCAAATTCATTTCTTGTCTACAAACAAAATAATGCAATTAAAATGCAAATCTGATATGTCTCACCTCTATTAAAACATTCTGAAGGCTTGCAGAACAAACTTACAGATTTGCTGGGGCACCTGGGTGGCTCAGTCATGAAGCGTCTTCAGCTCAGGGCGTGATCCGAAAGTCCTGGGATCGAGCCCCGCATCGGGCTCCCTTCTCCCCTGGGAGCCTGCTTCTTTCTCTCCTACTCCCCCTGCTAGTGTTCCCTCTCTTCCTGGCTGTCTCTCTCTCTTTCAAATAAATAAATAAATAAAATCTTAAAAAAAAAAAAAAAAAGCTTACAGATTTGCAGGCTTTAGCTAAGGCACCAACTCTGGGTGGGCCTCTACTTTGCTCTGCCCCATATCCTAAGCTGCTCTCCACATCAGAAATTTGTGAACTCCCCACTATCCCATTAAAAAAAATCCATTCTATATTTATATGGACATTTTTCTAGGGAGCATGTCCTCAGCTTTCATCAGATTGTTGTAGACTCAAAGTTTAAGGAATATTATTGACACAACAGACAGAGGAGAAGAGTAATCTGCATTGTCAGGTACATGCCAGTGGCTGAGAGTCTTGTGAAAAAAGGTGAAGATTAATCTAATATATCAGTCAATACGAAACCATGCCTATGCGCATTAAATGGGTGACAACACAGGTAAGCGGCAATATAGATTTGTTGTGCCAGATTAACCACGGTAAGAAGGATTTTTCATAAGAGTGAAAATACCATAGTTCTAATCATGGTAATGATTAGAATCATGCTAATTACTACCTGAGAAGATTGATGGAGGAGCTAGAATACAAACAAACAAACAAACAATGCTTTGAAAGAAGAATGCATTTAATGTGAGAATAGATTTGGTAAGGAGAGTGGGTAAAGGCTGTGATAGCTATTTTTAGGGACTACCCAGCACACTTCCCACTGAATCTCATTATTTTTCTAACATCCCACAGTTACTCCCTCTTCCATTCTTCATGGTGAACATGTGACGTATGCATGACCAATATTGTGACAAATTTTCCTATCACAGTAATTGACCCTGGGGTAAGCATTTAACAAATAGGCAAGGCAAAACAGATGCCTTCTTAAACTGATAACTGGATATTAGAAAGTAGTTCTCATTCAACTGGATGTGCTAAGACAGGGCCTTCTAAACCTAACTAGTTCAAGGAGGATTTCTATCATTTGCAACCAAAACAGACCTGCCTAATATATAGAACGAGGACTCCACGCTTTGCTGTCATTCCATTTCTCACTGGACAGATACCAAGCCTAAACCCAAACCAATCCCCTTGTCTCAGAGAAACTCTCACACTTTACTAGTGATGAAAGGCATCATGGTGAGGGGCTTTCCTGTTGACATTCTGAGAGCATTATTTGCTACATGTATGTTTTCTTGCTTCAGTTTTAACAAACTCAGTGTTGAAGTGCTTTATCTGATCTGGACTCAAAGCGCCACGGGAGTATGGAGTGACGGAGGCAGAATGGAATCAGCAAAATGACCAACCACCAGCTCTGTACGTTTGGACGGGTTACTCAACCTGCTAAGCCTAGTTGTACTATCTACCTCAAAAGATTTTATGTCACAGATGTATGCATGTAAATGGAAGAGAGACCAGCTACCTTTGCTCTCTAGATCTCCTTTCTGCCCATCTCTTTGTGCCCTGGAAGAATGACCCGAACAGACTGCATAACTCAGGCTTCCTTGTCCTCTTGGTTCTGCCGGGGTCAGACAATGGTAGACACCTGCAGAATAGTGGAAGATGGGAAGAAAGCGAGTTCATGGTAGTAGCTTTGTCAGGCCCCCTCATTCTTGTGGCTATATCACTCATTGGTTTCTGGTAACAATTTCGCATACCGCAAGTCCTTATGGACCTCAACATCTTTGGTTCGTTCCCCTATTCCTTCCCATCCCTTTGTAAATAGTCCCTCCTTAGCTCTCTCCAGTTAAATATTTTGTGTGTACGTCTTTGCTCTCAGTACCCAAACATTCAGTGGGTAAAACATAAGGAGTAAAACTGCATGGTCTATTTAAGAAATGATAAATAGGTCAATTTCCCCCCATTTTCAAAATAACAGAAATAAATAAAATTAAAAAAAAAAAAAACCCTTCCTAATATCCTGGAACTATCACCCTTTTTCTCCTTTTCTCACCATAACCAAACCTTGTAAAAACTAGTTTACAGTGAGTCTCCCACTTCGTCATTGCTTTTCAGACTTCAGCCACCACATCATTCCATGAAATTCTGTAGCAGAAGCTTCTGAACTGTAGATATCCTTTGTTGGATTAAGAAAGTCCCCATGGATTTCTAGTTTGCTGAGAGTTTTTCTTGTAAATGGGTATGGAGTTTTATCAAATATTTCTTTGTATCTATTGAGAGTATCGTGTGGTTTTTGCTTTTATTCTATTAATTACACTACTCAATTTTTAAACTTTAAACCATCCTTGCGTTCTTGGAATAAATCTACTTGGTCATTTTTCTTTCTATAATCAACTAGGTTCCAGTTACATATAACTCAACTCAGAATTTTTTAGTCCATGTTCATAAGGAGCATTGACTTGTAATTTTCTTTCTTATTGTACTTCCCCAGTTTTGGTATCAGCATTATGAGAGGCTCAAAAACTGAGTTGAGAGGTGCTCCTTATATTGTTTTCTTTGTGCTGACTCCCTAAGTATTTTTCTCATAGTTTTGTTTCTTCACAGCCATTTTTTCTGGTTATAATTCTGTGTCCATGTACTAAGTTTTAGAATTTCCCAAGGTTCTGCTTATTGTCTTAGTGCATAGAAAAAAAGTGACAGAGTAAATAGGAGGTTGGGTCTAGATTAATAAGGGATCAGTATTAAGCCCTTGTTCCATTTCTTCCGAAAATGCTACTCCAATTCCTATCAAAAGCCTTCATAGGTCCCCCAATTGCTGGCAAAATTAGGATTGCATTTGGTACACACTTTTTCCTCCTCCTAATATGTCTTTCTTTCTTTCTCTCCTTTTATAAACTTCATTTCTTCCAATGTTCATTTCAAAGATAGCTCTTCCTATGAAGACTAATAACCCTCTTAATAACCCACCATCCCCTCCTATTTGGGCTCTTCACATTATAGCACTGAACTGATGGTTCTTTCACAAAACCCATTTACTTTTGCCTCCTATAATAGTTACATATGTACAAGTTTTATTGCCATCTCCAAACCCAATCTAACTAAACTACTTATGGGAAGAAGTATATCCCATCTGTGTATTTCTTGCTGAATCTGGTTCAATGTCTAATAATTTTTAGACCATTAAAAATCTATTTGTAGCTAATATAATATTGTGTGTCAACTATACTTCAATTAAAAAAAACACACTATTTTTTAAAGTGAATTCAATTGAAATTGGAATGGACAGCCCAGGATATCTGGCCATCTTAATCTGTATCGTGTCGAACAGCATGCCAACTGAAATCTCCTTGTAGGCAAAGTCCTTGTCGGCACCCTTATTCTTTTCCTATGGCATTTTGAGTCCTGCTGTTGAAGTAGATATGTTAAGAAAATGTGTTTTTCATAAGTAAATGGAATGTAGATAAAATTCTTACAAAAATAGGGCATTGGAACTGAATATCCAATTAGTAAATTCTAATAAATCCATGAGCTTAAACAAAAGGTATCATAAAGTTCTACAGCAATGCACAAGGGAATTTTTACAGCCTTTTATATTAAAAAAAAAAATACGTCATGGTCATTTTCCCCAATGTTTATTCTTTCCAAAAGCTTGTATCTATGCTGGATCTTGATGAAAAGAAGGAAACAAGGAAAATCAATAAACTAGGTCCTATTATACTATTTCCAGCCTGTAGTGGGTAACTGCAATAAAATGCATATGTCTATTTATGTTGACTTCCGACTCAGGAAAAAACTTATAAATGAACAACAGCAACAAAAGAGCAGCAGACCTCCCATTCCCAAGCGTATTACTAAGGCTCCAAGCTGAAGTATAGAACCCAGCAGTCATTCCATCAAAGCATCGCATGTAAAATTTGAGAAAGCAGGGTATTTCTAAATCAATAAAACATCAAATTGGTCCTACTTTTGCTGGAAAAAAATTCTAGTGGTTTAACTTAAAAATGGAGTGAAATACAGAAATAAAAAATATAGATCAAAGTTTTACCCGATATTACTTTTTTCAGTTTTTTTTTTTTAAAAAAAACACATTAGAACACCAAAGAAAGTTACACGTAAGATTGCATATTGGAATTAGTAGGGTTTTTTTTAATAACAGAAGAATAGATACTGCTGAGCTGAAGCTAATGTCGGCATCATAGCTATAGAGGAAAACTGTTGGTAGAAATAACTGAAGTCTCTACATGTTTGCTGATCTTTTGTTCACATAATTAACTTATTCAGTACTTTCCTAAGTATATGTTCCAGACCCTGTCTCTAATTCTTCTTCTGGCCCATACGGTATGTTATCCTAGTTTTCCTCTCCCCTCACTTCAACTAGAAAACTGTCTTGGTACATATTAATCCAGCCGATGCCCTTATTTTTCAAAAAATGAAATAGGGTTTTAACATATAATTCAAACCCTGGCCAATGATCTAAGTATTCAGAAATACTTAGGGGAATAAAGAAAACCCATTCTTATATTATTTGTTTTGTATTTCTGTTTCTGCAGTTTGAATATGAGCTATCTTATAAACATGAATTGATTTGGTAAATTTCAGTTTAGGATGAACAAGGAATCTTTTTGACGATGTAGCTCACAGAGAAAAGAGAATGAAGGAATATGAGGCGATCCTTATTAAGGAGAAGGACAGGAGGGAGAGCTATGTGAGGGAAATAAGCTACCAATCAAAGGCAATGAGTAGTCCACAAGAAACTATAAAGAAGAGAAATACCAAAAAGAAAGGAAGGTGATATTTGGAGGGTCAGTATAAAGAAATGGGAATAGAAAACAATGGACACTGATGTCAGATATCTAGGAAATGGAACAAGTTTAAAAGAGTATGGATGTAACATGTTTTTTCCAATGTAGGATGTGACAATTTTGCCACTTGCATTGTAGGATGTGTGAACAGTGCCTCCTGAAATCGTGCCCTGCACAATGAATGTGACCATATGTGATGGCCCTGGCTATCAAGAAATGCTTTAATTAAACAGAGGACCCCCCCCCATTGGAGAACCTTCTATAAAGTACTTTGTTTTGTGTATCAAGCCAAAAGCATGGTTGCTAGAAAGACCCTTCTCTAAGAGTATGAAGACCGGGCTTTTCACCATCCTACCACTGGTATTTTGAACTAAGTGAAATGATCATGATTTTATGTTACAAAATGTCAATTTCCTATCATTCAACCTAATTGTTGCATAATCTGGTAAAGGCATTTTACCTTCCTCGGTAAAAGTTTTCTAGCTATAGAATGAGAACTTCAGACTAGATCAGTGAGTGTCAAACTCTATTTTGACTTGTCCTCTTTCACATCACTACACACTGCTCTCAGCAACATCTCTCATATGCATAGTGATTCCTAAGGGGTACAGGGGTAGAGGGACCACATTTTTTCTCTCCTGTAGACAGTTACCCTGATTTGCTCCTTTATTGAGTCATTCCTTTTCCTGCCCCATTGAAAAAAATAGAGTGAGATGCTGGAATTGTCTGGGTGAACAGAATATTCTTTGAGTGTCAGGCACTAGAAGTTATAGGCTAGCTGGTGTTGACCATCTAGAAGACTAAACCCCATAGTTACAATCTCAACCTATCCACACGTATGTTGAGTATTCTGAGATTCTTCTTCTGCAGCAAATGTAGGTCACAGGCCATCAGCAATAGGCTGAAAGCATAATTATTTTGATGGTCCATTACATAGGAAAAACTGTGACCAGAAATGAAGGGCAAGGCTTAGCCCTAGGGCAACATGCCAAAATGGAGAATCCTCTACCGTCCTTTCAGAGGGCAGGTAACTAAAGGAATAGGACCAACCAACCTCACTTACGAAAAAGCAGAATAGAGCTACTTAGGTTATAGCACTTGTGACAGCATTTCGTAATTCCTGTTTAATATCTTGTTTTCACAGGAGGTTAAAGATTCTTGCAATTATCTATTTTTGCATCCCATTCATCTTTATATCCCAAATATCGATCAGAATTCCTTCTTGGCATTTGGTAAGCCCCCAATGTTTTTTTTTCTTTTAAAAAAAAAAGACTTTATTATTATGAAATAACTTGAAAATCTGGACCGAAAATTTGCAAAAACAGTCCTCCTGTATAAACTAGTTTCATGAGTTGTTAACATTTTGCCACCTTTACTCCGCCCATCTAAGCCATTTTAAAGTAGGTCACAGCTATCATGCCCTTTACCCCTGAAGACTTCATGTACATTTCTAAAAATAAGGAAATTATATAATCACATTACAATGATCAAAATCCTGTTATAATCCATTTCTGTAGTCCTTGATTATAATTTGCCAATAATCTCAATGTTGTCGATAGCAACTTTTCCAGTCAATGATATAGATATTACAGTTAATTATTAATGGATTAGTAATTTCCAAATGAAAGATATTCTATCCTCCCAACTCTTTTTTTCTTAGTACTGAATTTGTTAACACCTGGAATTTCATAGGCAATAGTGCAAAGAGAATGAGATTTGAAATCGAAAGACTTAAGGTCCCTGGGTGTGTAAACTAGAGAAATTTTCTTAGCTACAAACTTCTTATTGGTAAAATGTTTATCACCCTCACGTTGTGAGGTGCATTATAAAAGGGTTTATAAATAGAAAGTATCCAGCTATTAGTGATTTTTTAAAATCTCTAACTAGCTAACTTTCTCCTGGTCATAAAGTAGACACTGTAAAATATTCAAAGATAAAATAGTAACACTCACCAGCATAACAAAATACACAATGATATACAGAGCTTGGGAATAAATCCAAAAGAAAAAAAGTTAGATTATTCCAGCAAATTTGATCACGTGAGTCTAAGGGTTTCTCGGCCTTGGCACTATTGACGCTTTAGGCATAAGAATTCATTGTCATGGGGCCAGGGGGCTGTCCTGTGCATTGTATGATGTCGAGCAGAATTCTTTTTTAAGTTGCACAGCAAATTCCTACTGGCCTCAAAGTTAGTCATTCCCATTGCAATGTGAATATATGCACATGTACATCTACTTTCCAAACATCCATTTATAGTATAACTATATTCTTACATGCACACTGGTCTGTGAGTTCCTCGTGGGTAGAAATCATGTTATTTCCAGCTCCCCCAGTACTGTAATATATTTCCCGATAAATGTTCTGGAAAGGAAGGGAGAGAGGGAGGAAGAAAGGACCCCAAGGACATAATTTGGTACAGAAGAGCTAGTGGAGTAATTTTCAGAACTAAGAGACAATGACCTGAATCCAAGAGTGCTTCATGAGAATCTATCTTGAAAAGTCACTTGAGGGGTGCCTGGGTGGCTCAGTCAGTTAAGCATCTGCCTACGGCTCAGGTCATGCTCTCAGGGTCCTAGGATCAAGCCCCACGTCAGGCTCTCTGCTCAGCTGGCAGTCGGCTTCTACCTCTCACTCCCTCTCTGTTCCCCCTCTCTCTCTGTGTCAAATAAATAAATAAAAACCTAAAAAAAAAAAAAAAAGAAAGAAAGAAAATGAAAAGTCAGTTGATATTGACCACCATTTGGACTGAAGAGTATAAAATTAAAACTCTTAAACCACAAGATACCATATGCTCAAATTTCCTAATTTCAGTTTTCCTTCAAGAAAGATACATGTGAGGGTCCTATGTATCTTCATATGACACTCCATATGAACTTCCAAAATGATAAGGTTAATATTATGGTATTGTTGATTCTTCCTTTTCTTCTTCCAAGTAACATGAGATGCATATGCACATATAATTGAAAGAAAAAGTTTCTCTTACATTTTTTTTTTTTTTGGATAAAAGATTTGATGTTGTTTTGTCGTTACTGCTTTCAGTAAATATACCAAAGAGAATGTCAAGATAATGGTTTTTTAAATCCATATCTAACAATCTTATAAAATCATGTTCTTAAGTCCATGTGGATAATATGGAATTGAGTTATGTCTTATTCTCATACATAAAATTCCAAGGAAAATTTAGAAAATTTGGTACAATAATTTATTTTATACCTTTCATAATAAGATAACTTTCCATTCATTCCCCTTGGTCTCAATATTTAGTTATCCAGTACCTGAGTTTCAACAATAAATAAGAAAAAAAAAAACTGTTTAGGTTAAAATATAATTGGGCATAAAACACAGCTTTACTTTTATCTTACTGTATTGAATATTGGTGTTTTGACAAGAAGAATAAAATTGTGAAAGGTAAGTGCACTAATTTAACCAGAGATTTTTACATCAATGGTGTAAGGAATAGAACCAATACATGAAGACTGAGTAAGTATGTATTAAAAAAAAAAAATTTACAGTCTCCAGGCTCCCTGCTCCCCGAATGCCTGTAAAGTAACCTAAAATTCTGAAAACAGAAAGCTTTTCCTCTGCTGTCATTTATATGCACATAGCACCACAGTAAGAGCTGAAAAAAAAATCATTACTGAATGCGGGACAGTGAAGGCTTCATACTGTTTTTATTTTTCCTCCTATTCATATATTCGCCTGATACAAAAGTGTTCACGGAGCACCGATTATGTGTCAAACACTTTTAAGAAGATGGGGTGTATTAATGAATAAAAAAACAATGATTTCTGGGCCACCTGTGTGGTACAGTAGGTTAAGCTTCTGACTCTCCGTTTCAACTCAGGTCCTGATCTCAGGGTCTTGAGATCAAGCCCCATGTGGAGTTCCAACCTCAGTGTAGGGTCTGCTTAAGACTTCTCTCCCTCTCCCTTTGCCCTTCCCCACCCCCCCTCAAATAAATAAATAAATCTTAAAAAAAAAAGCAACAACACTAAGATTTCAACCATTGTAGAGTTTATATAATAGGGAGGCAAATAGAGAATAACAATAAATAATTAGTAAGTAAATGACATATTAGAATGTGATAAGTGCTATGAATTAAAGAAAAAAGTAGAGAATAATTAGAGGATCGAGCACGGAGAGGAACAAGTTGAAGCATTAAATAGTACGATCAAGATACTCCTCAGAAAAGATAGGATCACGTACTTAAAGTATCCAAAAGAAGTGGAATTAGTGAAGCAGGTATTGATAGGAGGAACATTCCAGGCAGGAGAAACAGTTAAAGCAAAGTCCTTAAAGGCGTCCTATCCAGAAAACAGCAGGGAGGGAAGCATGGCTGGAATCAAGTGCATGAAGGAGGTCAGGAGGTAATGAGGCCAGACCAGGGCTTTCTAGTCCATTGTATTTTGTTCGACTTTCTTTGAGTGGAATGGGAAGACGTCAGAGCATTTTTTAACAGAGGGTTGTTGTTAGCTTTTATTTTTTTCATTTTATTGTGTTGTTGATTATGATTAAATTAAAGTAAAATCTACACAACTGAATGCAAGTTGAAGTATACAATTCAGTAAGCTGTACATAAATGTAAATACTCAAATCCTTTCCCAAATACGATATAGAATATTTCTATCACTCCAGAAAGTTCTTTTGTGAACTTTCAATCTCCTCCTCCATAAGCAACTATGGATTTCTTTCATACATAGATTTATTTCAACATAGATTATTTTACCTGTCAATGAAATTCATATAAATAGAATCAAACTGTATGTGGGTGTTTGTGTCTAGTTTCTTTCACTTAGGGTAATGTTTTTGAGATCTATCTATGTTGTTGTTTGTATCAGTAGTTGATTCTTTTTTGCTTCCGACTAGTTTATATCATTGTACAAATACCATAATTTGCTATTTGTAATTCTTTTGATGGACATTTGAGCTATTTCTGGTTGTTTGGAAATAAGCAATAGAGCTGCTGTTGTTGCGGAAAAATAAGAATCAGACCCGCGAGAGACCAAGTGACACTCGGAGAATTTAGGAGAACTTGGATTTATTTTACACCGGCGGACTCAGATGAGCTCCTGCTCCAAATTCTGGGCCCCGGGCAACGGAGTTACAGGGCTTTTATAGGGGACTGCAGGCAGTCAGGCTCCAATGACCATGCTTGCACAAGTTACTTCCTTCTGGTGTCTCTTAGGTTAATACCTAGGAGCAGAACTGCTGACTGATTGTTACATGTGTAACTTTGTAAGAAACTAACAATAGGTTTTCCAAAGTAGTTGTATCACATTATGGTGCCACCAGCAGTGTAGGAGCTGATCCTACATTGTTTTCCTGGTGGATGCATAATGGTATACGACTGTGATTTTCTGTCACATTTCCCTGATGATTTGTGATGTCAGCACCTTCTCATATACTTTTTGACCATTATGTATCTTCATTTGTGAGTTATCTATTCAATGTCTTTACTAATTTAGTGGATTATTTGACTTCTTAGTATGGATTTGAGGGAGTTCTTTAAATATTCTGGGTATAATTCCTTTGTGGGTTATGTGTTTTGTGCATATATTCTCCAGGTTTATGGTTTGGCTTTTGTCTCTCTTGTTGGTGCATTTTAATGAGCAAAAGTTATAACTCTTGATGGTCTAATGTGTGATTATTTTCTTCCATGTTCAGTGCATTGTTATTCTCTCGAAGAAATCTTTGCCTGTGCTCTTGGGTTACAAAAATATTCTCCTATATTTTCTTCTAAGAGATTACGGTTTTAGTTTATACATTTAAGGCTATAATTTATCTTGAATTTATTTTTGCGTGAGGTGTGAGGTGGACTCAAGTTTCCTTTTTCCCATATATTTATCCAGTCATTCCAGTACCATTTGTTGAAAATGTAAAGTCCCTCCATTGTTTCCTGGGCTTCACTGATTGTGATAACAATTCAGCCATCATTTGTATAATTGTTACCCCTATATATGAAATTTCTTTTTTTCTCCGAAGGCTTTCAATATTGTGTCATTGTGTTGGTTTCCAGTAGTTTTACTATGATGAGTCTATGTGCGGTTCACTTTATATTTATCTTGCTGAGATTAATCTGAGCTTTTGGGATCTCTGTTCATCAAGTCTAGGAACTTTTTGGCCAATACTTTTTAAAAATAATTTTCTTTTCCCTTTCTCTTTATGTTTATCTAATTTGAAGTTTATTGACCCTTTCGTATTAGTTTTGAACTGGTACTGTAACAAGTTACCATAAACTTAGAGACTAGACCCACATACATGTATTATTTTATAATTATGTAAATCAGAAATCTGACACAGTTTTCATTATTCTAAAATCAAGCTGTGTTCCCTTCTGGAAGCTCTAGGTAAACCCACACAGGTTGTTGGCAGAGTTCAGCTCTTTGTGGTTGTGAAATTGAGGTCACTATTTCTTTGCTGACTGTTGGCCAAGGAGCATGCCCAGACTGTAGAGGCTACCTGCTTGCCTTAGCATGGGACTCCCTCCTCTGTCTTCAAAACCATCAACATTGCGTCATGTGTCTCTCATACTTCATATCTTTCTGTCTTCTTACATCATCTTAAATTTCTGATCTATTTCCACTTTTAAAGGACCATGTGATTACTTTGGGACCACCTGGATAATCCAGAGTAATCTCCCTATTTTGAAGTTTGTAGGCTTAATTCCATGTGAAAAATTCTTTTGCCATGTAAAATAACTATAAAGGAAACATTTGCTTCCTTCTCTATGACTCCTTTACTACTCACACTCCATACTTCTGACATTCCTAGTCACCAAATATGTGGGGGAGGGGGGGAGTGGTTTCCACACACCAAGAAATCTGTGGTACCACGTGGGTGTCCTACAACTTAACACAATTCTGACATTACCTAGCTGGAGATAGCATCAGATCCTTCCAGGTTAAGGTTTCAGTGTTATCAGACTGCTCCTAATTTGGATGCCAAGAGCAAGCCCAGGTTGTTACCTGTGCTTCTGATTACCAAGTCTACAGATCAGAGGTTTCCACGACCACCTCCTTGGGTTTGACTGATTTGCTAGAGAGACCCACAGAGCTCACCAAACTATTTTCTTACTGGATTGCAGGTTTATTACAAAAGATATAACTCAGGAACAACCAGATAGAAGAGATGCACAGGGCAAGATATGTGGGAAGGTGTGGGGGCTTCCATGTCCTTTCCAGGCCACAACTTTCCCAGCACCTCCATGTGATCACCAACCAGGAAACCCTCTAAACTCTGTCTTTCAGGCTTTTTACGGAGGCTCCATTACTTAGGCATGATGGATTAAATCAGTGGCCCCTGGTGGTTGACTCATCTTTGGCCCCTCTCCCCTTCCCAGAGGTCAAAGGGTAGAACTGAAAATTCCAACCCTTTAATCCAAGTTGGTTTCCCTGGAAACAGCCTAATCCTGGGGCTGGGGGGTGGGGTTTCAAAAGTCACCTCATTAACATAAACTCTGGTGCAGTTGAAAGGGACTCCTTAGGAATAACAAAAACACCCATTTCACCTTTATCACTCTTACCATTTAGGAAATCCCAAGGGTTTTAGGAGCTCCACCAGAAACTGGGATGAAGATCACATATATATTTTTTTATAAATCACAATAGCACAGTAACATATTCACAGATCCCAGGGATTAGGATGTAGACATTTTAGGGAGACATTCTTCTGCCTACCACAACTTTTTATGCTAGCTCCAATCTGCTGCTAAATCCATCCACAGAACTTTTTTTAGATGCTAAAATTTTCATTTTAAGAATTTCTATTTGGTTTTTTATAGTTTCCATTTCTCTACTGATATTTCTCATCTGTTCACTCTCTTTAAGACCATCTTTTAAATTAAGTCCTTGTGATAGATACTTTAATGTCCTTGACTATTAATTGTCTACTAGTTTTCATGGTGTATTGACATTGATTGCTTTCATTTTTGAGAGTAGCTCACATTTTGCTATATGTAATAAATTTTTATCGTACACTTGGTACCGTGCATAGAGACTCTGGATTCTGTTATCTTCCTATGAGAAGGGATGAGTTTTTTTTCCCCTTAACAGCCAGTTAAATTACTGGGTGATCACACTGAATTTTTGAAGCTTTGATATCGTACTTTGTGGAGGCAATGTATGGAGAGAGAGAGACAGAGACAGGGAGAGAGCACATGCATACATTTGGGCTAGCATTTGGGCAAATCAGAGAACAAGGTATTTGCATCTATTATGAGGAATCTCATAGGTTCCAATGGAAAGCCTAAGGTGTTTTACTTTTTACTTGGCAAGAAACTCCAAACTCTGTCTTCCCAGTGTAGGTCAACAACTGTAAGCTATGCTCAGTGTTTTCAAACATCAAGTTGCTGATTTCTTCTGGGCTTTTTTAATATGCTCTCTGTATATGAATTTTGGGGAATCAGCCACAGGTCTGAGGGGGTCCTGCACGAGTCGCTCCTTCTTGACTTTCTCCTCCTAGCTTCTAGCCTATCTGATACCTCCTAACTCTGTTCTCTGAAATTACAAGTTAGTAAGACTGACTTCTGCTTAGTTTCATTCAACTGCACCACATATTAATTAGATAATGCCCTGGGGCGGGGAGTGGGGAGCCTCATAAACATGACTGTTAATTGGTATAGTACCTTCAGATAGCTGTTTAAAAAATATTTTGTCCAATGTTCAAAATTGCTGTCTGCGGAAAGTTAGTCTAATACAAGCAACTCTATCATTAATAGAATTGGAAATCTGACTCAATTTTTTAAAGAATAGGGACATATTTTTAAAGGATAACTCTGTCTTCTGTGTTGAGAGTATATAGTGAGGCAGGGAGGAAAGGATAGAAGCTGAAAGACAGTGAGGAGTTCCTTGCAATAATCCAGGAAAGAGATGAGATCGACTTGTAGCACAGTGTTGGTGACAGGAGTTAAATCAGGATATAGTTTTTACATAGAGCCAAAGGAATTTCCTCATAGATTGGGGGAAAGCATAGAACATAGAAGTCAAAGATTTCTTGAAGATTAGTAACTTAACAATTTCTAGCAAGTAGCATGGGAAAGTTATGCTGGGGCCTTGTGAAGAGGAGAGCAAAGAATATAAGTTTAGTTTTAAATATGTTGAAGTCAAGATGTCCATTAAACATCTGGGTAGAGATAGGAAGTAGGCAGTAGGATATATAAGTCCGGAGTTCATGAAAGAGGACTGATCAGAGATATAAATTCGGGGGTTATATCAGTCACCTATTGCCGTGTAATAAATTATCCCCAAACTTAGTGTCTTAAAGGGAAAAAAAATTCTCTCACACAGTTTCCGAATGTTAGAAATCCAGATGTGGCTGAGCTGAGTGGTTCTTGCTCAGGGTTCCTCATAGGGTTGTAATGAAGTTGTGGCCAGGGCTCTAGTCTCTCAAGACTTGATTGGGCCTGGAAGATCTGCTTCTGAGTTCACCCGTGTGGCTATTGGCAGGAGACTTTAGTTTCTCATTATACGGACCTCTTCATAGGGCTTCTCAGGACATGTCTCCACACAGAGCACTTGATGAGGGAGAGAACCTAAAATGGAAGCCCTGATCTCAAAAGTGACATTCCATTACTTAGTCATATTCCACCCATTAGAAGAGAATCACTATGTCCGGTCCACTCTCCATACTCAGGGAAGTGGACGTCAGCTCAGTCGTTTGGAAAAGGAATATCAAAGAATTTGAGAACACATCTTTAAAACTACCACAGAAGTTATCAGCACATAGATGATATTTAAAGTCACAGGACTGGATGAAATTACTAAGGGAAAGTATGAGATACAGAGAAATCCAAGACCTGATCTCTGGATCATACCAACAGAAAGAATTCAAAGAGAAGAAAAGAAACAAGTAAACAAGGTTAAGGGAGAGATCAGTGAGGTGGTAAGAAAATAAAGATTGTAAAATCCTTGAAGCTAGAAAAAAGAAGTGTACAGTGTACCCAGCCCTGTGATAAACCTTACAATGAGAAGTAGACTCTCTACTTTTTTACATTTAGTTTCCTGACGTTAATTGTACTTAACATGTGCTGTGTAATTATTACATGCTGCAGGTTTGTTGAAACATTTTAAATATATTATTTCATCCAACCAATGAAGACAGTTTTATTATTCAGCATTTTAAGATAAGAAACAAATGGTCCAGAGAATTAAATAACTTGTCCAAATTCACATAAGTAAACTGCAAAGCCTGTAACTGAATTACAATCAGCCTAATCAACACCCCAAGTTCTAGCACCAGCTTTCAAGATAGTCACTAAATGATAAATACCTTAAAATGGTTATCTCTTTCATTTACTGTTATTAGTTAATTATTTTAGCCATAGAAACAAAGTTAGTGTTTATGAAAAATTGACCATAATCCCTAAGAATTCTGATATAATTTCTTTATAAGCAAAGGAATTTACTCCAACATAGACAGTATGCAAATGATAACATCGTATAAAAACAATAAAGCATAATGATTCTTCTTCAGCAATGTCCATTGCATTCAGCTTTTTTCCCCCCATTTCCATTGCTACTTGTTTTCCTACTTACCAGTTAGTCATTTTATTAGCCTCCCATTTCTCTCCCACAACATCCCTCTCTACACCTAACTGCCCCCTTAGCCTCCCAAAACACGAGTATCAACCTGGCTTATCATGGCTCAGAAAACTCCAATGACTGAATGGAGCCAAGTCCAGACTTGTGATTCTGGCATTTCTTTCTAATCTCATCTTCTTGACCTGGCATCCAAGACAGCCAGGCTATAAATATTTCATGCAGGCCTATCTCCATTCTTTTTTTCTCTACCTTCCTGAAATGTTTACTACCTCTTCCAATCTTCCTCCATATAATCAATAAACCTGTACCTTGCCTGGGGCCACAAGGACCTCTCCATTCTCAGAACTCCTAATGTCACCCAGCACTTATCATTCTGCTTTATATTCTTAGTTTTCTTTTTAGTGCCTCTCTTTACCATTGCATTCAACGTAATGTACAATGTACTATGTCTACTGTATTTGTGAATTTTATAGTGCGTGTGCGTATGTGCATATTACACATAATACGTGCTTAATATTAATTTAATAGTAACTAACATCCTTAAGTTGACAGTAAATATTCTATATACAATAATAACAAATGCAGAGAGCTTACTTACTTTGTACCTTGTCCTTTTCTAAGAGCTTCATGTACGTTAACTCATAAATTTTATCTTTTAACATTCTTAAAACTTTGCCAAATGTCTAAAATCTATTTTTGGGAAAAAGAACTATCGAATAAGCTACCTTACGTAGTTTAAATACCATGTTCAAGGGGCACCTGGATGGCTCGGTTTGTTGAGCATCTGACTATTGCTTTTGCTCAGGTCTCAGGTCATGATCTCAGGGTCTCCAGATAGGGCCACACCTCAGGCTCCATGCTCAGAGGGGAGTCTGCTGAAGATTTTCTCTCTCTTTTTCTCTCTCTCTCTTCCTCTGCCCCTCCCCCTGCATGCTCTCTCTTTAAAATAAATAAGTAAATGTTTAATTAATTAATTACGTGTGTGACATAGGCATACATACCATGTATATATTATTAAGCAAAGTACTATCCTGTGCTCTTGGCTTCATCCTCAGAGTACAGATGGTGAATATTGAAGTGAACATATCACATTAGCACTCCTTTTTTTGTAGCCCTCCGTTTGCCTTCATAAATCATCATCCTTGGCAAGAAGAGGGAGGGAAAGTAATGGGAGAAGAATAAAAATAAAAATAAAATAAGTCATCGTCTTTAGCCCATCTATGTTAAATAAATGTAACCACTGAGTTTTGTTTCAATGTACATTTCGCATTATTACATAACTGCATTATAAAGTACTTCATTACATTGTGCAGACAGGTCTAGTTTGGTCAAATTATGTCTCTTATAATGCCAAGTGAGCTTGGGTGTCTAAAACAATAAAACAAAAAAGAAGTTATCCTATTTTATTGACTGTAGTATCAGAACTTGGAACGACGGTAATCACAGACACAGAAAGGATCAAATAATGTAAAGTAATTATATCAACACTATGAGGTTTGATCCTCAGAGGTTTAGTTTTTTTCCATGAAGACTTAGGAGAACAGAAAACCAGCACTCACTTTTTCTTGCCAAAGAATACGTCTGTATTGATAGTTGAGAAAAGAAAATCAACCCATTTATTTTTACAATCAACAGACTGTATTCTATGGTCTTCTTTCTATACATTGCCCCAAAAAAAGGCTACTGATTTCTGTGGATCTAGCAGTTTCAGAAATGGAACATTTTATGAGTGATATCAAAGTAATACAAAAGTTCCAAAGTAAGCTACCTGGAATTAGAAATCCTGATAAAGTAGAAACTACTTTCCAATTTCCTCAAGGTGCTCGTTTAATATTGTTTCCTAGTACTTGGCAGATTCTCTCCCTCATCTCTGTCTCGCTACACCTGTACACAAAGATAAATGTACCCATAACACTCCCATCTCTAAAGGAGAGAGAGAGAAAAGACATTTCTGGGCCCAGCAAAGAATTGTGCCAGGAAGATTTGATGGGCTCCCCAAAACCCAGTCATAGTGTTTGCTCTGATTTGGATTTAATGGGAAGCACTTATGGAGTTTTAATTAAAAAAGAAGAAGAAAAGAAAAGAAGAAAAAAACGATTACTTTCTTGAGCTATTACAAAGGAATAATTACGTAGTAACATATTGTTTTCATGGAAGCAGATGAAACTTCGGTATATCCTTCCAAATCCCCTCATGATTTAATCTTGAATTGAGCAACACAGAACAAAAGAATCAATTCCCTTTTTAAGAAACAAATGTTTAATCATCACACTGGACCCAAGCCAACCTGCAAAATCCTTAGGACTGGCAAAAAAGCAAAAATAAAACCAAAAGAGACTTAAAAACTTTTTCAAAGATACTGCTAGCACTATCCAGTATTATTATTATTTTTTTAAAGATTTTTATTTATTTATTCGGCAGAGATAGAAACAGCCAGCGAGAGAGGGAACACAAGCAGGGGGAGTGGGAGAGGAAGAAGCAGGCTCCTAGCAGAGGAGCCTGATGTGGGGTTCGATCCCATAACGCCAGGATCATGCCCTGAGCCGAAGGCAGACACTTAACCGCTGTGCCACCCAGGCGCCCCACTATCCAGTATTATTAAATCGTTCAATTTTGTTTTTGCAAATTCAAGTACTTACTTCTCTGTCCTTTTCTCACTTGCTATTATTCATCATGAGCGTCTCACCTTGGATGCCTAGAGCTACCAAATCTACCCTTGAACCCCAACGAAAGTATGTAGAGAAATAAGCAAAAAACATTTTCTATGAAATTCCAGTGGTATTACTTTTTTCCAGGGTTTTTGCATTTTAAATGCAGTTTTAAAGAAAACATCTCCTGAGCACCCGTTCTGTTCCCAATTCTGGAAAGAGTGAAGAAGAGGCGTAGGCCCTGCATATGGGTTCTCACAATCTACCAGGGGAGACAGAATTATAACAAATGACCAACCTACACTGAGCTAAGCTTATGAAAGCATAGTGTGAAAGGTACAGAGGAAAAAAAGACATTTTACTCTCTGTTTGGGGGGGTCATGGATGCCTTGGAAGAAGTACTGAGTTGAGATATTTGTGAGACTTTAATCTGGAAATATTCAGGAGAAACTGAATATTTGCGTCTAGGACTCTGTAAAACATCAGGGCTGAAGACATTATTTTTGAAAAACATCATGGTTATCCCTCCTTAAGTAAGAGAGAAATGTGTAGATGAGTATTTTGCAAAGCCCGTAACTTGAACTAATAATTTCATGAGACTCTTTGGAGAAAATGGAGCTCCAGGATTAAATAAAATTAAGGTATACCATATGCCTTACTCCCTTCATTGGAAATTTGTAAATGACATTAACATTTTAAAAGTGCTGATAATTCCTACATGTAGTCAATATGTAGGAAGAGAAACAGAAGAAATGGTTATTAAGAAAGCCAAAAGAGCAAGATATTTCAAGAAGATAAATATGGTCATTTGTATCAATCCTAGAAGCCCCCAAAGCTAAGAACTGGCAGAGAGAGTGTCTTGCTCAGGTTGTTGTTCCAGGACCCAGCAGAGACCATGGCATATATTATTTATATTTGGCAGGTTACTCAGTGAATAAAAACATGTTATTCCATTTAACATTCTACTAAATGCCTATAAAGATAGAGAAAAAAAAAGGCAATTGTACAAAACAATTTGGACAAAAGAACATCACTCCACTTTGAAGAAAGCTTCATAAAATACAGAGCATTTAGTACAGTCAGAAGTATGTTCTTAGACTCTGTAGCAGTCATTCTCAATGGGAAGAACGAAGGGCAATGTTGCTCCCCAAGGAACATTGAGCAACTTCTGGAGACATTTTGGTTGTCGCCATGTTGGTGGTAACTCCTGGATAGAGGCCAGGGAGACTACAGAGCGTGCTACCCTGCACAGGACAGCCCCCGCCAGCGATGAATTATCGGGTCCAAAACGTCTATGGCACAGCAGTTGAGAAGTCTTGTTGCACAATGTACAATACAGCCTCACATGCAGAACAACATGAAGGAGTCCAAATCAGGGGTCGCAAAAGCCTTTGACTTACCCCTCTTTGTCTGACCTAAACTCCGGCCCCCAAAATTACACAGATCCGAAAAATATGTGACTTTTTTTTCTAGCTGCCCAAGAATGATTTTTTAAGCCAGCCAGAGCCTGGCCATATATCCATTCTAGGGCTTCTATCCCCAAAGCTGTCAGGGGTATATGTTGGGGAGCCCTGGCTGAGACGCCTTCCTCCTCAAGAAAAAAATTATTAAGTCCATCCTTTCTGGACTAATCACCATTAGACAGAAACACCCTAAGATCTGTGCAAAGCAGCCTTTGGTTCTAGAGCCAAAGAAGGGCAGTGCCTGGACCTAGGAGAAGAGCAACAAAGGCTGACAAAGACAAGAAAACATCTTGTGGAAAATGCCAGGTCTGGATGAATCACGGAATTGTGGTGAGAAAATTTTGCTTGCCTTATCTGTGGCAAATCAAGTATATGAAAGAATAAAAAAATACATGTTTTTCATATTTTAATAAATAAAATTGAATAATTAAGCATTGAAGAGAATAAATCTTTTCTAACATTAAATATTGCTGATGTTTTTATGAATTATATCTTAATCATAATATCTGTCCCCTCTGTTTATAATGACTTCACCTGTTCCCTCCTTTTTCCAGCTTAAGTGCAGTGTCGTTTTGGTAAATTTGCTCTCTGAGCAAAAAAAAAAAAAAAAAAAAAAAAGTCCTGATTTGCCACTTTCCATGGTGTTGATATTCCCACCATGGCCAATTTCAAGCTGCCAAAGGTTTAACAAGCACCTGTAAAGATTCCTGGATATTTAATCCTAGAGCTGGAAAGACCCACCGCCCTCACACCACTGAGAAATGTTACCTTCTCTGGTGAGGCAGTTCGTCGCTTCCACATTTCATTACGGTCAGGTGTTTGCATTTATGTTTTTATCAGCAGACTAGGAATCACCTGAGGGTAGGAACTGTACCAACAATGACAACCATAATAACGATAATGTCATCAGTTTGGTAAAGAGGGGAAAATTTGGCTGAGAATCTTGAGTTTTTAGCAGAAAGGCTACTGGCTTTTCTGTACTACAGATGGAAACAACCATTGGAAAAGACCAGCAAATACACACATTGCAGGTTTGACCTCAAAACCTGGAATGGAATCTTAAACTCCAGTGAGCCAGAATGGAACCCAACTGAGTCACAGAACTATAGATGTTCGGCTCAGGGCGTGATCCCGGCGTTATGGGATCGAGCCCCACATCAGGCTCCTCCGCTGTGAGCCTGCTTCTTCCTCTCCCACTCCCCCTGTTTGTGTTCCCTCTCTCGCTGGCTGTCTCTATCTCTGTCGAATAAATAAATAAAATCTTAAAAAAAAAAAAAAACTGTTGATGAATCCCCAGCCTACCTGAACATGTCTCAGATATTTACCTTTGCTCTTTTTTTCCTAAACACACAACCTCAGTATCTTTCCACATTAATAGTATGATGTAGCCTAGAAAGATCATTTCAAGGCCTAGAACAGCAAGCTAAGGCATCTCTTCAAGTATTCCTGGACTGCAGACTTCATCCTGAACATTAGTGGGCTTTCTGAGGAGGTTAGAAAAGGAAACATTTTTTTTTCAAAGGAGAAAAGACTTTGGATCCCTGTATGACACGGACATAACAGGAGAGAGGCCCAAATCCCAACAAACTTGAAAGCATTTGTAAATACCCGAGATTTTAACTCCTTTGCTCATCACACCCAAAGTTCTGCCCTCTGGAGCCCTGGCTCCGTGTGTCTCGGAGGAATTCCTATTGTCCCTGATCTGAAGCAGTCAGAACTTAGATGGAATGGAGGGATGACTGGTGTGGAGAGAAAAGAGTTTTGAACTCTCACTAGAGGCTGGTGGTAGTTCTGGCAGGGGTCAGCAAACTTTTTCTTAAAGGGCCAGATAGTCAATATTTTGACATATAGACAATATAGACAATGCAATCTCCGTTTGCAGAGACTAAGGCTTCATAGCTCCCATTGCATAACAATTAACTTCTCTTATTTTAAAATAGTGCTAAGTCAGAAAAGAAAAAAAATATTAATAATGATATTGAATAGAAACTAAGTATTTTGGGGCACCTGGGTGGCGCAGTGGTTAAGCGTCTGCCTTCGGCTCAGGGCGTGATCCCAGCGTTCTGGGATCGAGCCCCACATCAGGCTCCTCCGCTGGGAGCCTGCTTCTACCTCTCCCACTCCCCCTGCTTGTGTTCCCTCTCTCGCTGGCTGTCTCTGTCAAATAAATAAATAAAATCTTTAAAAAGAAAAAAAAAGAAAAAAGAAACTAAGTATTTTGATCATTCCACCAAAATCAACGCAGGATAAGAACAACATAATTGCAAGAGTCAACATCCTCTTGAGCATTGAAAGTCAGCAATATTTACTAGGATGCCTCATTGTTAATCTAGTACTTAGGGCCACCTGTTTGGGACAGAAGAATGCCAAGCAAACCTTTTCTTATTCTGTCAGCACCTTCAATTATGTTCCATATGGAATTCTATTTTTAATGTGCAATCTGTGAAAGCAAGAATTATTTACCTTAAACTTCATTTTGGATCCTGACTTACCATTTAAATGACCATTTGAGAACGTGAGGCATTTCATACATATTCCGAATGCTCTTTCCCCACACCATGTCTATACAGCTGAATTAACAATTGCACCAGAGTCAATCCAGCATTTGCAGCTGTCTTAATAACCAAATCAAATCGCTACATGGTCAATCAGTTGATCAATGTGTAATTGATCGTGAAGATAGCCAGAAATATCAGCCAATTTGTTAACTGTGTGGAGATACAAAGTCAGTAAGCAAAGTGGAGGAAGGAAATTAAAAGAACGTAATCAAAATTGCTCCAATCAAAGGGACTATTTGGATGAATGAGGACTAAATTTTATTCCATTTTTTTTTCTTTTGGAAAATCCTGAATAATTCATGCTTAGACTCCTTGACATTTGTTAACTACTTCCAACAACCTCTTGAAAGGAACTTACCTGAAATGTGGAATCCCTCAACCCTCCACCAAGATCACCACTTTGCATTTATTAAAAGTCTGAAACAGTATGTTTTCTGAAGTAGACCCAGATAGCAAGGTCACTTAACTAATTGTTTTTCATAAACAATATTAACCACATCAGTAGACTACATAAAAAGAATGGGGCAAGAGAGCAAAGGGGAGAGGAAGCTACAGAAGAAGTTCCAGAAGAAGCTGCAGAAAACCAGCTTTTAAGAAAGAACATAGAACACAAGTGGTTGCGAACACAACCTCAAGCAATTTAAAAGTTAAATTTTACTAATTCATTCAATTTTGCATAGAATAAGTATTATATATGTGTCTAACATATACAAAACTAAGTGACATTAAAAGTATATATATATATAGGTTTACATGTGTTTTATTTGATAAAAATATCTATATAATTTCAAACAAATAGGTTATTTTGCAGACAGCGTACAGATGCTCTGGTTGATTTTTTTTTTAAGTTTACATCCAAAATCCGTGTGGCCATGAGTATGCAAATAGATGCTATCATACCATAAAAACTTGTATGGATTTAGTGTTGAAGTCCTAAGGCAAAGGAGCCGTTTAACACCTTTTTTCCATTCACAATTTCATTTGAATCTCACAGCCCTGCTGATCAAGAATTAGCATCAGTCATATTTAGAGATGAGCTACCTGTAGGTCAAGTGCGCGAGGTGCCTTTGCTGAGATCGCATGAATAGCTCCCGGGTACAACTGACATAAGATTAAGCTCTTCTGACCTTTTCCACTGAACGACTCTGCTTTTACCATATCAATAGTGAGATGTAAGAAAACAAGGTGTTTTTATTTTACAAACAAGCAATCCTTTTCCTGAACTTGCTGAAAATTTGTATGAACATTGAGTAGAATGCACGGTTATCAAGAACAGTCTGAATAAGTGAAGCCACCCCAGGGAATTAAATGTCTTTGCTTGTAGAACAATATGAAAACTCACCCAGCCTCAGCCTCATTTGAATTCATATTTTAAGAACTTAATTGCCTGTGTGTCCAGACACACTGGGCTAACCACAGGGGAAGGAAACCAGACTTGTTTCTGTTTCAGCCCGGTTGATATGGGAGCAATAATTCCTTGTTGTTTTAAAACTATAATGTAAAATTATCAATATTTAATGGCTGAGATGGACAGGTACACATATTTGCTTTGACCTAGGTTTTCCTCGTTTCTTCTTCTGTAGCCATTCCTTGTCAAGAAGACAGCAAATAAATAAAAATTTTGAAACATAGTCACAGCAACAAGGCTAGATTTTTACCACCAGTGGGGTCTGTAGTTAATCAGCACTGAAAATGAGAAATCACTGAGAGAGAATTTACACTAAAAAATTAACAAGTGTGGATAGAGCAGCACCTGGGTGGCTCAGATCAGGATCTCAGGGTCCTGGGATGGAGCCCTGCTTTCGCTCCCTGCTCTGTGGGAGTCTGCTTCTCCTTCTTCCTGTCCCCACCCCGCTCGTGCTATCTCTTTTTCACACACACACGCACACACTCTCTCTCTTAAATAAATAAATAGTTTTTAAAATGTGGATAGATAAATTTCCCCCTAAAACCTGCATCTGAATAGTGTTGGAATCAGGAATACTAAAAAACAAGGCAGTTGACTTTGGCGACTGTGGGAAAGAAAGACACTGCCTGACTCTCCACCCTCTCATTTGTCCTTTAACTGTCCCCTTCAAATGCAGCTCGTTTCCCACTTCACGTCTTCATGATAATTCAAATTCTGCAGCATTTGTTGAGTGTCTGTCATCTGCCAGGCATTGGGAAAAGCACTCCACATAGTTCATTATTATTGAGCTGTTCAAGTCTATCTTTTTTCATTTTACAAATGAACAGGAATCTGTAGAGTCTTTCAATATTATTCATGGTTTTTATCATTACTGTTTCTGCCCTAATTTTTTGATCGTCTTGCTTTGCTTCGTATCAATATTTTAACCCCTGTTATTTTCTTTTTGCAAGTCACAATTTCTTGAGTATTTATTATACACCAGACCCAGTACAATTACCTTATAGACATTATCTTATTTCATCTTACTTGACCTTCAAAATCCATAAAGAAGGCATATTATTCCCACTGTGCAGGTGAGAAAAGTAAGACTCCAAGGTTCATTCACGGGAGGTCACACATTTATTCAGCGACTAAGTGGGATCTGAAATCCAAGTCCATCTGATTTCAGATCTGAGCTTCTGCTTTGTTATGTTATCGTATACCTAAAGACAATACATATAAATACGGATTGAAATTATACACCTATGGTGGATATTCCTCTAATAGTTTATACAGAAGAGGAGTAATTGGTCTACCTTTCTTGTACACATTACTCTCCCCATCACACCCACTGCTCCAACCACTGCCCATGTGAATGTTTTAATTTCTTTCTATTGACACTGAAAAAATCATCAGGCTAACATTCATAGGACATTAACTTTGCACTCCCCTGGAGAGGGACAAGAGAAACATATTTCTCCCTGTCAAGCTAAAGCATGTTTCAGTTGGTGCATGTAAAAGATAAAGATAAACTCAAATTCTTCCATACTTTTCCTATTTTCTTTCTCTTCCTTTTGAATCTGGGCTGGCCTATTGTTTGGATCAACAGAGCATGAAGAAGGCAATTGCTATGCATTTCTAGGCCCAGTCTTTACGAGAACTGGATGCTTCTCTGTGTTGGTGTCTCAAAGCCCTGAGACACCATGGAAGAAGTCTAACCACCCTGCTAGAGAAACTTCATGGAAAGGCCTTGAGATTAATAAGAGCCATGGACCCAGCTGAATCCAGTCTTCCACCCATTCCTATCTAATTTCAGGCAGGGAGTCTCTTAAATCATTTTCTCAGGAGACAGATTCTGAGACCTGAGATTTGTGTGCAGAAGGTTATTGGGAAGTTCTCCCAAGAGCAACACTTACAAGGGATAAGCAAAGCAGGTTGGGCAGAGGGAGACGTTGAACTGTGATACACTTGCAATAAGCGAGCTTTGGAGCTAGGATGGCCCCTGAGAGTTGTCCTGTCTTGAACCGAAGAGGCAGAACCCCTATGCTTCAGCATGGAGAAGCGTTTGGTTACATGCATGCAGTAGGGGGTGTGCCCTTGGACAAGAAGCCTCAGTCCTGAAAGGTTCTGAGCAGTGTCGCACAGCAACCACTAAATGGAGTTTCAGTGAAACACATTCTTCAATTGATTGACTTTAATTCATGGGAATCTCAAGAGAACTGTTCTGGCAGAAAAGGCTTACACCCTTACTTTAGCTAGACGTCGGGCCAAAAAGAGCTTAATTTTGCAAAAAGTGTTGAAATAAACATTGTTTTGTTTCTTCTAGATTTTTTAGACATAAGGAATACCAAGTGGGAGTCCAAAGAAATTATTCGTGAGTTGTGTGATCTCGGGCAAGTCACTTCACTTTAAGTTTGTATCATGCCCAGAACACTGCACTGGGGCTACATGCAAGACAAAGGCTGCCCCCACCCTCACAAAGCTCAGGGAGGTGAAGTCAGTGACCATCTCAGAGCTTCAGAGGGGTCTTTTGTAGAATGGAAACAATTCTGACTGCCTAAACCGTGTACTAAATGTTTGCCAACAGTAAATAATTGATTGCGTAAAATTCTACAAAATAGTAAAGGACTACAGGAAGTTATTATTATTATTGCTATTTTTAATAATAAGGAATTTTTTTGTGTTGTCAAATACCTCATTCAAAAAAATTCAATCAATGTGAGTGCATATTTGTATTTAATATCTTAAGCACCCACTTGAAAATAAATGCTACAGTTTAGGTTATAAAAAGTGAAAAAATAGGGGTGCCCAGGTGGCTCAGTCAGTTAAGGATCTGCCCTCAGCTCAGCTCGTGATCAGGGTCCTGGGATTGCGCCCCATGTCCGGCTCTCTGCCCAGTGGGAAGTCTGCTTCAGCCTCTCACTCTCCCTCTGTGCTCTCTCTCTCTTTCAAATAAATAAATAAAATCTTTAAAAAAAAATGAAGAAACTTTTTAAAAAGGACTCTTATTTAGGAGTCTATGCAAATCAGTTTTCACTGTTCTTGCTTTTCAACAAGGTATAGCCTCTGTAAGTATGTATCACTAGCACGTAAGTTATATTTTTTCAAAAAGTCCTGAATTAAAACTGACAAGACTCTTCTTGCAAAGCCTATTCTGATAGTCCTTTCCTGACACCCACAGTCTTCAAACTAATTTTAGTGGAGAGGTAGGGAAGTCAAATTAATATCAGTCTAGTGGGCATATCTTGTCCAAAATCCTTCCAATTCCAGAGTTCTTTTCTTAGATTTTTGGCTCCATTTTTGTCCTTACTGAATGTATGGAGAATCAGTTAAAGAAGTATATAGATTAAAAAATAAAATAAAGGGGCGCCTGGGTGGCACAGCAGTTAAGCGTCTGCCTTCGGCTCAGGGCGTGATCCCGGCGTTATGGGATCGAGCCCCACATCAGGCTCCTCCACTATGAGCCTGCCTCTTCCTCTCCCACTCCCCATGCTTGTGTTCCCTCTCTCGCTGGCTGTCTCTATCTCTGTCGAATAAATAAATAAAATCTTTAAAAAAAATAAAATAAAATAAAATAAAATAAAATAAAATAAAATAAAATAAAAATCAAGTCTATGTTAAACTAATAAGAAAACCTTCATTCCATCTGCCTCTGATTTCCTGGACAGACAACTTACGAAGCAGGGATCGCAGACGAGGCTGCATATAATATTCTTGTCAAAACTGTAGGAGAAGGAACTGTTTTCTTTTATTTTTTTCTTTTACAAATTAATTTTCAATTTCGAACAGCTGAAGCAGCCATGAGCCCTTGTTATACTTTTCATTTATATTAAGTTATTAGATGCAGGTCTTGATGACGTGGCGGCCTTCTCTTCAGTCAAAGCAAGAGGAAACTGTTGCCTTTCCCTGGGTCAATGTTCCCATTTTGCAGTCATGAAATGGCCCTAAAAAGCTCCTGCCTGCTTTCCTGTCGTCATCGATAAATAAGAACAGGGTTTTGCAACAGTTTAAACTAAAATGAAATGACTCCACCCAAGAGCTCTACTCATTTAATTGTTAAAAAGCCTTTTGACCTATTTAGATAAGCAATGAGTCTTTACTCTCACTCAAAATCTCACCTTTTTTATTGAGGTGTTTGAATTGTTTACTTTTGTTTCAGTAACAGAGGTAGATTATTAGACCAAAATCACCTCTTTACTTCTGTACCTGGCACAGAACCTAAACATCTCAACTAAAGAGCGCTCAAGTTCTTGTAAGACAATAAAAAAAATTAATGAGTTATTTTCTCAGCCTTCCCACAGCCCACCTCCATTTGATTGGAAAAAATCTGCAGCTGAGCTCGAATCAGGCTCTCACATGTTCACAGTGGCATGTCAGATTTGTGCTCTGTGCAGCTGGTATTTGGAGCATATGGTTTCTTTTGATTCAACAAGAATCCTGGCCTTTAGGGCACTCATCAGAGAATTTCCCTAAGAACTTCCTTCCAGCATTTGCCAAAGACTCACTTAAGACAATGAATGCTTGATACAAATGGGATAAAGGACATTTTAATTATCCACGAATCCCGGATACTGTAAACACAGTACCTTTATCACCAGCTACCCAGAAGCTTATCAAGAGTCTACAGAAACAAGCACTTTTATGTTCTCTTGTTGGAAGTACAAACTTATACAAACTTTCTCTTGGGTATATAACAATAGGAACTAAAATTGAAAATGCCCATTTCATTTGACCTAAAAACTGCATGTTCAAGTGTTCACTCCAAGAAAATTATTAGATTTTGCAGAAAGTTGCATGGATGCTGACAAATGTTTTTATAGTGCAGATAAATGGGAAATTAATACTCATAGACACAAGGTTAATTAATTTAAGTGTGACATAGCAATACAACGAAATACCATGAAGCCATTGGAAAGATTAAGGTAGCTCTCTATATAGATCTGCAAAGATACATTGTTAAGTTAAAAAAAGGATGGAAAAGCAAATATAATTTGATCTCTTTTTTTGTCTAAATGTGTATAAGCATACGCGTGCATATAAAAAGTATAGAACTATAAAAGTAGTTATTCAATGGTGGTGGAAACTCCTTCATTTTAGACTTTATACATTTCCGTACTTTTAACTTTTTAACAATGAGCCTATATTATTTTCTTATTTTAGGAAAAAATGAATGTATTCATTACAAGAATATTCTGAATGAAACCAGATTGCATTACAGTATCTTAGTTCCCTCTTAACTTGGAGAGTTAAAATGTAACGTTAAATTCCCAGATTTATAGAAAAGACGATAGAAGAAATTTGAACAATGTTTCTAAGCAAAACTGTAGTAAATCGCGATAATAATCAGTAACATCTGGTACTATGCTAAGTGCTTTACATGTTTTTTTTTCAATATTCAGAATTACTTCAAAGAGGTACTATTATTAAGGTTCTATTAACAAAGGTATGATTTCTATCTATATTTTACAGATGAGCAAATTAAGAACTTTGCCAGTTTGTAGTAGAATTGAAACACTAAACTAAATATGTCTGACCCAACAGCCAATGGTTTTAACCCCTACACTAAACTACCTCAGTATTTTGTTATATTAAGACCGTGGTTAGGAACAAAACAGCCATTCTATGCATTCTTGATATGACATATTTAACATACAGATTCAAGGCTTTAAAAAGATTGAAAGAGCTGCTGGGGGGCGGGGGAAGGCACGGGTAGTCAGAGAAGCCTCCACCAATACCTAAGTCAGAAGTTCAGAGGTGATGGCTTTTAATAGCTCACAGAGGCTCCTACATTTCTCAAAATCTCTAGAAAGCTTCCATCCGCTAACTCGTCTATGGTAGGAAAGCAGGTGCTTCTCAGAGACTTGTTGAGTAGGCTTCATGACGCCTCACATCTGTTCATGCATCTGGTTGCGACTGCCTCTAGAGGATTCTGTCTCCTTCTATTCCACCTTCTAATCTCACCCAGCACCTCTCATTGGCAATTCTAAGCTGAAGCAACATGGAACAAATCCCTGGCTTCTTAGCAGTGCAGAAGTGACCTTAGAAAGAGGAGGCAGAACGCTGAGTAGACAACAAATAATCCAAAATTATTGATTTGCTAAATATTTCCCACAGATGTGAATATCTGCATCTATATATTGTTAATCAGAAAACCGCGGTCCTAAGGTGGAGTCACTTGCCCTCAGGACAGCAAGCCAGGACTTAATTGCGGTTTCAACCTCTCCAGGAATGGAATTTTAAGCCAATCAAACTGGAATTTTCTGGTCAGCACCCAGGAGGTAATCTGTTACATAGTTTCTTTCCATCCACCAAAGGAAGATGAGGTAATCCACCTACCAAGACCCTCTAAGAGAAGGTGACCTTACCTGAAACCAAGGTGACCTTACCTGAAACCATTTGTTCTTTTTGTTAATAACTTTCTTGCCCCACCCTCCTTCCTATAAAAACTTCCCATTTTTGTACAATTCCTCAAACCACCCTTCTATTTGCTAGATGGGATGCTGCCCAATTCACGCATCGTTTAATAAAACGTATTAGATCTTCAAATTTACTCAGTTGAATTTTGTTTTTTTAACAATATCCATGTAGAGATGGACCGGTACCTACATGTACAGATACATACCTACACATCCAGTTTAGGTGTATATGTAAGCAGTATAGCATTATGGTGAAGAACAGGGACCCCGAAGCCCCATTTTTTTAACTGGATAACATTGGACAAGTTGCTTAATCTCTCAGTGCCTCACCTTTTTTTTTCATCTTAAAAATGGGAATAATAATATTACCTACCTCATAGGATTATTGTGAGTGTTACATCTAATTTTAAATAGCATACAGCATTGCTTTGCACATAATAGTGCTGTATAATGTTTTCATTATTATTATTTTATTTATTATTTGACATCACATCAGTTTTTAGTCTGCAGTGCTGGGAGAAGTTGACGTTTCTAAGACCATGTGAAGCCAAACCTCAGCATATTTTACTTTGTTTTTGTTGAAGCTCAGAAGTAAATTTAGCATATGTTCAAAATAACTAACTCATGCCATTAACTCACAACATAGTCATTCACTGCTCTCGGTGGATGTTTATGCTGAATTTTATCCCCCACTCTCCCACTTACATATTCAATTCAGAAGGTCGTAGACTATAAGGAGGAATTTAGGAGAAAAAGGAAGAAAGGGAGGAGAGGATTTGCTCTTTGAGTCCACACTGCTTGATTTCCACCTTCCCTCTTTCTCTCTAAAGTTAAGTTCTTCATTATAGACTTTTTCAAAAAATTTTTATTTCAGTTATTATATCTAATTATTGGATAATTCATTTATAAAGGTTTTTTATATTTCCCATTAGTTTCCTTAGAAAACTCACCAACCATAAAATCCTTGTTACAATTCTACAATTCACCCTTTAGTAAGAAATAGTTGCCCCTGTGAAAACAGTTTGAATGCAAACCACCTCCCGGAATTCCAGGCATCTGTCCTGTTATTTGTTAAAACCACTCATTGTTTTCACCATCCAATGTGTCTTCAAATACAGGATAGTTCGTTCCCAAGGAGCAGCAAATAGACCTGATTTAGTTCTGTTTTCACACCCAGAAAGTTGAATTTGTCTTTACCTGAAGTGTCCCCAAATCCTCTCAAAAGAGAATTACGAGTATGTCATAACCTATTTTTTAAAGTCAGATGATCTCCCACATATTTTTCATATTTGCTGAAAAATACCCACCGTCATTATGTGTCTCCTCGAGGTGGTCGTCAGAGCTTCCGTAAGCGAATTTTATAAAAGCTTCGTGGCTTACATTTTTACATCAGGTCACATGAAACTTACCCTGTTAATTTGGTGACAATTCATATAACCATTTCCCCATGATGCATTAATGAACCAGCAGGTGGATTGCACTTTTATATAGTTTTGAAAGATTAAGTAAATGGAGGTAATGTCTCCCCCACACACAGAATATTTAGATATGATTACTTCTAACTCAAGCTGTCAGTTTATTCTTAAAACCCAAAAAGAATCGGGAAGTTAATAAATGCAGTTTGCATGTCCTTTGAAATCATGATAGGTTCTTCTCTCTTGACAGGATTGATAATGGATTTGGAATGCACGGGGAAAAATTGCTGGCATTTAAAAAATCTATACCACTAACTCTCATAAATGCAGTTTTCAAATATACAATAGTTCAACCTGCCACAACAGCATTTAACATTTATAAAAATTTAAAACATTAAAAATACCTTCCTCTTTTTTTTGAACAGCCCAACTTAGTAGACAGAACACACGCATACATGCACACACATTAATTCTTCATTTACGTTTGCATTGTCAAGAGAGCATACAGAACAAATAAATAAATAATAGTAATCACACTGAAGGGGGCATCTTGAGTTTCCACATTAATTCCATTGAACTCATATTCCAGTCTCATAGATAGCCCAACCCAACCCTATCCTTGCTTTCTGACTTTGAAAAAGACGAAAGGGGATGATGCAACAAGCGACATTGCTGTGAGTAACAAGTAATGTCCCTATACTTGGGCACCTTTGAGGTCATTGACTCCAGTGTGAACCCAAGGCGCAAAACAACACCAGTAGCTCTAAGCGCATTCAACAATGGGAAAGAGAGGACTCGTTCCAGATTCCTACAGCCAGGCCCCCGCCCAGCTCTTGGAAGTGAGAACAGTGCACAGAGGTCCAGATGCCAGTAGTCTCGAGTATCCACGCTCTCTGGGAGCTCCGCGGGCGGTAATGCTTGAGAGGTCTGATGAGGCAAGCAGAGAGCCCCCGAGCATCCTGAGCCCAGGACTCCAGAAAACTTGCCTGCGCTGCACTCAGGTAAGTGAAGCGGAAACCCCAGTGACCTTGTCAATTGCTTCAGAATATCCAGGGGATTCTGG
Organism: Ursus maritimus; assembly: GCF_017311325.1. Lineage (NCBI taxonomy): Eukaryota > Metazoa > Chordata > Mammalia > Carnivora > Ursidae > Ursus > Ursus maritimus. Next base: position 24,631,125 of record NW_024423675.1, on the reverse strand, counting down.
TGCCCCCCTCGCTCCAACAGTTATCCTGTGTCCTTTACTATCAAACATCGGTGACCTTGCTTTGCCACAGCCCTGGTTCTTGGATCCCTGGGACTCCTCTGTTCTGAGTAGCATGTTACTGCCCAGCCCGTGCCAACCTAGACTGACACTCTGGTGACAGTGACGCTGAGCCAACACCACTGCCAGCTGGTGTCCAGACATCTATTTGTCCCGATTGCTTAGGCAAACAACTGTGGATTAAAGACAGCAAAAATGTGTAGCCTGCTGACTACATGGCAGGGGTTCAGCTTGGAGCTTCACCGACGCTCTCTCTCCTACTCCTTACAGACTCCTAGGAGTGGAGCCTGAGTGCCCCCATTCTACAGATGAGAAAACTGAGACTCAAGAACTACACATCTTCCCAAGTGATAGTAAGTGACGGAGCCAGCCTCTGCACACAGGCTGAGCATGGACTGTGGGCAGTTAATCACCTCACCTGGCCACTTCTTCCTGGCCACATGAGCTGGGCTCATACCCGGAAACAGAAGCAGGCCAAGGCCGTACACTAACGTGCTATTAACAACCATATTCTATTGAGACAAGAACAGTTCTCAGTGGTGCCCCAAAAGGATATATGTGAACGTAACACTCAAGAACAAACAAAAAAAAACGATCTTCATCAGTCAAGCTCGTGCTTTTGGATCTTTCTGTGACTGTCCACTGCTCAGTCAGGGATTCTAAATACGCTCCCGCTTGCCTGCACAATCTTTATTCTGAAGGTGCCTGGTTTCAGGAATCAGATGAAGCCCACGTCACCTCACATCCCTTCACTCGGATCTGTGCTTTCCTCAGATCCATGTCCACAGATGGGGGGGCAGAGGTTTGGGAAGACAGTACAACCACCCAGGCATGCCTCATCTCTCTCTGGACTGCAGTGACAGTCTCCCCTCTGAATTCTTGCCGCTTCTCTGCCTTTCCTCCAGTACGTTCCCACAATGCCACCGCAGTGTTTTTCCACGACACCCATCTGAGACTGTTTCTTATCCCAGAATAGTGTTCCCTCCCCTCGTCCCCTGTAGCTCATGTTATTCTCAGCTCAGAGGTCAACAACCCCGACCATCACTTCTTGGGGAAACCTCCCCCAGCCTCCTGACCTGGTTAAATTTAAAACTGTTTCTTTAAATTATCAAACTTAAATTATTTAAAATATTGTATGTCTTTATAATATCATGAAGCTTCTCTTCACAGGTTGAGTTATAGGTTGTGGTCTCACGTTTACAGAAGTTTGCTTTTATTTTTCAGCCTGTCTCTAGCTGTCCGTCTGCTGCATGACACAGAATACAGACTCCTGGGTATGTGTCAAATGAAGGTAAGTGAGCTGTTGAAGTGAGTGGAGTCAACCTGCATGCACGCCTGGACCCACTTGAACTTGACTCCATGACCAACACCCCTACAAGTTCATTGATGTAAAAGGTTTATAAAACCTTTATAAATGATGTCCTTTTTGCAATACTATAAGGACCATAGTTCACACACAATCCTGGAAAAATATATATGAGATAAATTATGGTAAAGAAAAAAGTGTATTTCTTATAGTTATGAGACATTGATTTGGTAGTTCCTGTTTTAAGTTTGGTATCAAACTAACTGGCCAATTACATCGTGTTTAGGAAAACTAATGCTCCTTGCTAATGAGCTTGCATATTACTTTTCTCTTCCAAGCAAAGATGAATAAGCGGCTCTCTTGTCTTGAAGGAATCTAACTGAAATACCCCATGAAGGAATATTCGTGGGCAGTTCACTACTTAATCCCCAAGTAAAGATGGATGACCAAACACCACTCTTTTGCTGAGTTCACGTATTGCAAAGTGACAACCCAACATCAAATCATGGTTCTAGCGTGCTTGCAACAGCCAAGACACACATTCTAGCAACTCTTGTGTTTGTCCCCTTGTTTTCCCTTTAACATGGTGATCATCAGAACAAATTGATTTTGTTTCTCAGATTGCTAAAATCCTCCCAACACTTTCTTCAACACCGGTGTTGAATAAATCATTGTAATGTTCCCCTGAAGTGAATTGAAAATTAATTTACACAACCAAGATGATTCTCCTAATAACAGGGTACATGGAATGGGGAAATTGGAAATCATTACCCAGCAAACATTATCTGCATTATTTTTGTAGCTGCTTTAGATTGCATTGTAATAGAAAATTAGGAGACCGGCTGTGAAGAAGTTTAAGAGGGTCCCCTGAAGAGCGTCTGCTTTAAAATTGATTCTTTAAGAAAGCATTAAAAAGCTATTGGAATTGATTGCCTGCTAATATAAAGGAAAAACTCTTCGCCACCATTTGAGTTAAAAAAGAGCATCTTCATTCATGCATGTTATTAAAACTACTGGCCTGAAAGCCCCTGTAGAAAGATAAAGGATATGGATGGGATATTAAAACAGCAATCTTTACCTTATCTGGGATTTAAACTTAATATGTTGCTTTTATTAATTTAGCAGGAACCATTAGTTAGGATGTCAAAGAGTGGATTTACAATTAAAATGCTATAGAATATGGCAATATCTTTAATAAACAATGGACCAGAATTCTTCATTGATCTTCCAAGCATGAGGCACACCCCTACAAAGAATAAATCCCGAATTTACAGTTTTCTTCATTGCTAAGTGTTCTGTGCAGCAGCAATAAAAATCATAGCTGATAACACCCCTGATTAGCTCTTGAAGCTTCCCCTGAAATAGGGTAATGACCAATCAGATCCCAGCGGTTGGCCAGATAGAAAATGGCATTTACCATCTTAAAAATATGTCTTTTGCGTTTAGAAAGGCTTCCATGTATCCGATACAGTGGGCTATTGTTTGAGAAATGATATCGTAGACAGATATACAAACACATAAGCAAACCCAATAGGGTGCCTTGACACTAAATTATTTTCTTTTTATAGCCTTTTGATTTTCACCACATTCAGTGGGAAATTGCCTTGTCTCTTTTAATACATGATAAGTAGGACTACTTAACAGCAAGGAATAATGAGTAAGAAATGCCTTTTCAAATGCAATATGTTATCTTTTTCTTTAAAAGTTATCTCCAGTTTAGTTACTTTACCCTCACCCCAATCACTCCCTTCATCTCTCTCCCTCTGCTTTCATGGATTATGAGTGATTTCTACATAGATGAACTATCAGCAATTTGGGGGGAGCGAAATAGTAGCATAGATGTGTCACGGGTATATGAAAACTACCTTCATAGAAGGATAATTTCCCCCCAGGACCGCCTGGGAGCCTCCCCATTAGTGTCGGTCGTCATCAGGTCCTTGGTGAGGTTGTAGCAACAGCCTGATAATGAGGCCCTTGGGGCATCTCAGTTATGAACCCTTTGCAGAGAACTGAAATGGGCCCACTCACATTATTCCGCGTTCTGCGGATTCTTCGGACTAGCCTAATACCACAATTCTCGTGTATCAGCTTCAAGTATTAACGTGAAAACTAAAATGTGCCTTGGACTTCACACCAGAACAATTCTTTACTAGGAATACTTCTCACATAGATTTTTTAATAAGTTCTCCTCTATCAATTTTATTAATATTTGATTTTTAGTTGATCAGCGGACTGACTGACGCTGTATGTGTTGTTTCACCTGGCACAGCCCCAGTCAAAGCCTGTGCCTGGAGTCATTATTAATAGAATCTCTTTCACTCTCAAAAGTGTTCTGTTTAAAAGATAAATAATATGGCCACTCTATTTGTGAGTAATTTCTGAAATATGTAACTTTTAGGTCATTTGTCATAGAACCTAGAGTCATTTTTTTGTCAAAATAGTAAAGCTGAACGTTAAAAAAGTAAAGTTTTTATCCCTTCAAAATAAATTTCAGTTTCTTAGCCACCCATAAAACTCCTTAAAGGCCAGGACTAGAAGTGATCCATAAGTTGTGATTATAGATATTTAATTTTCTTAATGTTGGTGATAATAATTAGAATAATTGTGCTAATGTAAGTAAGTACTAGAAGGAATTCATATAAACAATACAAGTTAGTATTATTTTTATTATTGATTTATAAGACTTTCAGACTACAGAGACCATATATGATCTTGGTTAGAAAGATTTTAATGACTAAAATAATAAGTGAAGTTTCTCCACAAAGTTGCTTCACAGAGACATCCACTGTTAACAGCTCTTTGTCTACAGATACAAAATATAGGTATTTTATTTTGTTTTTTTTTTTTAATGGGATCATAATATTTTTAAACTGGTCTTTTCACTCTGTTGCCAGAAGCCAGAAAGAAAAGATGTCTTATATTTAAAAAAATAATAATAATTATATTTCTTTATCATGTTTCCTGATTTTGTTGATTAAATAGCGTGAGTTGGCAGTAAAAGAGCCCCATAGAGCAGTTTTAGCCTCTTACATGTCCAGGTTCCTGGGCTTCTGGAAGTGCATTTTTTAATTTAAATCCTTCATCAATATTACTAGTATTGAACACTATACCAAAACTAAAACTAAGAAAGACAAAAAAAGTGAAATTAACGTGAATACTTTAATTTTTAAAAAAATCTCCAAAATCAACAATCCAGAATCTTCTTTAAATTGAAAGTTGTTTTTTACATGGATGTAATGTATTGATGAGTATTATAAATAATTAATAGAGGTTTGCTAATGTTTATGATAAAAATAATAATTATATTGTTAACATGTCAACAAAAATAGAACATTTTTAAAAACAATAAAATCAGTATCATCTCTATTAATATTATTTAATATTAATTTGTAAATTGTTGAGATTACAGAAGTCCTATATAATGCAAGAGAGATCTATATGAAATTATTCCTTGTATGAACTTTAGACTTTTCTTCTTTCATAAAAGTTCTCACTAGTTTGAAATTGGCATTTTTTTATTCCAACCAATATGCAGGCACAAATTACCTCAAACATCATATTTGTTGGATATAAAAATAACTTTAATATTAAATTAGATAATAAAACTCTTTTTTTTAAACATGTCTTTCAAAATCATTGATGATAAAAAGCAAAACAGAAATGTAGGCACTTAGAGTTTTATTGTCTTAGAATTAAAATGGAACAGTAGCCACCTTCAAAGTCCAGTTTTTTCCCTAAGAAAATATTTTTTATTAGTTCCCTTAAAATACTCAATGTCTCTCACTTTTTGTTGTAAGTTCATATTTATTGTGGTATAATTTACATATAACAAAATTCACCCCTTTTACATACAGTTTTTCAATATCTGTCACTCTTGAAAGAGGCACAAAGCTAGAAACTTGTTCTGTGATTCTAGTGGGAAGGAATGCCAGTCAACAGAAGATAGTCTTCTGAGAATTAGTTGAAAGTTATTCTAGAACCAGCTCTACCCATCAAAAGGCCAAAGTGGAGGGGAAGAAAGAGATGAAAGTATAATCACCTGTACCTCACGTATCCCACGAAGAGATGCAGTTGCTGTCTTCCAAAAGGGAACCAAATTCATTGGGAAAGTGTCCATACCCTTTAAATTAGTAAAGTTCATCTTCCCTTTTCTCATTCACATCTTAACAAATCCACACTGCGACTCCACTGCACATACACAAAAGGAAAGGCCAACAACTGATCATCAGAAAACTGAGAAAATATGTATCTCCTAGACAAGTCTAGAGGAGTAGAAAGAAGTCAGGAAATGAAAAGGGGAGGAAGTTAACTTTATCTTCCCATTTTTTAAAGAGTTGTAAACACTAAATAGCATTGCTGCTACATGGCTCACCCCTCCTCTTTACCAAAGAGATGAAAAAACACTCAGAAATACTCTTCACCTTTATTACCTGCGGAGTTGGTTTTAAATAAACCATGGACACAACAGCTAAATTGCTTATCCCTTGGGAGAAGTAGTATTTTTACACGCGCACGCACACCCACGCGCACGCACACAGAAAGCCAAAGCTCATAGAATACCAAGTATTTCCATCTTATACTGAAAACTCTAGGTCAATGTCAGGCTTCCTGAGAGATCCTTAAAATGTGAAATGCAGAAGTTCAAACTCTGAAACTCAAAAAGTACATTTTTTTTAAAGATTTTATTCATTTATTTGAAAGAGAGAGAGTGAGAGAGAGCACATGATCAGAGGGAGGGGGAGAAGTAGACACCCTTCCCCCCAGCTGAGCAGGGAGCCCGATGCGGGGCTCCATCCCAGGACCGTGGGATCATGACCTGAGCCGAAGCCTGTGGCTTAACCCAAGGAGCCACTCAGGCGCCCCATCGCATAGATCATCTTTTTAAAGAAAACACTTCTCTCAGTTTTCTTCCTTTAATTAACATATTAAAGAAAATTGAACAAATTGAGGGATGAGCACACCTTAGGACATTCTTTTTAAGAAGACCAGACGTCCTCCTTCGACTGTCTTGACCGGATCCAGAAACTGCCCGTTGCCTCGTCACCACCGGCAATGATAGAAGAAGCACTCCCACCCCACACCGCAGCTCAGCGTGCCCACCATTCTCTCCATTGCGGTGGCAGCCATCAAGAAAAAATTATTTGAACAGCAGCATCTCGAACAGATGGCTCAGAGACAAGCTAGAGATGGAAAAACCTCTGAGAAGAAAATTGCAAAAGCCAGACATCAAAGCACAGCTCTACTCTCTAGCTATGGGATAGAGAAAGGCAGAGTCTTCCTCTGCATGTGGTTGCCAGACTTCTCCACACCTTTGGTCCAGGCCAGACTCTGGCCAGCTGCCTTGCATGGCTACCCCAACCCTATAAGTGCCAAGGGGCAATGTATCTCCGTTCTTCCTGTCCCGGCAGCCAGTTCTTGAGGAAGAATCCTCTAGGCAGCATTAGGAGAGAGAAATACTGTCTAACAATTGCTTTCTCTTTTCCTCACTTGTCTATGAACCAGATTTGCTTTCATAGCTGGATGCCCTATTTTTCCTTACCACCCAGGGTGGCTGTGGCAGACATGACACTGTGCTTTGGAGTTCTCTAGCCACAGGAGGATAATTGCCAAGAGACCCAGGTTGTTGCTCTCTGAATCCACCACGATGTTGGCTGAGCCCACACCCCCTCTGGCTGCTTCCAGGCGATGACTGGGTACAGCAGAGAGACTAAGGCAGGCTCATTTTCAAGAGATACAAACCCCTCTGACAGGGTCCTTTGGCTCAGGGACTGTGGATAGGTTGGTCAGAACTTTCTGAGGGTGATACCACACTCTGCGGCTTCTCCGACCTCACCTTCCCTCCTTCCCTCTTTCACAGCGCCTAGAACTGCCTCAGGATTTAAAAGCTCTACCAGACTCCTCATGCTTCTTGTGGGACTTCTTCTGGGGGGACCCAAATTAACTCGCTGACTCTGCCCCTTTCCTTATCCTGACCTGCTCTGTGATGGATCCCTCAGGGATCTGCTGAGTGATAAGCTGCCTGTCTGATGTATGTATTGTTACAATTTAAATTATCCAACTTAATTGAATAGGAATGTTACTGAGAAAATTCGCATTCTTTTTAAGTCACTAAAATGTTAAGAATCCTAGTGTATCTGAAGAACAGCAGTGAGAAGGCATCTTTCCGATCTTTTAGGCGTAAATTCCATTCACAGCTACATCTTGCAACAGGCAGTGCTCTGTAGCCAAAGGCGATGGGTTCTTGGTGGAGTGCGGAGTGTCTGGCTGGGATAGGACTCTGGCCGGCCCTGTCACTTTGCTGTATTTTCAGAAGAGTGTACCCTTTATCTTTTCTGAAACTTTGGTCTCCATTAGCTAATATTTGCTACAAGTCATATAGCATTTGATTTTTACCAGCAATAATGATGCTCTAGTTCCTTATTTTTTTTTTAAAGATTGTATTTATTTATTCGACAGAGATAGAGACAGCCAGCGAGAGAGGAAGAAGCAGGCTCATAGCAGAGGAGCCTGATGTGGGGCTCGATCCCATAACGCTGGGATCACGCCCTGAGCCGAAGGCAGACGCCTAACCGCTGTGCCACCCAGGCGCCCCTGCTCTAGTTCCTTATTAAGCACTTTTTTCCACGTGCTGAACCTTGCTCACACATTACCTTACCTAATTTGACACTATGAAGTTGGTGCTTTTTGGATGATGAAACTGAGACTCAGGGGATGATATGATTTGACTAAGGTCACAGAATTATTCTACCTGTAGCAGAATTTTTTGTTTTTGCGAGCACAGTACGCTTTGCCCTCAATTTTGTTACTGTCCCATTTCCACACTGGATAGGATTCCAGTAGATCTGTCCCTCATGAGGGCCTGCTTGGCCCCGACCTAATTTGCAAGTATGGTGAGTCACCAGCATGGACTGTCAGGGTAAATACAGTGAGTGGTCTAAGAGTGACCGACTGTGGGATCCTTGTAGGACAATAGGTATGGGGCTGAGAGAAAAAGGACTTCTCTGCTTTTAGGCTAGTGAGTGTTAGGAGTCGTATATATTTTGGGTACCATTGGCCTTCTTTATCATTATACAAACATAGCCTCCTGGGGAGTGAAGCCAGTATTGAGAAAAGCAGACCTAAGAGATGAAAAGAAAGTGGACCGGATGACACCCCCTGAATCCAGGCATAGTTTACACTAATGCAAGTCCTCGGACTTGCCAGTGGCAAAAGCCAATAAATGGCTCCTTTGTTTAACTAGGAGGGTTTCTGTTCATGCAACAGGAAAAGTCCTGGTTAATACAACACTAGAGCCAGAATTGGACCCAATCCCTCTGATTATATCACCATATAAATTACTATGTCTTCATTAAAGGCAAGTTAGACATAGGTGTCCTATCATTGTTAATAATGTAACCAAGATAAAATGTAGAAATTGTATCTAAATGCCCCAATATTAGTAATTAGCATTTTTGTTGCAATTACCTTTTTATGTTTTTCCATGAATATCTTGATGACAGGTACCGTGTCTTACCCTTGTAATCCTCTACTGAGCCCAGTCACTAGGACATACAGCATGCTTAATAAATATCTTTTGAATAAACAAATATTTATAGTAATTTACCAATAGAAGTGATTTCTACCTCTTATTGCAAATTATTTTGGAATACTCTTGCCCAAGATAGTTGCATGTCCTACTCTCTTATTTTATTCAGATCTTTGCTTAAAAGATCTGACTTTACCTGAGAGTTTTCCCAACAGAGGTTTCTAACACACTGTGCTTCCTCATTGCTCTCCCCCCACTTTCGTTTTCCTGATAATAACTATTACCTACTGAAACATTGATAATCTATTTCCTGTCACTTCGATAGAACATAAGCTTCTTGAGAGTAGTGCCTGCATAGAGAAGGCTCTCATAAACGACTGAATGATTAAATATTTATGTTGTAAACAGTATCACTGGGGGTGCATTCCACTCCATACTTCTAGTACCTCTTAACACATTTTAGATATTGATTTAATATTCTATAATTAAAAACATAACCATTCAATTTAATGTTTATATATTCTAATGTAATGAATATATGTTTTAAGATTATGAAATGGGTGTTCCTAAGTAAAATATTTTGCCATTGGGTGAACTCTGAATCTAACAATCTTCTGTGAAATCTATACTGGTAATCATACTGATTAACCTGATTGCCTGAAGACAATCTGCTGAATCAGCCATCTGTCTGCTCGTGTTGTTATGCTAATGATATCTTAGCCTAGATTAACTGTACTAATATGTTGAGGCTTAGTGAGATCTAGGTGTATATCATGACTGAGCCCTATAAACTGGACATATGCTATTTTTAGAAAAGCTTTCTTTGACTTTGAGTTTTAAATATGACCTAATACAATTGTCTATAATGGTTAGTTTTTAAGTAAATACAGTTATGAACCCAAAGCAATGGTAACTTACTAGTAATATTATATTTTGGAAAAACCCAACAATTTAAAAATAATATACTTACGTAGGAAAAAAACTCAGATAAAAATCTGTTACGATAGAATGTGATTATGAAAAAAAACAGTATCGTGGCAGGTTAACTGGATAAAGTATTCAATTTTTACTTCTTGTTTCATTAATCTCCCAGTTAGACTGACTTTAAGATAGAGCTTTAAAAACCGTGGCACCCATCATCCTTCTCTCTCTCTTGGCTTATGTGCCTGAGGATTGCTCTTGTTGGTAACCTTTAGGGCTTTTGAAATTGACATATTTGGTATTTTTTCCATGAAGACCATGAACTTTTACAAAATATTAAATTGCAATTACAATACAAATCAGGAGCCCTGTGTAATTAAAATAATGACAGTGCATTGTGTCTTGCTGACTCCAAATGTCTAGCTCCTTCTTGCTCTTTATTTCTCCAGTTATCAGAGAGAACAGCTGTGCTTCTGCGTGGGATACACCTGGCAGCTTGAAGCAGCCAGATGCCAACTCCTGCTTAAAAAGAAAAGGGGGGAAAAAAGAAGAAGAAAGCACCCCTTCTCAAGATAATGGTTTGCTTCAGAGGCAAGTAGTGTTTGGAGTGGAGATTAAAGGAGAGAAACTGGGGGAAGGAAAGGAGCCAGACTTCCATTTGATTTTCGTCTGTAACAACTACAGATGATGTGTCATTCAAATACCAGTTCCCTGACCGAGGGATCACTCCTTTCTATTTGGGATCACTCCTTTCTATTTGAAAAGCGTAAGTTAAGTCACCGTTCACACCTTTCTGTGCAAACGGGTGACTTGGCTGTAGTTTCCCTCTTTCTTCTTAAAATAGAGGTTCGCCAGGGCTTTCATCCCTAATGCAGAAAAAGAATAGCTATGTGACATTTATACCAAAAGGACGGAGCCATGAGAAATATCAGAAACCAGAGCCCTAGGAGAGAGAGGGCAGGAAAGTTTTATATGAATTAAATGAAAATCACAACCTCCTTTGTTTTGAAGCTTTAATGAAACATTAAGTATAACCTGAAAGTTTCAAATGCTAAGCTGACCACATGTTCTTCATTTAGAATGCATGTAAAATTATGCAGACAGTTACATTCTGGAACACAGCAAACGACCAGAGTGGACTTAGATTTATTTGTTTTAGAAGGATCGCAATAAAATGCTGAATTTGCAAATGGTTAGTAAGGAATTACCTCAAGAGGTGTACCTATTTTGATTACTTATCTTTGCTTTCCATAGAGGGAAATATCCAAGTGATACTAATTTTTGAACTGAGAACAAAAGAAAAAAAAGAAGCCATCATAATGACAGTTTTGTTCTGGAAAATAGCTTTCCTCCTTGTACTTTTAGTTTCTTTTGAGAAAGATTCCTCTTTCTTTGCTGCTTCTAATCATAAATTTTAACTCAACTGGAATCAGTAATTTTTACAGAATGAATTTACCCACTTGTTTCAAAATTCCAAGTTTACTGTTTACTTCTGACATTCTCATACTCTCTATATCTATGATGATATACACACATTAAGACTCAAGTATTTTTCTCCACCTCTCTGTTAATTCTCACTAGGAATTCCTGGAGGCATTTTGCAGCTCTTCTCCTCCCAGTATAACTTTATTATAGACATAAAATATTGTTGTTTGACTCTGTGTGTGTCCCTAAGTCAGGGATTTTTTTTCACTCTATTTGAATAACTCTGGAAAAAGGAAACCTATCTTCTTTCACTATTTAATCTTTGAATCATATCTCCTACCATTCACAAATTGTACCAGGACCGTCTTAAAAATGCCACCATCATACAATAATCTGTAGTCAAAAAACTAATAAGTAATTCATCCTAAAACTGAACCTGAGAACAGATATTTAGTCTTTTGCTCGTGTTCTTGAAGCTTTTTTTTTTAGTTTACCACTAGGTAGCTAGCTCACATTCTAATCGACGGCACCAGCCATTCTTATTTTACATGTATTGATACTCAGGAAATCTCAGCTCTTATTCTAGCTAATACTCCTGGGTTCGCCAATACCTTCTCCACAGAACCTACAATTCTGAGAGCCACATCCCTCCAAGACCAAGAGCACTCAGGGACACCTGCAATCTACAGGTTGTCTTGTTAGGAACTCTAACAGCTTCCACTTACACACTAAGCAACAAGAAATAAAAAGCAAAGCAACATTTGGAGAAACTCGAAAAAAAAGATCTACAATTCAAACACCACAGGGGCGCCTTGATGGCTCAGTCAGTTAAGTGTTCGACTCTAGATTTCAGCTCAGGTCATGATCTCAGGGTTCTGAGATCGAGCCCCACATTGGACTTCACACTCAGCTCGGTGTGGGCTTGTCTCTCTCCCTCCCCTTCTGCCCTTTCCCCCACAGGCACGGTCTCTCTCTCTCTCTCAAATAAATAAATAAAATAAATAAGATCTTTAAAAAAAAAAAAAAAAATATATCAAAAATTCTTTTAAACTCCCTACAATTGGCCATGGCTAGTTGGAATACCAGTGGTTTTTTTAAATGAAAAAACCCCAGCTTTTAAAAAAGTAAATTGCTATATGAAGGATATTTAACAAAATAGTCAGAATAGTGGCCTATTTGTGCCCACTGGAAGCTATAAATTCCATTCCTCACCACCAGTGCTTGAAGCAGCTCAGGGGCCTGGCCTGCACAGCGTACCAGTGTTCCCCTGCTGCCCTCGGCCGGAATGATCACAGCCGTCCTCCAGAGACGCCTAGAGAAGAAATAAAGCCTCACTGACTCACAGTGTTCTCATCACACCCTCTCAGCTTTCAGGTCCCGCCTAGTGGTCAGCTTCTCTCTCTTTCACTTGATATTGTTCAAACCCCTGGAGGACATAACTCTTTTTAAGAAATTGCTTCATCCCATACTCATCCCATTACTTCCTTCTTTTCAGCCCAATCTCTGTAGTGCGAAGAGAATTATTTGACCTACTCCTAGATGCAGATACCACAGTGTGGGGAAATACAATTGCTAAAAGTACGACCCTCGTGGAACTTCTAGTCACACTTAACTATGGTTTAAAAAGAAGATAGTATAAGAGCCTGCATATTTAATTACCAAATGTTGTGTTTCAAATATCAAGAATTAGAGCTGTTCCTGGGGCGCCTGGGTGGCACAGCGGTTAAGCGTCTGCCTTCGGCTCAGGGCGTGATCCCGGCGTCACGGGATCGAGCCCCACGTCAGGCTCCTCCACTAGGAGCCTGCTTCTTCCTCTCCCACTCCCCCTGCTTGTGTCCCCTCTCTCGCTGGCTGTCTCTCTCTGTCAAATAAATAAATAAAAAATCTTAAAAAAAAAAAAAAAAAAAAAGAATTAGAGCTGTTCTTAACTTCCTCAGGTCCAGATATTGGCATTCTTAGAAAACTTTCTAGGTTATTCTAATATGTAGCCAGTGATGAGGTCCCTTGTGCTGGAAAGTCTCCACCCAGACTGACAGTGGTTGTTTAGGAAATCAAGAGGGTGAAGATACAGATACTAATCCATTGTTTCTCAAACCTTAGTCTGCATGAGAATTATCTGGGCTCCTGTTAAACAACCATTCCTTGGGGGCTTAGCCTCCAGAGGATCAGTTTCTGCCATCCTGTGTGGGGACCCAAACTCACATTTTCAAGAAGAGGCCTTGATGATGTTGATGCAAATGGTCATTACACTACACTTTGAGGAAAGCCACTCAAAATCCAGTCACTATCTAGACGTGGCGTGGCGACACTTAACGTTATAATACAGTAACCTGGAATCAACAAATCAATGTGAAAGTCTTGCAAAACTAAAGTATTTTACAAATATATTTTAATATCCTTGTATTGTACTATTTCATTAATATTCTTTTTTATTTTATTTTTATTTATTTATTTTTGAACTAGTCGCTATGCCCAATGTGGGGCTCGAACTCACGACCCCAAGATCAATAGTGTGACCCTGAGATCAAGAGTCACACCCTCTACCAACTTAGCCAGCCAGGTGCCCCTATTTCGTTAATATTCTTACTAGGTAAAACCAGTTCTCAAAATCAGTTTTGTTTTACAATCACTAGACAGTGGTTTATAATACTTTGAAATTATCCTTCTCCTGGCACCATCATGACTTATTTAGAAAAGGAAACAGTTGAGATTAACTGTTCTGAAAAAAGTAGAGAAAATGTGGGGAAAAAATGGAAAGAGAGCAAAGGGCTTTCTTTAGTTATGTGCATGCATGTGTCTGTGTGTGTGTTTGCCTTGTCTTGTTTTTTAAGGAGAGAAAAAGAGACAGGTAGCAAAAGCTACTTAAAGTTTTTATTTTAAAATGACTAAAGCTTTCAACTAATGATATACATATAAGGTAAAATTCTATGACTGTTGCTCATTTTAGCTCAATGTAACAAAATTGTCTTAAACTACAAAGAAGACTATTAAAACCATGTCTGGTCCTGACGGTAGAACTTTTACATAAGCAAAAGTACGATACAAACAGAGCTCCCTCGAGGAAAATGCACAAAACACATCTTTTCCCATGAGTAAGTACTTGGAAATTAAATGTCAATATACAGGTAAAATGTAACACATAACAGGAAAAAGGGCCTCATAGCAATGTTACCTAATATATAATGGATATATCATCATCTTTTTTTATTTTTAGACAAAATTTTCCTGAATAATGATAACAAAAACTGTATATTGATACTTTTAAATTTCTTTAATTTTAAGATTATGAGCGAGCCTTTTATTCATTTAATCAGAGTTATTCTCTTCTTCCAAATCAAGCCTTGAAATTCAACTGCTTTAAACGGTCTGAATCCTCCCTCCCTCAGAACAGGCACACCTGCAGAAGATCAAAGTTCTCATTGACCTTGAGAACGCAGCAGTTGCAGTGGAATAATCTCATTTAGTAAAAAGAAAACCATATGTGAATCAACATTAACCACTCTTAGCCCACATCAGGGGTGATGGCTCCCTTGGCACCAGTCTGAATTTTGAGCTGAGGAATTTGGCCTGAGCTTCCTCTTGCTTCGCCAGGACAGATTGATAAAGAGGAACAACATTAGCATAATCAGTCGCTCCGTATTTCTGAATTGTTCTAACTATGTCCCTCATACGTTTGCTTTCAGCAGAAATACAGAAAGGATGTGTTCGTCTACGTCTGACTTCCCAAATCAGTTCCCCGCGCAGGAGAGAGAACCGAGCTTAGCAAACGGAAGTCACACGACTACTACCGCACGTGTGGAGAGCCTACTCCGCGCCAGACCTAGCACAGCAATTTTCCGCACTCTATTTCTTATATTCCCGATACCTCTTAAGTAGCTCTTATCGCCTCCATTGTACAGATGAGAGGAGTAAGGTTGAGAAAGGCTGAGTGACCTCCCCCAAGGCCAGACTCAAACCAAGGGCCACCAAACCCGTACAGCACAACCATGGTCCGTAAGTGTCGAATCCCATGTTGCTACTCTCTGTGCTGCATTGAAAAAGTTAACAGCTCGCTTTTATCTGGTGTTTACTATGGGCGAGGCACTGTTCTAAGTACTTTCATGCATGAATTCTGTTAACAATTCTACTAACTCTATGAGGAAAGTGCTGCTGTTATTCCCATCCTTCAAGGGATGAAACTGAAGGAGCAAGAGGCCATGTCACTTGCCTACCTCTCAAAGCTGATACATGGAGGAGCCATGAGTTAACCCAGGCAATTAGCTTCCGATTATGTGCCTTTACCCATGATGCCGTAAGAATACGAATAGCTTCCAAACAGCCACTTTTAATGTAGTTATTAAAGTGTACAGCTACATGCCCCAACCATGTACATCAGGATTTATCATAACGAGACAGAATGTCAATGTGAGTAATCTAGTTGATCAAAAGAAAGACTCTAATCCTTTACCTGCCAAAAGATAGGCAGGGAAGACCGGTCAGACATCAGAGATGGGTCTTTTCCAGAAGTCAAGAAATTGCAGAGTTAAAAAGCATTTGGTCCTACATAAAGGTGTCTTTTGCAACTCCCTCAGCTTATCTGAACGGTACGAAGACAGCACGCAGGAGGAGGTGTGGGTTACAACACGGCAGTACTGGGTGAGGTGAGACTTTACATATAATTTCCATCAAGCTGCCTTTTCTGAGTTTTAGCACCGCAGTTGTGATGCACAAAGACAAACATAATAAATCTTATAGGAAATAAATGCGTAGCACTTCATAAAAGAAGAGAGATCTCAGAGAGAAAAGAAAGCGTAATGTTTATAATATTTAGTCGTTTCTGGTGGGTTTGTCAGATTTGAGGCAGAGGAAGAGAGATTATTATCAATATGTCTTATGGGAACTGGTCATGATGTAACAGCTTGAGTTCTGAGATTTGTTCTACAAGAGCAGTAAGACTTGTTAGCAAATACTTCCATTAAAAGGAAGAGAAAATAGGAATCTATAGAGGAAAAGAAAATTGCAACATTCTTTTACTTACTAAAATAGCAAATATTAACACTGAATTCAGACATATGCACTAGCCAGATTTTAAATATTAAGATACTCATAAAAATGGAGTCTCCCTGAGCTTTGGTGCTGTTTCTTCTCACTACCCCACCCCTGTTTCTCCCCTGGGAGTTCAGCCCATGACAATTACAGGGTTGCTATCACAGCAGCTGTCCCTGTTGCATGGTGCTGATTTTCTGCATGCAAAAATGTGGACTCCAGAGAGACATGGTGGTGTGAGTTAACAGCAAGTCTGATGCTAGTCTTCTGGGAAGACACAGGTTAGTTACGTTATAAGGAAAAAAAAAAAAACACTGAGTAGAAATTCTGTTCTTAGAATTCAATCGTTGTTGTTCTAGTTTTATTTAACCACTAATACTCTGAAATGAATTATTCATATAGAATTCATGAAGTGAAATAACTTAAGGAATTTTTAACTCCTGGTTTCTGATCCTTATACAGAATTTAATGGACAAACAGAAAAAGAAAGAAAATGGCAACAGACTTTGCATTTTAAATGAATGCATTGTTAAATAGGTAACAACGGTTTGAAAATTTCATATTCATTGTCTCTCAAGTTACTAAACTTACTAAGATGACTTTTTGGTCTTTTGTCTTAGAATTGTCTGATCTGTCTAAGAGTCAGTTGCTGCATTTCTAAGCTTCACTGTCTGCTCACTACCAAGAGAGGATTTCTATATAAACTCTTAGAAACTTCCAAATTGTTGGAGAATGAGGTACTCCTTGTGACTACATTCAGAGCTTGGTGTCACAGGCTAAATTATTATTTTTTTGAAATATAAATACTGCAACTTAGATGGCATAGCACTATTGAGAACGGCTTGCCATATGCCTTTGATTTCACTGAGAGACATGCCATCTGCCACAACATTCGATAATGATTACAAAAAAAAGAAAAAAAAGAAAGAAAGAAAAAATGTAGAAGAAGGAAAAAAGGAGAAAGAGAAGAATGGCAGAAGATTGTGACTAAATGTAAGAATGTTGTCCATCACGGGCAATTGGGATCTGGCGTGGTACTGGTTCATTACTTCTAGTCAGAAGCCAAAGTCAGACAATATGAACTAATCACTCTCTTTTTCTGTAGGCGATGAGCTAAGTGCAAGGCAGTTCACCCAGCGTGATTATTGATATTGGTTTAGAAAAAAAGTCTTTGATATGAAGTAAAAGCCAAAGATCCTAGGGCAATTTATATTTTAAAAGAGTTTTGGCCCAGGGACTAGGATTAAAAACAGGGAGAACTTGCTTATATATAGTTAATTTATTTGTAAAAAATTAATACCTTCACAGGTGGGAGTGGGAGGGGTTAGAGAAAGAAGAAAATGGCAAGAGGTCAGAGACTTTGAGGGAATGTATTTATATTGAGGGAAATATCTAAATCTATTTTGGTACTATATTTTATCAAGTGTGAAATCATCTCAGTGTATATTTTAACTCTGCATAATAAAATTGCTGTGATAAATCCCTTAAGACGATTCCCAAAGAACAGAAGTAATTTTTCTAAGAAGCTTAAAAATAGAACTCTCCTCAGATGCATCCAGACAGTGCCTGCAGAGTCAATATTTTGCCAAAGAAACAAAAAAACAAACAAACAAAAAAACCCCAGCAGAATAAAGTGAAGTTTTACAGGAAAAAAATTTATAAATAACTGTGTGTTTATTTGGTTTTATTTACCTGAAAGAGGAAAATATTCAAACCCTATGGACCAAATTTTGGCTGAGAGAATAGCATCTGAACAACGCAGCTGGATTGTGACCAAATTTTTCCTTGTAGAAGGAAAAAAAATGTATATGTTACTAAACTGTAAAACTGGTTTTGAGAATGAAATATAATCCTGTTTCAGAAATCTGTAGCCAATATTACAAGGTAGAATTCTACCTAGCTTGTGAAATTTATTCGAAATGTTTTATCCCAGATATTCAAGGGTAAAAATGGTTTCCAAATCATTGAATTTCCAGTTCTCTTCTAAGAAATAAATTTTAATGGAAATATTTGCAACAACCCCAAAAGTGACTAATTAGAAGAAATAATTATATTCGACCTGAACTTATACTTGGCCTAGAAATTTCATGTCACCATTTATTAAAAAATATTCAGTGGGCACCTAGAAAAGCATTATGGAAAGTTTTAAAAAAAAGCTAAAGAATAATATATGGCATTTGCATATTACTTTATAATTTATTTACAATATGTTTTTAACTGCTTTATCTCTAGAACATATCTCTCTAGTTTATAGGTAAGAAAGCTCAGGCTTAGCAGGGTTCATCACCCCCTTAAAGTCAAATTGCTAAGAGACTTAGAATCAGAAGTGAACCTAAGTCTTATGATGCCACGTTGTCAGAGCTTCGTGGGGGTGGGGGGTGGGCGGGGGTGGAATCCCCCTACAGCTTCCCTCTTAGCCAAAGACACCAGTGCCTCACCTTTCAGAGTTGGAAATACACAATTCCATACAGTTACCCTCATGTTTTCCATCTTCTTTGAATGGAAATGTTTTGGAACTGATAACATTTTAAACTGTTTTTAGCAACAGACTGTATAAATTAAGGATTTAAGAATGTACTGGGGCGGGGGGTAAGGGGGCCTGGGTGGCTCAGTCGGTTAAGCATCTGCCTTCGGCTCAGGTCCTGATCTCAGAGTCCTGGGATCGAGCCCCACATCGTGCTCCCTGTTCTGCAGGGAGTCTGCTTCGCCCTCTCCCTTTGTTCCTCCCCCCTGCTCCTGCTCGCTGTCTCTCGTAAATAAATTAAAAATCTTAAAAAAAAAAAAAAAAAAAAGAAAGAATATACTAGAGAAAGTGAAGAGGTGTCTTTATGTCACAGTTTCACACAACCTAGTCACGTGACAAGTTACACACACATGAAATAAATACTGTAGTAAACAAGATGTGCTTGCTAATAATATCATATATTGATATATTAGAGCGATAATTTGATCAGTACAATTAAAGCATCAGGCATTACATAACAGGGTTCACAAAGAAGAAACATCTCAGAGTTTGCTTTTCTGGGTCAAATTTGTGCATATAATTTATTAAAACTTGTTAGCATAGCACAGTGGCATTAGAGCATTTTCAGCATTAAAATGAATAATGATTCTGCAAATTATCCAATAACCTATTTGTGGAGATAGTCTCATCTCAGAAATTCTTTGGTTGCTGTGGAAATAGAACTTGAGATGCAGGGGACGCTCTGAACATAGGGTATCTCCCAGGGAAATCTTCAAAGGCAGTATGAGTGGGATAACACAAGAAAAGTTTCAAGTGTGCTGAATTTCTTAGAGAAAAAAAATTAAGTCCCTGAATAATATTCCTCAGAAGCATATCATATCTACCATTTCTAGAAATCTATACAGCTATTAATAGAAAAAAGGAAAAAGAAGCAATGGGAGCTGAGAAAAGACAAGGAGAGTAAAGCAGAAAATAAAACAAAAGTCTTCTTTGCTGTGCAGCCCTCGGGGGGAAACTGAGTTGAGATACCCAGGGCCAGGGACTATGGTTCTGACTGGGAAGGAGGAAAGGACTGGAATGTGCATGGAGAGACAGTCAGGTCACTGACCCTGCTCCATCCCTTGTCTATGTTCTGAGATAGGCTCAGCAGAAAACTGCAAGGAGTTCCTCATTCATGGGAGTGGGTTCCCTGCACTTAGCCAAGCTATGTTCATAAAACGTCCTTATGCTTTCTGTATGTTAATAAAACATTGCCCAGACCTCTTCCTCCAAAAAGCACATATTAAGTAAGAAGGTCAGATGAGATGATCTCCAAGGTCTCTTCCAGCTTTAGCATGAGAATTTGATGATAAGTGAAAAAACCCTAATTGCATTTTTAAGAATTAAAAAGTTGGAAATTTTTGTTAAAAATCCATGCCTCTGGAACGCTTACCTAGAGGTTAGGAGAAGGGTGGATAACTTTATATAATCAATTTTCTGTGAAGTTTGGGGTGAAGTGTTTGTCCCTAGAGCACGGATGAAATTCTCCAAATTGAGAATTGTTTTTAGTTCTCCC